>NW_006256877.1:9002592-9281220 GCF_000478725.1 Eutrema salsugineum
AGCTTGTTTTGATTAATCAAGGTTTGGCCATCCTAATCCCGGGGTTAGTTTTCACCCCCAGCTGCCTTTATCGACCCTTATTCCAGTTTTCAACCTTTATCCGGAGGGGAAAGAATCTTTTTCTTACCAAGGGAGGGATCATTTCTTTAAAGGGGATCAACCGATTTTTTTTCCCCATTCCCCCCCCCCCCCCCTTTCCTTTTTTTTTTCTTCTCCTTTTTGGTATCAAGTGCAATGAGCTAGCTTCATCACTTGAGTTCTCCAAAACTAGCTCAGCTTCCTTTCTACTCTGTGAAACCTGTACTGACGTCAAGGTACGACGGCAGCTGAGGCAGCTCTTTTCACCAATTTGATGCTCTATAGAGGACATAGACTCTTCTTCTAGATGAATTCTATGTGTGCAAAGAGATGGTGATATGCCATGAATATCCTCTAAAGAGTAGCCTATTTCCCTTCTATGCTTCCTAAGCTCTTTCAACAATGCATGCTCTTGCTCATCTAACAACCTATCATTGATGATGACAGTGTAAGAAAAGTTAGAGCCAAGAAATGCATACCTGAGCCCTGTTGGTAGAGGCTTGAGCTCAACAGGGGGCGCTTTAGACTCATCCCAATCCACATGGAAGCTGTCTTGATTAGCTGCGGCTCCATCTGTTTTGATCCTCTTACATGGCTTAGCCTTTTCCTCGGCTTGTGAACCCACGGCCATGCATCTTTGAACTGATCTCTGACTTGTGTTTGACCCTCTTATGTCCAGAACCTCTAGACCACTTGCTCCTAGCTCCAAAAACTTTTTCTCTGAATCAAGTTCCTTGGTATGGTCCAGAAACAGCTTGTACCCTTCACTTTCCTCAGCCAAGAACGCATATTCTCCTTGTTCTTTTGTCAAAACAACTTGAAGAGGATTATCAGTGTTCAACTCTTCAAGCAGTTAATCAGCTAGTTGATCCATGGTCTCCACATAGAAGCATTGGCTTTCTAAGGTGGGCTTTTTCATCATGTCCTTGATATCAAACTTGAGCATTTCTTTACCAAGTTGAAGCTCAATGATACCTCCTCTCACATCTATGATTGCTCCTGCTGTGGCCAAGAATGGCCTGCCCAAAATCAGAGGAACAACTGGTTCTTCATCCATCTCAAGAACCACAAAATCTGTAGGCACTTCAAAACCGCCTATCTTAACCAGCAAGTCTTCTAACATCCCAACAGGTAACTGTACTGATCATCAGATAGAACAAGAGAAATTCTTGCAGGTTTGAACACTCTATATCCAAGCTTCCTTGCTATTGAGAAGGGCATTAAGCTAACAGATGCTTTCAAGTCACAAAGACAGCCAGCAAACAACAATGGTCCTATGGCACAAGGGAGAATAAAGGTCCCTGGATCAGACAGCTTCCTTGGGATTGACTTTCTCTGAATGATGGCACTACACTCATGGCTAAGCACCACCATACCTTGAAGCTCTTTGGTTTTGTTCAAGATAACATCCTTTAGAAACTTTCCAAGCTTAGGCATCATCAAAAAAGCATCAATGAGAGGCAATGTGAGAGGTGTTTCAATGAGAGTCTTCTCAAAGACATCATTTTCCTTATCTACAAGCTGCTTCTTGAATCTCCCTGAAATGGGAGCTTGGGTTGATAAGGGGGTGGTGGAACATAAGGTTGTTCTGGTTCAGATTTCTTTTCCACCTATTTGGCCTTCTCTTTCTTTGAACTTTTAGCATCTTGATCATCCTTTAGGCCTGTCTTCCCACCAATTTGATCATTGTCCTCAATGATCACTTGTGTAGGCTCTCTCATTGGCAACTCCTTTCCACTTCTAAGAGTTATAGCATTTCAAAACTACTTTGGGTTTGGCCCAGGTCTACCAGGTAGTGTGCCTTGGTTCCTTGATATAGAAGCTTGATTTTGCTTTAATTATTTGATGTCTTGTTTCATAGAAGCATACTGACTCTCAATCCTTTGTTGACCCTATAGCAACTGCTGTAGTAACCCACACATATCTGGTCCCATTTGCTGATTATGAACCAGCGGCTGCTGAAACTGTTAATGCTGAACCGGTGCTTGTTGCTGAAACTGTGGCTGACAGAACCCTGGTGGTGCCTTTGTCTGCTGCGGCTGTGAACTGAAGCTTGAACCCTGAACCAGTTGCTGTTGGTGCTTACCATAACTCTGATTCTGACCATACTGATTCTTAGGTTGAAAAGTCCCTTGGAAATTGTTCTTGGGAACAAAATTCTGCTGAGCTTGATTAGGAGGGTAGACTTGGACTTGAGGATTAGCTCCATCAGTGCTTCTATAAGAGAGGTTCTGATTAGTATTGGCATTGTTATACCTTTGGAACCTCTGATTCCCAATGTAGTTAAGTTCCTCTCTAGTAAGACCCTCTTCATTGATATTTTCAAAGCTTTGAGATGGCTCATCAAACTCTCCTACAAAGTGCATTGGCTTTTGAGTGGCCATTAAAAATTTGTCCATCTTACTTTCAAGCGCTCTAAGGTCTTCTCAAACCTTTGTTCCTTCCTTGAACCCTCACTTCTGTTGGCTCTATAAAAGTCTTCTCCATAGGTATCATTGCTCATAGCAGGTTTTCTACAAGCTCCATAGCAGCATTGATCTCTTTCCCAAGAAAATATCCATTTGAAGCAGTATCTAGCTGATTCCTTATCTTGGGAAGAGCCCCTCTATATAGTGTGCTCAAAATTGAAGCCTCACTAAACCCATGATGACGGCATTGGTTTATGTAGCTCCTAAACCTCTCCCAAGCATCACCAAAGCTTTCATTGTTATGTTGTGTGAAACTGGAGATTTTGTTTCTCAGTTTTGCTGTCCTTAAAGTGGAGGAGAACTTAGACAGAAACGCTTGCTTGCACTGCTCCCAAGTCTGACTGGAGCCCCTTGGAAGATTCTTCTCCCATTGATGTGCTTTGTCTCCCAAACTGAAAGGGAACAATCTGAGCTTGAATCTGTCCTCAGATACGCCATTGATCTTAGTCAGATCACACACCTTGTCAAACTGATCCAAATGCTCCAAAGGATCCTCCATAGGCAAACCATGGAACTTTGAGTTTTGAACCATGTTTAGGAAAGAGACCTTCACCTCAAAGTTGTTGTTTTGAACAGGTGGTGCCTTAATCCCAGCTCCATATTGGTGCGCATTTGCCCTGTCATTCTCACCAACAAAGACTTGTGGTTGCTCATGACGGCTGGATGGGTTTGGGAAGGGCATTTGGTGATGCACCAGTTGTCTTTGTTGCGCATTGGCCTGGTGCCTCTGCGGATTGCCTTGAGCCTGTCCCTGGTGGACATAAGCCTACTGATGCTGTACATTACTCTGCTGCACATTACCCTGTTGCAACCCATTACCAGCTCCATTACTGTGTTGTTCTTGTTGCTCCTCTTGAACCTGCTGCTCAATGTCAACCACATTTTGTCTCTGTCGCTCCATATCAGCCTGATCAGTTTCCCTTGCACGTTGATCTCTTCTTCTTCTTGGCACTAAGAGATTGATGTTGTCGTTCAGAGGAAACGGTGGTCCACAACTTCTAGACCGTGATCTAGTGTTCATGCACCTGAAATCCAAAAACAGAACTTGAAAGTAATTAGCAAACAAAAATAAACACTTGATCTCAAGAAATGATCTTAGACTAATGCTACACACTTTGGCAACGGCACCAATTGATAACTAGAGTGTTTAGGCTCTAAAATGGGGTTATTGATCCCTTAGCTGTTGCAGCATAAAGGGTTTATCATCCAATGTCTGGTAGACACTAGACTATAAGACAATCTCTTAATTCAAGCAAACTGGTGAAGTTTGTTGGTGACTAATGCTTAAAACAAGATTAAAGCTAGAAAAAGACTAATGATCAAATGAACAAAGCAAACTATAACAACTAAACAAGAGTGAGATGATATGAATGGATGAGAGAAAGGCCTTAGACATGATAGTTGATTAAGGCGCTTCAATGCTAAACAAGTGAACTAATGAATCAAATGATCAAGCAATTCATTTAACATAAACATCATTAAACAAGCTAATCCTCTCATGAAGGTATTAACTTCTATGCTAAAACAGTTCCTAACCAAATCATCATTTGTGAAACATGAATTAACAAGCATTAAGCAACAGTTTACTATATCATTTAAGTAATCAAACTATCATTCTCAAGATGAAATACACTTAAACCTCTATCAAACCTGGTTCAGGCATTTTAACAAACACTTTTGGTGCATGAAAGTGCCTAAGATCTAGACCACAAATGATGTGTAAGGATCTAGCATAGAGATCAGTTTGTAGAGCATGAATGATACAAGATCTTACCCCTAAGATCACTAACCTAACATCTTAGCACCCTAACCTACATATCTAAGACCTTAAATGGGTTTTACTCACTAATCATAAGTAACACACTTGATCCTTTGCAAGATGTGATGTTAATCATGATTAGAAGTGATAGACAAGACTTTTTAGGGTCTCAGGGCTATCAATCCCCTTGTCAAAGTAGCACAAAGAGGTTTATCAATCCAGATGTGGTGTTAGACACTAAACTATGTGATCAGATTCTTAATTCAAGCAAACAAGAGTGGGTTTTGATTATCTAGAGACAACTGCAAACTTAAACAGGATTAAACACTAATGAAATGATTAAACAAGAACTAAACAATGACAAATGATGGGAATGATGATGAGAAAGGTCTTAGCCATGATAGTGGATTAGGGTGCCTTCAGTGATAAACTAATGAGCTAATGAATCATATGGTCAAGCAAACCATTCAACATAAACATCTTTAATTAAGTTAATCCTCTCATGAAGGTATTAACTCCTATGCTAAAACAGTTTCTAACCCAATCATCATCAGTGAAACATGAGTTAACAAGCATTAAGAATCAGTTTATTCTGTCATTTAAGCATATAAGCAATCATTCCCATGATGAATAACACTTAAACCTCTAACAACTTTGGTTCAAGCATTTCATCAAACACTTTTGGTGCATGAAATGCCCAGAATCTAGACCACATATGATTTGTATGGATCTAGCATAGAGAACAAGTTGTAGAGAAAGGAACATGCATGATCTAACCCCTAAGCTCACTAATCTACCACCTAAGCACCCTAATCTACATATCTAAGACCTTAATATGGGATTAACTCACTAATCATAATCAACACACTAGATTCTTTGCAAGATGTGTTGTTAATCATGATTAAAAGTGTGATTTGATGATAAGAAATGATGGAACAAGATGAAAAGAAACTTCAAATCGATATTAAACTCTAAAAACAAAGTGTATCAAGTAGTTTTTCACAAAAGGGGAAAGGAGACTAAAAATGGATAAAAGGTCTTCTCCAAATTAGGTCTAAAAACAATATATAGGTGTCTTGGGCGAACCGGGTCAACCCGGAACAAACCGGGTACTGACCCGGTCTTGGTGGGTGAAGATGGGTTTGCCACGGTCAAGTGTGTTCTTGGTGTGGCCGTGGCAACCTGATCGTGTCAAAGCTCTCTCGCGTGTTCTTGGCTGCATTTTGATGCCACGGTATAACAAGCCTCGTCCAAACCCCGTGGCAAGTCACTAGATCAACACACTAGATCAACACATATCTAAGACCTTAATATAGGATTTACTCACTAATCATGATCAACACACTAGATCCTTTGCAAGATGTGTTGTTAATCATGATTAGAAGTGTGATTTGATGATAAGAAATGATGGAACAAGATGAAAAGAAACTTCAAATCGATATTAAACTCTAAAAACAAAGTGTATCAAGTAGTTTTTCACAAAAGGGGAAAGGAGACTAAAAATGGATAAAAGGTCTTCTCCAAATTAGGTCTAAAAACAATATATAGGTGTCTTGGGCGAACCGGGTCAACCCGGAACAAACCGGGTACTGACCCGGTCTTGGTGGGTGAAGATGGGTTTGCCACGGTCAAGTGTGTTCTTGGTGTGGCCGTGGCAACCTGACCGTGTCAAAGCTCTCTCGCGTGTTCTTAGCTGCATTTTGATGCCACGGTCTAACAAGCCTCGTCCAAACCCCGTGGCAAGTCATCGTGTCAAACGCCGAAGATGTGTAGAAGTTGCCACGGTCAAGCCCCAGACCGTGTCATTCAGACCGTGTCAAAACCTGCATGCTCGTAAAGTCCTTTCCAGCCTGGTATTTGTTTGCCACGGTCAAGTCCCAGACCGTGGCATTCAAACCGTGTCAAAACCCGATGTTGTGTAAAAGTTCCTCTCAGCCAATTGTCTGTTTGCCACGGTCAAGTGTAGACCGTATAATGAAGATCGTGCCAATCGCCGAAGATTTGCAAAAGTTGCCACGGCCAAGTGTGGACCGTGGCATTCCATCGCGGCATGTTTAACTTAGTCATTCAGGGCTGTCTGGACCACTTTGCATTCCGGAGAGTGTAACTCACGCTATACTTGTCAGAATTGAGTGATTCCGGTTGCAGAAGACAGAGGACTCATTTAACTCCAACTGTGGTGAAGGAAGATTCGGTGCTTGGGAAGTGTAAGGCTTCCTGGAGGGCTCATCTTTGCAGTGCATTTACACGATCAGAGAGAGACGTCTATACATGTGCCCATTCCGGAGACCGTATCTTTCTGCTCAAAGCTCCGAATTGAATGACCTTGGATGTTCTGGAAAGAGGACTCAAATGTCTCTGATTCTCATGAAGGCTCCGGAAACTGAATGGGCCTGGAAGTGCACCGTCCTTCGCATTCTTCAGAACTCAACGGCTTGGTCTAGAACAGTAGCGAGACAGGGGTTCCTTTCGACGAGCTTAACTTCCTGCTCACACGTCCGAATTCCATGATTCTACTTGATATGGAACCGTTATCCAATCGTCTCCAACTTCTATGAAGCACCCGACAACTGAATCGGACCGGAAGGTTCCCCGGACAAGCGATTTCAGAAACGTGTCTGCACCCGGAGATTTTGGCCGATACAATTCACTCGCGGTACGTGAAAATGGCCGATAAAGTCTACCCGCGGTACATAAAAATGGCCGATAAAAACCTTCCTGATACGCGAGAATGGCCGATAACCTCCAAAGATTCAGTTTCTCCATTTTTCAAGCCTTAACCACCATTCCACCTCTTGGATTCATCTTTCCAGCTCCAAATAGCTCCAAATGCACCTGATAAACACTCAAAACATGCAAAGACTCATTGGGACCTAATGCATCTCCTAAGTTCTAAAACAAACCCTAAGGACCTAAAATGCATGAAATAAAGCATGATTTAAGAATGAAATATGCAACCTAAATGATGCAAATTATGAACATATCAACTCCCCCACAGTTGTCCTTTGCTTGTCCTCAAGCAAAAAGAGCAAATGAGAGAAAGAGTTTGTATGCATTAGGAGTTCACATTTCCTTTTTGAGAGAAGTGATCACAATGAGAATTCAAGTTCATGCTCAAGTATGCAATGCAAAGCCATACTCAGATATATATCACCTCAGCAAGGAATCTCCACAAGTTCTTCTCTCTCTCAACTCTTTCACATTCATTAAGCTTTTATCAGGTGAATCTCATGATGCAATGTTTAAACAAGCTGGCTTGGCTAGGGAGAGGCTATGAGATCAAAATGATCTCATCAGTGTTCAAGTGGGTTTAATGCAGCAAAGGGATCTCTCTATGAATGATCAAACTTTGGCAGAATGCTAAAGGTAAAAAGCAACCTATGCATACAAGGGCAAAGACTCATCACCCCCCCCCCCACCCTCTACTCAAAGCTTCCTCACTTGCTCAAGAACCTCACTTTTCACACTTATTTTCCTCTCACTAGGGGATTTACTTTTCACTTTCACTCTCAAGTCTTGGGGCTCAAACTTTACACAGCTCTCTTTCTTTTACAACCTCTAGCCTCTTCTTTCTTTGTTTTCAAAACATTTGAGCCTTTTGGCTTCTTTTCTTTCCCTTTTACTTAGAGGCTAGACTCTTTCTTTTCAACACACCAGAGCTCACTTTCTTTAACTCAAAACTCCAAGACTGATCTCTTTTTTTTTTCTTTCATTCCCCTAGCTATTTCCACTCTCTCTTTCCCACTCATCTCACCTTTTTCCACTCACCAACAAGTCTTTTCCCCCACACTTATTCCTCGCCAAAACTCTCAGTTCCTTGATGTTGGAACACAGCACTCAATGAGACCTGCCCTTGTCGCTCTAAACCTAACACTTTCTGCTAAGTTTGATCCAAGGTGGCCTTTCAATTCACACACAAACATTGGCTTGAAAGAAGGATGGGTTCAAGGTGAGGGAACTGATATATGATGTGGATTCAGCTACTTGAGCTAAGGACAAAGAGTGGTAAAAACAATGGTTCTAGCTCAAGTATGTATATCGGTATCCACAAGCTTTTTCAAACAATGCATCGCAAGATATTTTCAAGTCAAGTTCAAGTTTCCCACTTAATTAGAGTTGAGTTCAATTCAAACTTGCTTCTCAGATTCAGATCATTTCAGACTTTGCAAGCACAGAAAAAGATTCACAAGCATATTCAGTTCAAGTTCTCAAAGTGATGTACTCTCTAGAAAACCTATCATTACTCTCTGCAAGATGCAACCTATATGCATATGCAATCTAGACTCAATCCTAAAAATGAGAATGCAACTACATGATCATTTTTTGTGAAAATTTTTCAGATTTTTTTCATTTTTTTTTTTTGTTTTTTATATGCACTTAGATGAGACTACATGGATATGCAACTAGAATGTGACTCAAGACTCAAAGTGTAAAATAAGAAAAGAGAAAACATGATTAGTAAAGGATGAAACTCCTCCCCCACACTTAAATAACACAGTCTCTTGTGTTATAAAAGCATGAGAAAGGAGTTAAAACAAAGTAAACAAGTAAAATGCAAAAGAAAAAGAAAATCTACATGCTATTTACAAGGTTTTGAGTGTTTACCTCAATCGCTGAGGTCTGATCCCAGGTAGTGGGATGGGTTGGAGGTTGAACATGATGGAGTGGAGTATCTGGGTGGGCTGCTCTTAGGTGAGTCTGGTAAGAACACCGTTGCTGGGTTCACCCAATCTTCTTTTCCTGGTGGTAGCACAAGGTCATGAGCAGCTGAGCTTTCTCCCACATCTTCTCTTGCATCTTGTTTGGGTGAGGTGGCTGGAGCTGTGAGCTTCTTAACCTTCTTCTTAAGCTGCCTAACACAGTCAACGAGCTTGTGGATCGTTTTGTCTTGCCATTTGCACCATTTCTGAAGGCTGTTTACTCTGGTATACAGCTTCCTTGTGTGATAATCAGGCTCACCCCAAAAGTAAGGATCAAAGTGATAACTCCGTGCTCCCCTTCTTCTTTCAAAATCTCTTGGCTCCTCATTCTCACAACCGGCTGTTGTGCTCTGCTCTTCAACTGGCTCTTTACCCTTAGAACTAGCGGTTCTCTTGCATTTGGGAATTGGAGGGTGAATGGCTGGGTTGTAGAGCTGATCTTTTAGGACAATAAAAGAGACATTGTGCCTTTCTGTGAGAGTGGTGATGGCTGGGTGTGGCAACAGAACATGAACCTTTTCATTTTGCAAGAGCTTGAAGGTGTACAAGAAGTATTCACCATTGCTTTCTTTTAAAAACCCAACCTTGGTGAGGGTAGCTTCATCAATCAACTCAGGCCTGACCTCAACATCATCAAAGACAAAACCTCTTGCTTTCAGAATCTTTGTCACTAGCCATCCATTGTGCTACTTAGTGAGCTTCTTCCTTTTACCCTCACTCCAAGCAATGTCCTTGTAAATCACCATTTGGCGTGCCAAGAATGCACCACTAGATGGGATGTAATGTGGGAGGTGAAACTCTCTCTTGTTCTGCAAGTGACTGATGAGAGGATGAAGAACCATACCCAATAGCTCCATGTCAGCTAGATGCACCACTCCATCATTGTGCTTGGTAAAGAACATTTGGCAAAGCACCATGTGAGCATAGCGGATTGCTGGGTTTCTTATCCATGAACTCTTGCATCTTCCTCCTCTGAAGCTCCTAAAAGCAATTGTATCCCACAAGTCAGTGATCATGTGATCAGGGTATGTGAACTTCACTGTCTGTTCTTGTGCAGGTCTTGGAAAAGCAAAGATCTCATCTAGTTCCTTGAAGCTTACATGGTGTTGTGCACCATCTATTGTGAACTCTATGTGCCCAAGACCATTGCCCTCATGGATTCTTTCATCTCTTGGGCCATATCCACAAACTTGAAGGGATGCAAGAAACTCTTGTGTAACACCATCATGAGCCACATCTCTCATCTCAAAGAATCCACCAAACCCCATGTTGTTGAAAATGAGCTGAACCTCTTCAAAAAATCCCATCTTCCTCAGCAGCTCCATATCAGGGAACTTGGTTTGCAGCACTTTTACACCCCTGAACATAGCAAAGTAGTCATCAAAAGTTGGTTCTCTGTCCTCAGAACTTGTCTTTGCTTTCTTAACCCGCTTCAATGCTGTTTCAGGATCACTCTCTGTTCCTTCTTCATCCTCAGCCACAGCCACCTCTTTTCCTGCCCTGTGAACGACCTCAACCAATGCCAGCTCTTTACCCGAAGTTTTTGAAGTAGAGGCCTTTGTTTTCTTTGGTGCAGCAACCTTCTTTGTTTTCTTCTCAGCTGGATCCTTTGGCTTTCTCTGTTTTTTCTGTTTCTTGAAAACTTTTTTCCCAAAAGGCATAATCTGATCCTCTGAAGCTCCAGCTTTCTCCTTTTTGGCTTTATCCATGGCTGCTGTTCTTTTTGTTCCTCCCATCTTGGAATCTTCAAGTTTCGAGTGAAAAACGAATGTGCAGCAAGAAACTAGACAGGATTACGAGCTCAATGCAGTTGGAATTTCTCAATTTGATGCAGGAACGAGAGAGAAATGAAAGTTTAAGGCTCAAGAATGGAGAGAAGGGAGCAAACTCGCGATGAAGAAGAAGGAGAGGTGGGGAACAGCTGTCTTGGCGCGTCCTTTGACCGGTCAACGTCCGTACGGTCAACTGAAATTCAAAATCTGGTCGCGCCTGGTTGACCGTGTTACGTGACCGTGTCAAGAACGTGGTTGTGTCTCTTCTTTGCCGCGGTCTTGGTGTGGCCGTGGCAACTTGACCGTGGCAAACACCGAATGTTGGCTCTTTTCCTTTCTCTTGCCACGGTCTAATTTTTTCCCCATGGCAATCTCACCCGTGGCAATCTTCATTTCCGGTCAAACCTCCTTATTCTTTGCCACGGCCAACCTTTTAACCCGTGTCTTGTAGCCCGTGTCATTCCACGAACATTGGCCATTCCACCTTTGTTTTTGCCATGGCCTGATCTCTAACCGTGTCTCTTGGCCGTGTCATTCCATCTTCATTTTGCCACAGCCTGGTCCTGAACCCGTGTCTTGAAGCCGTGGCAAACCCCGAACATTGGACACTTCTCACTGCTTTGCCACGGCCACATCTTCTTCCCGTGGCAACTCACCCGTGGCAATCTTTGAATAATGGCTTTTGTTAATCTCTGTGTTGCCACGGTCACCTTCATGTCCGTGTCATCCCACCGTGGCAAAACCGAATGAATGCTTGTTCCTCTTTTCTTTTGCCACGGTCACCTTCCATCTCGTGTCATCCCACCTTGGCAAAACTCGAACCAGGTCCTCTTCTCATATGTTTTTGCCATGGCCACCTGTGTCCCGTGCCCTTTTACCCGTGGCAATCACCGAACCCTTGCATCTTTTGCCACGGCCTGGTCTTGAGACTGTGATTCATTCCCCGTGGCAAAGCAAAAAGGCTTGCCACGCCTTGTTCCTGACCGTGGCCGGTACCCATGTAAAAGGCCAAGCACAAGTTTGTCTCCATTCTTTCATCTCTTTTCATCTTGCATCCACTTTCCAAGGGTTCAGACTCAAACCTATAACCTGTAGACACTAAACAAACCCATCAAAACATCCTAAAACATAAAAAGAAAGGAATCAAAAGATCAAAAGCATATTTACAAAGGATAAGCTTGGGGTATCTTCCAAGAGCACTTTGTTTAAAGTCTCTAAGTTTGACTTTGGAAACCTGTTTAACAGGCTGGTGGATCAAGAAGGGGAACTGATATAACTTCCTCCTTCTTCTGTGAAACCAAATAATTCTTGATCCTCTGGCCATTTACCAAAAACTATTGGCCATTCTTTCCTTCTAAGACAATAGCACCATATGGTCTCACTTCAAGGACTTTGAAAGTTCCAGACCACCTAGACTTAAGCTTTCCTGGAAACAACTTAAGTCTAGAATTGAACAGCAACACCAAATCACCATCCTTGAACTCCCTTTTCAGAATCTTTTGATCATGCAGAACCTTGGTCTTCTCTTTATAGATCTTTGAGCTTTCAAAAGCCTCAAGCCTAATCTCCTCAAGTTCATGGAGTTGCATGACCCTTTTCTCTTGAGCTGTCTTGATATCAAAGTTCAGCAACTTTACAGCCCTCAAAGCCTTGTACTCCAGCTCAACAGGAAGGTGTCAGCTCTTCCCATATAGCAGATTGAAAGGTGATGTCCCAATTGGAGTTTTAAAGGCAGTCATGTAAGCCCACAATGCATCATCTAGCCTTTTGCTCCAATCTTTTCTGCTTGAGCTAACAGTCCTCTCAAGAATGGCCTTGATCTGTCTATTAGATACCTCAACCTGGCCACTAGTTTGGGGATGATAAGGAGTAGCTACATTGTGTTTCACTCCATGCTTCCTCAACAAACCCTCCATAGTCTTGTTCACAAAATGAGATCCTCCATCAGAGATAACAACCCTTGGAACTCCAAACCTTGGGAAGATAATGCTCTTGAACAGCTTCACTACAACCTTGGAATCATTGGTAGGGGAAGCAATGGCCTCAACCCATTTGGACACATAGTCCACAGCAACAAGTATATACTGATTCCCATAGGATGAAATGAAGGGTCCCATGAAGTCAATCCCCCAGCAATCAAAGATCTCAACTTCTAGAATGGGGTTTTGAGGCATCTCACTCCTCTTTGATATGTTCCCATGCCTCTGACAGGGATCACATGCTGAAACCACCAACTGAGCATCTTTGAACATTGTGGGCCACCAAAATCCACTCTGAAGAACCTTGGCCACAGTCTTGAATGCCCCCATGTGACCTCCAAAAGCAGAACCATGACACTCTTGCAACACAGGTTGCATCTCCTCTTCAGCAAGACACCTTCTATACAGCTGGTCTTTGTTCAGAACATAATTAGGCTCGGTCTTTGTTTGATACGATTTTACTTTGGCCTGGTGAGACTGGATGACCGCTCTCACTAAGCATTCCGTTTGCTTATGCCTCCTTTGTGGATGCAGGTAAAGAGGTCTGATCAGCGCGCGGACTATGGCTGGATCGGGATGGATGGTAGGATCGGGTAGTTAAGGTCTTAGTCGATGTAATAGCTTATATGCAAACGATCATTGTACTGAGAACCTCGATTTAGTTCAAGTATTCTGTTTTTAACTTACTTATGCACGGCTAAAACTGTCTAAACGAACCTAATGCAAAAAATGTTAAGTAAAAACTCGAATGAAAATTTGGTATCAGAGCGCGGTGGGTTCTAGGACAAAGTCGTAGCATAAGTGGGTTAGTGGGTAAACCATCCTTCTAAAGCCAAAGTTCCGCGGTAAGACTGATAATGTTTGTCTGTGGTGTTAAGTTAGTTTGCCGGCTAACTTAATAGAGTATCGAACCTTTGCAGATGGCAAGACGTGATCGTAGACGTCATGATGGTGAAAACTCGTCGGGTATAAACGCTACGGGTGGGAATCAGGATCAAGTGGATCCAAATGTGGGCATTGCTGGGAATGTCGAGAATGTGGCTGCCGCGGCTGGGGCTGTTCCGAACGTTGCTGCTGCCCCGGTTGGATTGGAAGCGGTGTTGGGTCTGTTAACCCAGGTGTTGGCACGATTGCCGGCTGTTGCGGCTGTCCCTGTGGCACCACCGCCAGTCGTGCAAGTGAATCCACCTGCTGAAGCGGATGAGGGAAATGCTGGTGTAAGGGTTCCATCTTACCTGAAGGTGATGGACCACATGCAGAAGTTGGGTACGAAGTTCTTCAAGGGAGGAACAAAGCCGATTGAGGCTGATGAATGGATCGACCGTTTGGAGAGGAACTTCGAGTCGATTCGCTGCCCAGAACAGTACAGGAAAGATATTGCCGTGCACTATCTTGAGGGTGATGCGCACACATGGTGGCGTGGTGCGGTTGGAAGGGAGTGAGTCGGTACGTGGACTGATTTTCGTGGGTTGTTCAAGGCTAAGTACTTCCCGCCTGAGGCGCATGATCGTTTGGAGAGTGCCTTCTTGGATCTGCGCCAAGGATCAAAGTCAGATTGGGAGTATGAAGCCAAGTTCAACAAGCTGAAGAAGTTTGCGGGCTGGGGTATGACTGATGAGCATACTCAGATCAAGCGATTCATTCGTGGGCTAAGGATTGATCTGAAAAAGCATTGTGAGATGCAAGACTATCGCACCTTTCCGGAGTTAGTGGAAAAGGCTGTGCAGTTAAAAGAAACTTCTGCGGAAGAAGCTAAGTTGGTTGGTCATGCTGTGGCTGGACCAAAGAAAGGTGGTTCGTCGGGAAAACCACCAGCGGGTCGTAATGCTGGTTCGACCGCTGGGAAGGAGAAACGTGCGAGTTGGCGCGCGTCGGGTGCGTATCTCCGGTGCGGAAGCATGGAGCACAAGGTGAAGGATTGTCTGGAAGAGAACAAGCACGTAAAGAACCAAGGGAACGGATCGGATGAGAGGGTTTGTTTCCATTGCGGAGAGGCTGGGCACATTAAGCCGAGGTGCCTAGAACTGATGCAAGTCGCGCAACACACTGGGAAAAGGCCGAGTGAAGGACAGGCGCCTCCAGCAAAGAGGCAGGCCGTGACACCGCGGACCTATGCTGTAGCTGAAGAGACCGCGGAGGATCCGAGTTCGTCACGGCAGATCACTGGTAAGTCCTATCACTTACCTTAGAAAATTTTCTGTGTGAAAATCCTAAGTATTGCGTGGGTAGCTTAGCAATCTAGGTGATTGTGTAGGGACCTTGATCATGGGTGGTGTGGCAACCCATGTTCTGTTCGATTCCGGAGCAATTCATTGCTTCGTGAATCCGAACATGGTTGGAAAATGTGGATATTGTAGGGAACCGGGGGATAACTATGGCTTGGTCCAGGCGGCTGGTGGACAGGTCATGTTTACACTCGGCAAGGTCAAGGATGTGTCGGTAATGGTTGGCAGCCGGAACATGCCAGCGGATCTGGAAATCTGCGAGGTGAAGTCTTACGACGTGATCCTTGGCATGGATTGGCTCGGAAAGTACAAGGCACATCTGGATTGTTGCTGTGGCCGAATTCGGTTCGAGACCGCGGAAGGGATTTTGGAGTATCAGGGGATCAGACCGACTAAGGGAAGCTTGATTGTCTCGGCAATGCAAGCTGACCGAATGATTGAGAAGGGGTGTGAGGCGTACTTGGCTACGATCACGACCGCCGAGGTGGGACCGGATGCCGAGCTGGGCAGTATTCCGGTCGTGAGCGAGTTCGAGGATGTGTTCAGGGCGTTAACGAGTTTACCGCCAGAGCGGTCAGATCCGTTTACCATCGAGATAGAGCCCGGAACGGCGCCGATATCCAAGGCACCGTATTGGATGGCTCCGGCTGAGATGGCCGAACTGAAGAAGTAGTTAAACGACCTGATGGAGAAAGGGTTTGTCCGACCGAGCAGTTCACCGTGGGGTGCACCGGTGCTGTTCGTTAAAAAGAAAGATGGGAGTTTCAGGCTTTGTATCGACTACCGTGGGCTGAACAGGGTTACTGTGAAGAACAAGTATCCCTTACCTCGGATAGACGAGCTGTTGGACCAACTTCGAGGGGCGACTTGGTTCAGCAAGATCGATTTGGCTTCGGGTTATCATCAGATACCCATAGAAGAGTCGGATGTAAGGAAGACCGCCTTTCGGACAAGGTATGGTCACTTCGAGTTCGTATTCATGCCCTTCGGGCTGACTAATGCTCCTGCGGCCTTTATGAAACTATTGAACAACGTGTTCCGAGACTGCCTGGATGAATTTGTAATCATCTTTATTGATGATATACTCATTTATTCCAAGAGTCGGGAAGAACATGCTGTTCACGTAAGGACCGTGATGAATTGGCTAAGGGAGCATAAGCTGTTCGCCAAGCTCAGTAAGTGCAGTTTTTAGCAAAGGGAGATCGGATTCTTGGGTCATGTGATCTCGGACAAGTGTGTGGCTGTTGACCCGGAGAAGATAAAGGCAATCGCGGATTGGCCTAGACCTGAGAATGCCTCAGAGATAAGAAGTTTTCTGGGCTTAGCTGGGTATTATTGTCGGTTCGTTAAGGGCTTTGCGAGTATGGCCCAGCCAATGACCCGGTTAACGGGGAAGGACATACCATTCGTGTGGTTGGCCGAGTGTGAGAAGTGTTTTGCCAAGCTTAAGGAAATGTTGACTAGTACGCCCGTTATGGCTTTGCCCGAGCCGGATCAGCCGTATGTAGTCTACACGGACGCGTCGCGGATGGGATTGGGTTGTGTGCTGATGCAACAGGGTAAGGTAATTGCCTATGCTTCAAGGCAGTTAAGGAAGCATGAGGTGAATTATCCTACTCACGATCTGGAGATGGCTGCGGTAGTGTTCGCGCTAAAGATTTGGTGATCTTACCTTTATGGTGGGAAAGTTCAAGTCTTTACCGATCACAAGAGCCTAAAGTAAATATTCACTCAGCCTGAGCTGAATATGAGGCAAAGGCGTTGGATGGAGTTTGTAGCCGACTACGACTTGGATATTGCCTACCATCCCGGTAAGGCAAATCTGGTCGCGGATGCGCTAAGTCGGAAGCGGGTTGCGGCTCTTACCGGGCAGGATGTTGAGGGATTAGTCCGGATGGTTGGGACGCTACGGCTAGCGGCTTTGACCGATGAGGTAGAACCGTTGGATTTAGGCGCGGCTGATCAAGCGGATCTGCTAAGCCGAGTAAGGATTGCCCAGGAAAAAGATGAAAATCTAATTAAGTGGGCAAAGATGGATCAGACCGAGTACCAGACTTCGAACAATGGGACGATCTTGGTTAAGGGTCGGGTCTGTGTACCAAACGATAAGGAGTTAAGGAAAGAAATCTTGAGGGAAGCGCATCATTCTAAGTTCGCGGTTCATCCAGGGTCGTAGCTTTCTAGCGGACATGATGACCGCGAGTGCGAGCTTCTCCAAAGTTGGATACCGTTTTTCTGTGTCGTCGAGAGTTTTACTAACGTAGAAGATCGGTTTCTGCTTGCCTCGATCTTCTTTGACTAAGACGCCGCTAACTGCCGAGCTCGACACCGCGATGTAAAGGTAGAGGGTTTCGCCCGTCTCGGGCTTTGCCAAAATCGGTGGGCTGGCGAGGTATTCCTTAAGCTGTTGGAAAGCTTCTTCGCACTTGCTATCCCATTCGAAACGCTTGTTGCCTCGGAGGAGCTGGTAGAAAGGTAGACATTTATCTGTCGATCTGGAAATGAAACGGTTAAGCGCCGCGATCCGGCCGGTGAGACGTTGAACTTCGCGGGTATTGCGAGGTGAGGGGAGATTGATTAGGGCATCGATCTGCTTCGGATTTGCCTCGATTCCTTGTTTAGTGACGATGTAACCAAGGAACTCTCCGGAAGTGACCCCGAAAGTACATTTAGCCGGATTGAGCTTCATCCGGTATTGATTTAGAACGGTGAAGCAAGCTTGCAGATGGCCGATGTGATCACCGGCGGTGAGCGACTTTACTAGCATGTCGTCGATGTAAACCTCCATCGTTCGTCCTAGCTGATCGGCGAACATGTGGTTGACTAGTCGTTGGTACGTTGCGACCGCGTTCTTCAAGCCGAACGGCATCACCTTATAACAATAGGTTCCAGCGAGCATGACCTAGCGATTACTTTTTTATCGACCTGACGGAATCGTTGCACGTCGATATGCCTCCCATGATAAAGAACACCTTCTTTCGAGATGCCGGAGGAGTGTCACCTCGAGGTTGGTTTCCACGGTCTCTCTTCGCGATGTCGTCGTTGGATTGTTCGTTCGTTGGGGGAGGAGGTGGAAGCTGCTCGGCGAGAGCCGTTGGTCGAGCCCCGTTGTTTCGCGGCGCGGTGTTTTGGGGCTGGTTTGCTAATGCGATCTCCCCCTTGCGATATTTGGCGAGCAAAAAGGCTTGTAGCTCGCAACACATCGCAGTCGGGTGACCGTACTTGTTGTGATAATCGCAGAAAGGCCGTGTCTCCCCACGATCTCCTCGCTGCCAGGTGTTCGATTGGTTTTGGTACTGGCGATTTTGCTACTGTTGAGTGCTGATGTTGTACGTCGCTCCTCGGCGGTTGTCACCTCGATAGTTATTGTCGAGGTGCTGTCGAGGTTCCTGATAATCTTGTTTGGGGATTTCTTTGTGAGACTGCTGCTTCGGCGTCGCTTTTGCTGGCGACGCGATCTCTTTTTCTTCTTCGTCTTCGATATATAAGGTGGCACGGTGAAGCGCGTCTTCGAGGGTTCGGGGTTTGCTGAACTTGAGGCTGTCCCGAAACTTCGAATCAATACGCAGGGCATTGCGAAGAGCTGGCAGTGATGCTTCGTCAGTCACGGTGATCCGAGAAACGATCGCATTGAACCTGCCAATGAAAGACCGGAGGGATTCTTTCTCGCCTTGTTTGATCTGGTAGAGGTCGGCACTAGAAACTGCACCTTGGATATACATCATGTACCTCTTGAGGAATGCCGTTGACAGTGCTTGGTAGCTGTCAATCGAGTTCACCTTTAATTTGGAGAACCAGACGAGGGCCGCGCCGCTAAGATTTTCGACGAACAGTGGCAAAAACCTGCGCCTTTCTCCTCGGGGGTGAATCGTGCTCGGCCCATTTGAATGCTGAACGCAGTCATGAATTGGCTTGGGTTCGAGTTACCTGTATATGTCGGGAGGTTGAACTTCACTTGAGTTCTTATCGGAAATCGGTGATTCGGGTCGTGAACGGTGTGCTTTGGCTTTCTTTCAACACACGGTCGATCTCAGGTGCCAAGCTAGTAGCTTGATGTACAAGGGAAGTCATGGCTCGCAATTTGGCCCTCATCTCGAGCATTTCTTCGTCTTGCTGTGAGTTTCTTATCTGAAGTCGACGCGTTTCGTGTTTGGGAGCCCCGATGTTCACCTCATCGCAGTTCGAGGTCGGGTGATTTTCTGTCGTTGGTGGTGCGGGCGAATCTCCGAATAAAGCGCGTTGTACGCGTTGAATTTCTTGGGCTCGTCTCTCTGGGGCTTGGGTCTCTGATGAGTGTAATATGTTGACTTGATCTTGGCAGGAAAGTTGTGCCGCGGCGAGCTCGTTCAGGCGAGCGCTTGTCTGACGATTCAGCTCTTCCATTCGAGCCATCATTGTTGCGAATAACGTTGCGACGTCGGTAGGAGCTGGTGTGCTTCCATTTGCATCTTGCGCTTCTGGGTGCGAAGTTGCGTTTCCAACGGGATTCATCGTTGGTGACTGCCTATTCGAGGTCTCCGGATTGTTAACTGGTGACACGAGAAGTCCCTCCTCGGCAGTAGTTGAGATGGGTAGGCTAGTTGTTTCGTTGATTTGAATTCCTAACATTATCGAGCCCCTCTTTGCGTAGAAAGAAATCTCTTAGCCCCACGGTGGGCGCCAATTGTTGTATTGTATCCGCACACGAGGTTATTTAGGTAAATGTATTCAGGTGGAGCTCGGAGATTCTTGTTTGAATAGAGGTGAGGTCGATGTGATGTTTTCGAGGTGATGTAACGAGGTCAAGTAAACGAGGTAAGAGTTGAAGATTCTAAGTATCAAGTGTTTTAGTCTTTATTTCAGATTACGGATCCCGTAATAAATGAAGTTACAGGGCTATTTATAGTGTTGAGATTAGGTTACATCTCGGTTAGACTAGCTTGGGCGGCCGGGTAGATAGACCTGACCGACCGTCTATTAAAACGTCGTGCTGGCGAGCTGTTTCATCTACGTCGACGTGGCGAGCTGTCCCATCCGTGTCGAGGTGGTGAGCTGTCCCATCTGTGTCGAGGTGGCGAACTGTCCCATCCGTGTCGAGGTGGCGAGCTGCTCCTTTGATATGAAAAGGTCGTCTCCCCGAACGACCTCGTTTTACCCTTCGCGCATGGGCTTGTTGATCTTTGATCTTACTGGGCTTTCATTTCGCTAACGGACCTGAATGAAATTACGAAAAGGGGGCTGTGCTCAGCCCACCTACAACAGCTTCGAAACTTGTTAAAAACAACTTGGTTTCATGTTAAAAGCACCAATATTTGTATTCAGTCATTACAATTTATCATGACATGAAGCCACATGACTTTCTAATTAGTTTTAGTCTGCTATTAAAATTTTTTAAAGATTCACAAACCCTTCTGTGGGCTCTGGTTCAATCTCACGAAAAGGGGCCGAAGGCTCAAGATGGGTTCATTACAAAATTCAAGAAAGGCTGAGAAGGAGATAAGAGTCTCTGGCTTGACCAGAGGGTTCAGAGTTTTTTTTTTAACAAAGATCAAGGAGGAGCCTATTCATCATCTCTCTCATATGACGGCATCATGTTGCAGAACGTACGAGCACAAGAAGGGAAGCACGCGAGAGGTTCACGTGGTCTTGCAGTCCTCCCAAAAGACAACGGAAGTTAAGCCGTGATTGAAGGAAGAATCCCGACAACTCTCTAGAAGTGCTGCGCAAGTTGTCGGGTAGAATTCCAAGACTCATCTCACAAATAAAAGAGATGAGGACCTCTGTTTCAAGTTAAGAGGTGAGAACAGAGTTTGTACGTTAGTGAGAGAGAGAAGTTGTAAGAACCCTAAAGGCTCAAGCTTGAGCAAGTAACTTAGTGGATTTCCGAGATTTTCTCGGCGAGACGTAGGGCTTCCGGTTTGGGGCCTGAACTCGTAAAATCTGGTGTGTTTTTTACATTTCTTGCTCAAACACAAACAAACGAGAGACGAAGAGAGTTGAGAGAGAACTTCTTATTTAAAAGGTTTATTCAAACGGTTTTAAGAAGCTCGAGAAAGTAGTCAACTTTAGAAGGTCTGATTCTCACAAATTGGTATCAGAGCCTCGGTTTCGACCTTGGAGCAAGTAACGCTTCAGGAGATGTCGTCAAGCAAGACTGAGGTGGAAAAGTTTGATGGAGAAGGTGACTACGTTCTCTGGAAGGAGAAACTACTAGCTCACCTGGATATACTTGGTCTAATGGAAGGTCTCGGGGAAGCAGAAGAAACTATAGGGACCGGTGAGAAAACTACGGAAACTGAGGGTGAAGTAACTCCGGCTCCAACAACACCTGAACCTGAAGACAAGTCTCTCAAAGAGAAGAGAGGAAAGGCCAGATCTACCATCATACTAAGCGTAGGAAACAATGTTCTCAGGAAGATTATAAAAGAAAAGACAGCTGCAGGCATGCTGAGGGTTCTAGATCAGTTGTTTATGGCAAAGTCTCTTCCAAACCGAATATATCTGAAGCAGAGACTATATGGGTACAAGATGAGTGAGAGTATGACGATGGAAGAAAATGTCAACGACTTCTTCAAATTGATCTCAGACTTGGAGAATGTCAAAGTGACAGTTCCTGATGAAGACCAAGCCATAGTCTTACTTATGTCACTGCCTAAACAGTTTGATCAACTCAAGGAGACACTAAAATACGGTAAGACTACTCTTCATCTGGAAGAAATCACTGGAGCCATCAGGTCAAAGATTCTGGAGTTAGGAGCAAACAGAAAACTATTGAAGAACAACTCAGACGGTTTGTTTGTTCAGAACAGAGGCAGATCAGAGAAGAAGGAAAAGGGGACTGAGAAAAGCAAGCACAAAAGCAGATCGAAGTCCAAAGGAGGTGGAAAAACATGTTGTATTTGTGGAAAGGAGGGACATTTTAAGAAGCAATGCTATGTATGGAAGGAAAGAAACAGATCAAGGGATTCTTCATCAGAAAGAGGAGAAGCCTCGACTGTAATCTCTCAAACCACAGATGCAGCTGCGTTGGTAGCCTCAGACGCTCTTCTTGGTTTTGCAGAAGTGTCTCCCGACACATGGATACTTGACACAGGCTGTTCCTTCCACATGACCTGCAGAAAAGAGTGGATTCTAGACTACAGGGAAACCAGACATGGGAAAGTCAGAATGGGGAATGATACCTACTCGGATGTTAAAGGTATTGGAAACATCAGGATTCTCAATGATGATGGAACTACTTTTCTGCTTACTCAAGTCAGATATGTACCGCAAATGTCAAAGAATCTGTTGTCCATGAGAACACTCGAAGACAAAGGATGCTGGTTCAAGTCAAGAGATGGTGTTTTGACGGTCATCAAAGATGACATAACTGTTTTAACAGGGAATAAGCAGGACACTTTATACTTCTTACAAGGAACCACATTGTCAGGAGAAGCCAATGTCACAGAGAAGGTGAATGATGAAACTCGCTTATGGCACAGTAGGCTCGGGCACATCGGTTCAAAGGGGTTGGAGATGCTAGTCAGAAAGGGGTACATAGACAAGAATAAAGTAAAAGAGATGCAGTTTTGTGAAGATTGTGTATATGGGAAGACTCACAAAGTCAGTTTTGGGTCTGCAAAGCATGTCACAAAGGACAAACTGGATTATGTGCATTCAGACCTTTGGGGCTCTCCATCAGTCCCATTGTCTTTAGGTAAGTGTCAATATTTCATCACCTTCATTGACGACTTTACCAGGAAGACATGGATATACTTCATAGGGCAACAGCGACGATAACCTTACTTTCCCCTTTTCAATTTTTGATTTTGTCGACAATTTTTTCTTCCTCTTGTAATTGTTTAAAACTTTAGTTTTAGACTTTTAGTTATGTAAAGTTCAAGATAATTTAGTCTACATCCTTTTAATGAAAGCTATGTTTGGTAGCTTTCAATAAAGGTGCTAAATTTGTGAAGTTTAAGTTTTTAGGGTTATTTTAGAGAATTGCCCTATTAATATTGTTTTTATAGTTTAAGACGTATTTGCATTTCTATATACTCTCTTTATAAGTTTAATTTAATTTAATTATTAATTTTTAAAAAAATTAAGGAGTGGCATATAGTTGTTTTTACATGTCCAGTTGTCTCTTGTTTATTCACATCCACTAAGCTAGAGAAGACGTGCCCCAATAAAAATAGATATGTGCGTAATCAAAATACCACATGTGCCGTCAATTTTGTACATAATTGTATCCAATTGTCCAGTTGTCCAAATTTCTTTCTAGTTGTCCTTTAGCGATTTTAACATTTTTCCAGTTATCCCTTAATATAAATTATTATTTTGTAGTTGTCCACATAATTTTCGACTACTGTAGTCCATTTACAATATTTGCATACTATAATTTATGTAAAATCATAATTTTGTTTTTTTCCCATCATAACATTGTTAACATTATTAAATTTTTTCTTGTATCATAAGCGGTGTTTGATGTGAAACCAATAATAGGTATTAGAAAAATGATAATTTCATATTATCCATCTTTTTAATTTTATTCCTTATAGTTTTTAACCTTTTTGCATTTTTTTAAGTCGCTGCTTTCTTTTTATATTTTTTAATTTTATTATTATTATTTTCTAATCAAAGAATTACATATAGTTGTACATATATATATATATATATATATATATATGTTTAGTTGTACCTTATTCATTTCCATCTGGAAAGCATTCTCAGACAAAAATAAAATCTTATAGACTAAATTGACTTTTCTAAATGTCCAGTTGTCTGTCAAAATAACACGTGCACCTATGTGCACAGTTAATTTTTGTACATAGTTGTAACTAATTATCCAATTGTTTAAAATTTTTATTAATTGTTTTGAGATTTTAGCGTTTCCATTAATTTTTAACTATAAATTTTTATTTGAGGTTATATATTATAAGTTATGTAGAATCCTATATTTTATCTCTTTTGTTTCATAACATATAAAGTTGGGTTACCAGCCCGATTTGCAATTAGAATAAAAAAAATATTAATTAACAATTATTCAATTTGTCTTAGTTATATCCATTTGTATCAGTCGTTCTCTTATCTCTTAGTTGTACCATTTGTACCAGTTGTCCTTCTCTGCACATTTGGTGATGAACTCGAGTTCTAATTCCAATCTACCTAAGAATCACTACGATTTAACAACTATATTCCACAAATAATCTATGCAAAGACCTAATCATCACATAAAAATGGGTTATCAATCCGATTTGTGTATCGAACAAGCAATTTTGGCAAATCTAATCTTTAAATTGTGAAATCCTCAAATCTCCAAATAAAACCTAACTGGATTTTGAAACTTCAACAATGGTGGTGGAGAAAAGAGATAAAGACAAGAAACTGATTGCAGAGGATGAAGAATGAGGAAAAGGAGGAAGATCCGAAAGTTCAACATGAATGATGGGATTTAGCGGATTTAGGGTTGCAGAATTAGGAAGAAAAGAAAAATAAAAAATAATTTTTAAAATTAATTTTCGTTATAATTTTAATATATAAATTAAGAAATTATTTAAACATTAGTTTTTGATAAAATCACATATGCCACAAAACTAATTTATTAAGGGTAAAATTAGATTTTTATGTGCTTTAAGACACTCAAACTCTATTATGACACGTGAGACTTCTTTTTTCTAAATTATGCCAATTGAGCCATTAAACCAGATTCCTCCGATTGAGAGAAAATTTAAGGTATCAGGTTTTTCAACGATTTAATGGCTGAAAATCCATAACTTGAAAAAAAATCTCTTATGCCACAAATGAGTCTGAGTGCCATAAAGGGCGTGATATGCCCATTTTATCTTTAATGAAAGGAAATCATGGCATTTGCGATATGCGGATTTTCTTTTTTTTTTATTTTTTTTTTAAATCAAGTAATATGAAATTAAAATATCTGAAATCGAAAAACCAAACTGAGAACCAATTTCGAGTATTATGACCATTTCTGGGTAGCTCGAACCAAAAACTCGAACTCCCCGCTCTCTCCCCAGAGATCGATCGATCTGCTCGAATCTTCTAAACTATTGTTTATTCTCGCTCGGCGTGGTGCTCCGGCCTCCTCTGAACTCGTGTTGTTCTCCATATCTCGTTTCTCCTCTGCCATTTTGCAGTTAGGTAGACATCTTCTGCAATTTGGGGATTTTCCAATTTAGGAATCGATTTGTCAATTTTGGTCGTTTTCGGTTGCACATTGGATAGTTTAGTTACTTATTTAGGTCGATTTAGTCTTCTCGGTGTTAAAATTTCACTTGTTGCGGTTGAATCGAGCTGAATCGTAGGTTGGGATAGTGAATCTGTGAGATATGGGACATCTGGTACAATTAGGATAACTGAATTAAGTGGGACAACTGTATAATTGAGATAACTGAGATATATAAGACAACTGATACAATTGGTATAACTGTGTTATGGGGGACAATTGGTACAATTGGTATAATCAAGATATGTGGGAAAACTGGTACAATTAGTATAACTGTGAGAAAATAGAAAATTTATGTAACCCGTAAATGACTATTTTTGTGTGGTTATGAACAGAAGAGGATGAGCGGCCACACAAACATACATTTTGAGTATGGAGGATGTTATTCTAAGGAAGGAGAGGAGTTTAAACGGAATTCAAGAAGTTTCATACCATTTAAAACCTCTTTGTATGAGGTAACCTATTCGATGGTTGTAGATGGTATATGCAAGAAGATTAGGGTAAACAATAGTACAAAGAAGCTCAAATTAAGCTACATTCCATTGGTAGCTAAGCCACGCAATGAGTCATGTATTGTTGATGATGGTGATGTGTATGTCTATCTAACATTTGTGGATAAAAAGGGACTTAGATCTGCGTTGAATGTGGAGATAATGGAAGATCCATCAATCATAGTTGTATCCTATTGTTCCATAACCAAATCCATCAAACACTAACCTTTGCACTTGTTCCAATTGCTGCATTTATATCATCCAACGGAATGCCTTTCATGCAAACATCAGTGAACTTGTGCTTGCACATCCTCAGACAGTCTTTCTGAACATGTACAGCTTCTCGGAATTTGCGGCCAAGGCTAGGAATACACTCAAAAGCAAGTATCTACACAAAATTTCAGAAAAGATCATCCTTAAATTATAAAAAAAAATTAATTCCTTCAAAATAATGACTGAGAATTACCTATAGAGGAAAAATGAAACAAGAGAAGGGACATTCTGTTTTTTGACTTTGACGCTGCCGTTATACTTTGCCATCACATGCCTAATCTCCTTCATCATGTCATCAAATGTGTAACGCCCCCAAAGGAACATTTTACACACATTCAAATCACTGACAACTCGGAGCAAGAACGGATCAATGTTACCATCACTCTTGTATTTTGCCTTCACTACCTTGCATAAAAACATGAGGAGTGCCTTTTTCTTTCTGTCCACAGAGGTATCCTTCATTTCATCTAATTTAGCTTTCACCTCTGCAATCTTAATTTTATCCATCCTACCAAAGTGCTTCTCGACAAACTTCATGTTCCCCAAATTCTTGTTATTAGCCGGGTAATCACGACAGTCAAAAGTCCACTTAAAAGCACAGGCTCTCCTAGAGAATACCTAACTCTGTTAACAACAAACCAGCACTCATTAAGCCTTTCAGTATGAGCAGTGTGGAGGAGAAGCATCCACAATCCTTGATTCATGTGGTTGGGCTCCTTGAACATGTGAAAAATATGCTTAAATTGAGGATGCGCTTTGAACCATGTTTTCTCCTCCTCAAGATTATCAATCTTGTCTGCAACACTTCTAACAGAATACCTTATCAATATCCTACAACCCTTGATGTACGTGGTTGGACCAAAGTAAAGCTTCTCAGGCAGCATCGGTTGCCTATCATCATCGGTATCGTGAAATAAAAACAAGAAACAAAATCCTATCAGACTTAGTTGTCCCAGTTGTCTACATGTTACCTAAACCATAAAAAAATTGTTCCAGTTGTCCCAGTTGTCCAGATGTAACCTTATTACGTAAAACAAAGTTGTACCAGTTGTCCCAGTTGTTCAGATGTACCTAGTTACGTAAAACTAAGTTGTACCAGTTGTCCAGATGTACCTAATTACCCTAAACAAAGTTGTAGCAGTTGTCCTAGTTGTCCGGATATTACCTAATTATGCAAAACTAAGTTGTACATGTTGTCCCAGTTGTCCAACATTAGACATAACAAGATTTCAAAATATTGTATACATACCTCTAAATCTCCCTCTGATTTTTTCTTCCTCTGATTCTTCCTCTACACTCTCTTGGTCATGTGCTTCTTCTTCTTCTCTTTCTTCCTCTGAATTTTCTTCCTCTTCTCTTTCTTCCTCTTCTCCTTCTTCCTCTGAATTTTCTTCTTCTTCTCATTCTTCTTCTCTTTCTTCCTTTCCTTCTTCCTCTGCAACTTTCTCGGGAGTGTGCCCTCCCTCTTTTTCTGCATCTTTCTCAGATTCCTCTTCTGCTGTATCTTTTTGGGATACCTCTTCCTCTCCTTCTTTCTGAGATTCCTCCGCCGGTCTCTCTTTCCTTACTTCTTTCTCGGGTTTCTCGGGTTGATCCTTCGCACCGTCTGCCATGGATTTCTCGGGTTGATCCGTCGCACCGTCTTCCATGGGTGTAGGTGCGGGCTTGATTAGTGGTTTCCAGAACTGGTGGTTCTTCTTCCATGGGTGTTGGTGCAGCTTGATTGGTGGTTTCCAGAACTGGTGGATCTTCTTCCATGGGTGTTGGTGCGGTTTCATGGGCTTGATTGGTGGTTTCGGGAATTGCTGCTTGTTCTTCCAACACTCCTTCTTCTTCTCTCCGACTTACTTCAGGGGGTTGTTCATCAATTGCCGGTTTCTCTTCCCTCCAAATTGTTTCGGGGTCTTCATCTTCCCTGGTTGCTTCTTTGCTGCTATTGGGTAATCTGGGCTCTTTTGAATCATAGACCACTCCGCCTAATCGAGTTTTAACCATAGCTATCTAGAATGGAGAAAAAGAGAATAAGAAGTTCGGATTTTCTAAATGACAGAAGGATTAAAAAAAAAAGAGTTAGATAGTAGGGGGAAGTTACGGTTTTGGAGAAACCCAATCGATTAGGGTTTATGGGAGTGGTTTGTGGGAGTGGGAAGTTGCAGGATTTTTGGAGAAGAGGGGAGAAATCTGTTTTTTTTTTTTTTGGAGGAGGAGAATTAAATCGATTTGCTCAAGTAAATCGATTCGGTTTAGTTTTAGATTTTCGATTTCAATTTCCGGTTAAAGATTTTTAATTTTCCATTTTTGATTTTATATTCATTAAGTTATATTTTTTTACAAAAGAATTTGAATTATTTTCGGGTTATCGTATGAACTAAAAATGAGTGGGTAGTACTCTGATTAATTTTGTTATTATAGAGACATATAAAGAGAAGATTAGAATTTCCAGGATTTATCTTATTAAAAGAAAATCTTATATATAAAAGACAATCAACTTTCTCCATATGCTTGACACATCAGCATTGGAGAGGTTGACACCGGTCACTTAAATTTTAAAAAAGAAAATTTAATATTAAATTTTAAAAAATAAATTTTAAATTTAAATTTTAAAACACTTAAAAATATAAAAAGTTTGTTTTATTAATTGATTCTTAATTAACATTAATATTAATGTTAAACAAATTTTTTTGTTATAACTAATTACAAATATCTTATATATAAAAGTTGCTTAACTTTCTTCATATGCTTGACACATCAGCATTGGAGAGGTTGACACATGTCACTTAAATTTTAATTAATAAATTTTAATATAAAATTTTAAAGTATTTAAAGAATATAAAAAGTTTGTTTTATTAATTGACTCATAATTAACATTTATATTAATATTAAACAAACATTTATGTTATAACTGATTAAAAATATTAATAGATATGTATTTAATTTTTATATAACTGTAGATTACTTAATAATATTCCAGATGTATTTTAAATTAATTTTTTAAAATTATTTATAATAAAATACTAACAAGTAACGAATGAAATGATGATTATATTTATTTTAATTTTTTATTAATTAATTATTAATTAATATTTGTGTAAATATTAAACAAAAATTTATGTTATAACTTTAAAAATATTGAATGATACTTATTAATTTTAGAGTGATTTACACTCAAAGGCACTTTTTCCAATTCTTCTTACAAAAAAGGCACTTCTAACTACAGTAAAAACTCTATAAATTAATAATGTTGGGACTTTGATATTTTATTAATTTATAAAGTTATTAATTTATAGATTTCAAAGAAAAAAATAGTTTTTATTTTTTATTAATTTTTAAAAAAATTATATAATTTTAAAAAAAATTCTTTCTAAAATTTAAAATGAATTTCAAAAAATATTTAATTTAAAATAAATAAAATGCATCATTATACACGTATTTTAGTAGATTATCTCATGTATATGTTGAAATCAGATTTTGTTTATGGTAATTATTAATTTATGATAACAATGGGACCATAAATTTACATAGAAGTTTTATTAAAATTATTATCTTATTATCTTATCGAATTGTGTCATATTTTGAACTAGCCCAACTCGAGACTATGAAAAATTATTAATTTATAGTATTTATTAATTTATCGAGTATTAATTTATAGAGTTTCTACTGTATTAGGGGACTTTTTTCCTTTTTTTAAATTTCACATCAAAATAATACAAAAATGCCCCTCGTGTTCACGATAATGGTGGATACGAGTTCGTAGATACTGGTTTAAACCCAGATTTTAAAAACAATATTTTTTTTTCCCCATCTGTCTTGTTTTGTATTTTTTTGTATTGTGAAATATATAAAATAATTTTTTTTGTTAAAACGAATTCTAATTTTATTTTGTCATTGTTTTAAGACCCATTATGCTATACTTTATTTATCAAACAAGAAATTTTTCAAATAACCTTTATAAAAAAATAAAAAAAAAGAAATCTACATAGATATCCATTCACAAAATATGATGTGGATGATGCATGATGGACATATAACATGGACACGATTGCGTGGATATGTTTTCATTCATATATTTGACATGAATATGCATTTTACATTGTCTATAATATATCTACATTATCATGTCCATGTTATTGATAATGTTAAATGTATATCCACGTCGAATATATGAATGAAATCATATCCACGCAATCATGTCTATGTTATATGTCCATCATGCATCATGTGAATAGATTATAGACGTTGTAAAATGTATATCCATGTCGAATATATCAATGAAAACATATCCACGCAATCATGTCCATATTGTAGACAATGTAAAATGTATATCCACATCGAATATATCAATTAAAACTAATCCACACTATCATGTCCATGTTTTATGTCCATCATGTATCATCCATATCTTATTTTGTGAATTGATATCTAACTACACTTGTGTTTTTTTTGAATTTTTTATGAAAAATTTCTTGTTTGATAAATAAACTATAGTATAATGGATCTTAAAATATGAGAAAATAAAATTATGATTTATTCTAAAAAAAAATTATTTTCAATCTTTCACAATATAGAAAAATACAAAACAAAACAGATGGGGAAAATTTTAATATTTTTAAAAGTCTGGATTAAATCGGGTATTCACTCGTTTGCATCCACCGATATCGTGAACATAGAAGGCAATTTTGGTTTATTTTAAGGATGTTCGTTTTACTGAGGGGCAAAAAAGTCCAAAAAAATTTGAAAACAAAGAAAAGTCACCTAATAGCAAGAAGTACCTTTTGCTGTAATATGAGTTGTAAAAAGTGCTTTTGGGTTTAAATATCTCTTAATTTTAATATAACTTTAAATTATAAAATAATATTCAATATGTATTTTAAATTAATATTTTAAAATTTTTAGAATAACATATTAACAAGTAAGTAAGTAACAAGTGATGATAATATTAATTTTTATAAAAATATATAAAAAAAATTTGAAAAAAATTGAAAAAAAGAACCTGCACATAACGTGCGGGTATTCACCTAGTTGATATAAAATAAAATCAACTTTCTCCATATGCTTGACACATCAGCATTGGAGAGGTTGACACCTGTCACTTAAATTTTAAAAAATAAATTTAATATTAAATATAAAAAAAAAATTTTAATTTAATTTTTAAAACACTTAAAATATAAAAAGTTTATTTTATTAATTGATTCTTAATTAACATTAATATTAATGTTAAACAAAAATTTATGTTATAACTAATTACAAATATTGATAGATATGTATTTAATCTTTATATAACTGTAGAATACCTAATAATATTCAAGATGTATTTTAAATAAATTTTTAAGATTATTTATAATAAAATACTAACAAGTAACAAATGAAATAATGATTATATTAATTTAAATTTTTATTAGTTAATTATTAATTAATATTTGTATAAATGTTAAACAAAATTTTATGTTATAACTAATTAAAAATATAGAATAGTATTTATTAATTTTAATATAACTTTGAATTATTGTATAATATTTAATAAGTATTTTAAATTAATATTTTAAAATTTATTAAAATAAATATTAACAAATAAATAAGTAACAAGTGATAATTATATTAATTTTTATATAAAAAAATTGAAAAATTGAAAAGAAAATTCTGCGGATGTTCACCTGTAAAAAAAAATAATTATTAGAATTATGTTTCTTTAGGAGATATTGCATTACAGCCCCGCACTCAAATCTGAGCGATGAGACGTGGGAATTACAAGAACCCTTGTTTGACTATGCATCAGCCATGGGCTTCGCTTCTAGTCCATGGTATTAAGCGCATCGAAGGCAGATCCTGGGCTGCGCCGATTCGAGGTATAAACCCTAATTTTGAAATCTCGATCCTTTTCGGTGTAAAGTCAGAATCCGATTTTGTATCTGAATAGAATCTGGTTTAACAGAATTTAATCCAGAATACGAGAATTTGATACAAAAGATTGAGCTTTTGATACTTTCATAACTTCTAAGATGATGATGGTGTGTTTTACATATAACAGGTCGTCTATGGATTCACGCTGCTAGTAAAGTCCCAGATGAAGCTACAATCAAAGCAATGGAAGAGTTTTACCAAGAAATTTACGCTGTTGATGGGATCACAGATATTCAATTTCCCCAACATTACCCAGTTTCAAGACTAATAGGTACTATTTACTAATATTTATTTGCCTTGTTAAGATCTGGCATATTTGAAACGTATTTGATTTAGTTTTGTTGGTATAGCACGTGTTTACGAATCTCTATGTATCTTGTTTAGATCTTGTCTATTTGAATATCAAGTTTTATGTTAGATTCTAAGTTAAACCTGATTTGCTTTGGACCGTCTTTGATTCAGTTTTGTTGGTATAGCATGTCTTTACGAATCTCTATATATCATTGTTTAGATCTTGTAAGTTCTGTGTTAGATTCTAAGTTAGACCTGAATTTTCTTTGGACGATATTTTGATTATGTTTTGTTCGTATTTGTTTACGAATCTCTATGTATCTTGTTTAGATCTTGCCTATTTGAATGTCAAGTTCTATGTTTAGATTCTAAGTTAGACTTGCTTTGCTTTGGACCGTCTTTGATTCAGTTTTGTTGGTATAGGATGTCTTTACGAATCTGTATATATCATTCTTTAGATCTTGCCTATTTGAATGGCAAGTTCAATGTTAGATTCTAAGTTATATGTTAGATTCTAAGTTAGACCTGCTTTGACTCTGTTTTGTTCGTTTAGGATGTGTTGAGGTTGTTGGCTGTGTCAGCTGCGATGAACTTCAGAACTGGGAAGCTATACCTAAAGGGGTCGGACATTTTTTTACTTAAATCTACTTTTTGAAAAAATTAAGACAGCACATAATCGATGATTCAATAGTTTGTAATAAGCAAAGCCGGACTGTTTTTTTCTTTCTTTGGTATAACAGGTGAGGCTTGAAGGACAAACAAATTTTTGTTGGCTATGTGAGCAGCCACAGGTGAAATTTACTTCATCTTTCAGTTTCTTACAGTTTTTATTTTGATTGGTTAATCAACATTTGAAATTTTGTGAATTGCTCCAGAAACTGATTATTCCATTTGAGATGCGTGGGTACCAAGGCGTTTATAACTTAGAAAATAAGGTACTCATTATTCCATTTAACTTACTAAGAATTGGGCTATTAGAGTAGTAACAGTTAACTGTTTTTTTTTAATGAAACAGATATACGCAGGAGCTGCTAGAGGTCTTACGCCTTGTCAAAACCAGTTTGTGGTGAAATTCCCTCTTCCAGACCCAAAAGACCCGTTTTCTTTAAAACCCGGTTCTATTTCATATTCAACACAAGAGAAGAAACCAGTTGAGATAGACCAACTAACCAGTCTCACAGCTGCAATCACTGGCGCAAGAGCTGCAGCTAAACAATTCTCGAACAAGGGACAAAGTCCCCAAACCAGTAATATCATCACAAGAAGCAAGAACAAAGGTATTGAAGAGGATGCAGAATCCTTAGATACCACAAAGATGGAAGAAGAAGAAGGATGTAGTGGAAGCAGTTGCAAAGTGGAAGATGATACAAAATTAGCAGTGAGGTACAATGTAGAATCTAATAAAACAAGTTTAGGCACAAAGAGAGAGGACATGAATACAAGTATTGGTGAAAGAAGGTTTGATCCGGGACCTGCTCGGGTACGTATATTTTTTTAAAAACATTATTGGCTTATTATAGAAATTGTATTTCGTTTGTTACGTCTAATTTGGTTTCACATGTGGAATTATCTGACAGATTATGGCCGCTGCAATTAGGAACCTGAAGCCATCGTCTTGACTCTTGTTTTTTTTTTGTTTTTGTTTTTACAATCACTAGGGAACAGACTTGCGTGAAACATTTTTTTTTTTTTAGTTGAATACAAAAAGAAATAGTTTCTAATTAAAATGTACATTTTTCTGAAATGAAAATATGCCTTAATAGTCTCCAAACTTCAATTAAGTAATGCATTCTTGGAACAAAAAGACAAGCAAAAATACATGACCCTAAATCTTGTTTTTTTTGTGTTGTTTATTTCTATTATAATGTGTCCATGATGAATGACTGTTTCATGTCTTGGGAATGCAATTCGTATTGTTTCACTTATAAACTTATGCACTCACTCGTAGATGATAGAGAGAGTATGTATGTTGTGACAGCGATTAACCAAAATTTCTTTGAAGAATTGAAGTACTTTTGTTTGTGTTGAGTAGAATGGTTATGATAGTTAGTGTCTGTTTGTTTGTTGTACCATCTTTGGACTTTCTCATTGATTTGATGAGTGATCAAGTTGCAGATGCTCATGTCTTGATCAAACGGTTTGAGAATCCTCTGTTTTAACCTCGAACTGGAATTGTAGAAATGTTATCATCTCTACACATTGGTGGGTAGAATATACACACTTGATGAGCGTTTTTCTCTAGTGCATACACTCTACAATTGTAAATGAATTGTAGAAATGATAACATTTCTCTACACATTTTGTTGCTTGTGCAAATGAATTGTCACTGAAACAATTTGAGAATCCTCTGTTTTATTCTCAAACGGGAATTATACGAGTGAACTTTGTCAAAGCCAATTGTGTCTTGTATAGAATGTTTATCTCTACAATGGTGGAAGAACTAAAACAAAATACACACACCTGATGAACGTTTTTCTAGTGCATACACTCTTCAAAATATTGAAGCTTTTGTTGCTTATGCAAAATGAAACGTTCTGTTCATGCTTTAGATAATGTTTAAGGAGTTACAAAGACAGAATTATCAAAACTTTGATTTATGTTTATATACATTATGAAAAAGGATTACAATCTTCAAACACAGCATTAGACAACCATGAAGGGGAAAACAATTGGGAGGTCCATGTTTTGCTAGCAAGTGCGCTGGAGTGTTGTTGGCTCTTAATGTATGAAGGAAGACGCATTTCATAAGTTTCTTTTTCCATGGAAAAGTATCAGAACATATGTTTTCAATATGATAGTTTTCTTATTTTCTATTAACAAATGTCAATAAGTATTTTGCAGTCCCCTTCAAAATAAATTCTTTCTTATGCAATTTCTCTTTGCATAAACGGTAAAGAAGAAAAAGAAAAAAAGAAAGGCCCTTGATTCGGCCGAGAGAGAAAAGAGAGAGTATGATGATGCTAAGGCAAACTGCGAAGAAGTGTTTTCTAGGGCTACCGAACTCGACGGCCGGTCTCTCCTTCTATAGGGTTCGGTCGCCATCGATCGTACCATGAGAATGTGATCGACCACTTTGAAAACCCTAGGAACGTTGGGTCCTTCGACAAGGATGACCTTAACGTTGGCACAGGATTGGTAGGTGCTCCTTCCTGCGGTGACGTGATGAGCCTTCAGATTAAAGTCGATGATTCTGGTCAATTCATCACTGATACTCGTTTCAAGAGTTTTGGGTATGGCTCAGCCATCGCCTCTTCTTCCGTCGGTATGTCTTGTCTTTCTCGTGGAATGTTTGCTCTTCCTATGGGATAAATTGTGATATGTAAGGCTCTGATAGATTTGTTTTTGTTTTTATTTTTTCAGCTTCTGAATGGATCAAGGGCAAAGCGATAGAGGAAGTTCTGACCATTAAGAATGCGTAAGCCAGATCTGTCTCTGTTTCAGTTCTTGATATTCTTCACTCTAGTGATATGATTTTTGGTTACGTATAGGTTGAAACTTTGATAGCACATTGGATGATTGTTTTGGATTTATCAATTATTTTGCTTTGCTGTCAAATTTTTTCCAGGGAAATCGCAAAGCATCTTCACTTGCCACCTGTTGAGCTGCATTGCAGTATGCTTGCGGAAGACGCTATCAAATCAGCCGTCAAAAACTACAAAGAGAAGCAAGCAAAGGCAAATGGTGGTGCTGCAAAAGAAACCGTACGTCAAGGCCTGATTCCATTAATCATATGGTGCTGCATTGTGCTGATGATGATGAAATACAAACTCACATGGATTCTGGTGGTTTTAGGTTTTTATTTCTCTTCTGTTTAATAAAGTGCTTTGAATGAAATAGCTGAGGATGTTTAGTAGCTATTGATCCAACTGAGGAGTCTTCCTTGCATTGTGATTTTCCCATTTTCTTTTGGTGTTTTGTGGAATAGTTATTGCAGTGTCTTGATAATTTCAAACATCTCTTATTGAAATCATACTCTGACAAAGCAATCGTGAAAGAAGAGACGAAGAGTGGCACGGATAGTGACGAATGTCTGCTTTACTTTATTTTGGACGACGTTTCTCACAATCTGTTCGATGTTGGGGCAAGTTTTGGAGAAAAGAAGTCGGCTTAGCTGGGCGGTGATGATTGTATCGGAAAGACAAAGATTGTAACGCAAAAAGCCACGACTAGAAGTCTAGAATCATACTGATGAAGCGAGCCATGTTTGGACAAAACCGAAAAAGAGTTCAACAAAATAGATCAGATTACCAGAACACAAGAAAGAAGATTTGCTTTGAATTGAATGATGATGGTAAAAGTTGCATTAGTAAAGTGTTATATATATATAATGATGGGCTTGATAAAGAATATATCATCGAAAGTCGATTTACCTTTTGATCATCACATATTCACATACAAAGTTTAACACTTTTGTTTTTGTTTTATAGACGATGATAAAATGTAATACGTAACAAAGCTAGGAACGTAGTTACAGAAATAAGGAAAACGAACTTCCGTTTCATTGGCTTTGACTGCTTGGAAATATTAGCAATACCTCACCCAAACCAAATCTGCACAAGGCCCAAACGACAAATGTCAAGCACATCAAACCCAACTCGAATGCACAGAACACAAAACACAGAGATAACAGTCAAAAGCAGAGAAGGTTGTACAAACTCTGCAAACAGCTTCAGTGTGCTTGAGGATAACAACGGTGAACTGTAAAATGCCATCTGTCTTGTAACTAGAATCTTCCTTTCCCTTCCCTTGTATAAATAAGCATCAGATGTAAGACCCTAATTCTAAGATCACCTCCAACCCTGAACCCTAATTCTAAGATCACCTCCAACCCTGAACTCATCATGGGGTTTTTTAGAATAACATAATAATTTTTTTTTTTCTGAAATTTGTGGATCTGCCTTCTTTGGTTAAAGCTGCTGAAACCGGGAAAGAGTGGGAAGAACAATTGTGAGTTTGTGGATCTGCCTTCTTTGGTTAAAGCTGCTGTGTTGGAGGAGACAGCAGTGGAGGTTTTCGACTTGGAGGCAATGAAAGGGATAAGGAGCCCAATGGAAGAAGGTTTGGTTCATGCATTGAAGCTAGCGATGGGATGTTGTGCTCCTGTTACAACGGTTAGACCCACCATGGAAGAGGTTGTGAAGCAATTGGAGGAGAATAGACCGATGAATAGATCCGCATTGTATAGCCCGACAGAAACTAGGAGCGACGCTGAAACTCCATTTTAAGCTTTTCTTACTTTAGTTGGCTATATGCATTTGTTTCATAGGCAAGAAACCGTTTCTGATTTTGATTTTATCTATGTATCTTTCTCCATGAAAATGGTGTAACAGAAGCAGTTAAAAAAGCATTACATTGATAGAAGAATATATGATAAAATGATGATACAGCAAAAGTGTAATGAAGAATGCACTGTACTACAATTTGGTAATAGAGAAGAAAGAAAAAGAAAGAGAAAACAATGATACGGGAACGAAGAAAACAAGTTAATTTTCTTCTTTGTTTCCCTTAGCTATTCAATTATCTTCCTCGGTCTTGGTTTTGAGGATTATACAATTAGCTAACACCTCATACCGATCCTGCATTTAAGGGCACCTGAGCTGTAAGTAAGCATACCTACAATAGAAGATGGTTTAGCTCCCAAGCTAGAGGCTCTGGCATAGCTTGCAGGAGCAGCAACTCCTGATTTAGTGAAGTAGGCACCGTTGAGCAATAGGTCTCCTTGCGATCTCTAGTTCCATCGCTTCCATTCTCCTTGCCATGAACCTACTCTCTTAGTTACCTGCAAAACAATATGATAATCAGATGCATCCTTTCTCTGGTCACTTGCATCACCTCATCTCTGGTGTAAGAATCACTATGCCCCATCAACATAACCTGCAATTACCCATCAAGAAAAATTCTTCTCAAACTCTTGAAGGCTCATAAGAAAAATGTTCTCAAAGCTGAGTTTCTCTGTAGTGATTAGGCTAAGATCAAGCGTAAAAACATCCACTTTACACACAATCTACACAATCTAATGCACAACACTGACTAATTACGCAGCTAAATATGAAGTTTGGCTCCAAAAAGGTCAAGAAGAATGCGATTCCACGACAAATTCAACACTGTTTCCATTGTTCTTTCATTCTAGGATCAACCAATTTGGTAATGTAACGCAGTAGAGTAGACGAAGATCTAACCTCATTGTGGTGAGTGAAATAGTTATTGGAGATTGTAATAGCAGTAGATCCCATAACCGCATCAATCAACCCATCAGCACAATTAGACATCGAATTATGATCAATCCAAATATGACTCGACCCGAAAATCGAGATCGCGTCTCCGTCCGCCATAGTTCTCCACCCGTAATGCGACGGCGAGCTTCTCACCATGGCGTTACCCGTCCGTCTACAATCATGGATATTAATCCCATGGATGATGATGTTCGTCAGGAACTGGATCGTGATACACGCGCCTCCTGCGATCGCGACGCTCACGCCTGAAATCGATTGCGCAATTAGCCAGACGTTTTCGCCGGAGATGCCATTTTCGATCTCATCGCCAACAGTCGTCGATTGGATTCCCGGTTGCGCAAGAGAAGAATCCTAACTTCCTCCGCTCCGCACTGTTCCTTGAGAATCCTAACATTGCCAAAAAAAATTTCTCAAACCCCGACCAATAAGAGCACGACACGTCATCGATGAACCTTAACAACGGATTCGTCGAGCTCATTCCAAAGAGACGGCATCGTCCGAAATTAGGGCTTAAACAATTAAAAAAAAAACAAAAAATGGTTTTGGGCCTCACTGACGAACTCCAACGAACTCGCGTTGGAGGTGGTCTAGGTGGATGAGAATGAATTTTCAGTAAAATAATTAAAGCTTTCTCTTTGTTATCTTCAAATTTGTGTTTTACTTACATGGTATCAGAGTTATGGAAGGCTTTATAGTACAGGCTAATGCCGTTCTTGCTGCTCTTCCCCCAATTACAGCAGTACTCTCCGGCACTACTACACCTCCGGTAACTACTGTTGCTACTTCGGTGACGACTACTCCTACTCCTACACCGGTCGTTTTTCAAGCTCCTCCAACACCGGTGCAGCCTCAAGTTATCTCCTTTCAGCCAAGCTACACTCCAGCGGCTCTTTCCATCACTCAAGTGGTCACGTTGAAGCTAAACGACTCAAACTACCTCTCATGGAAACTTCAGTTTGAACAGTTCCTCCAAAGTCAGCTCCTTTTGGAGTATGTCACTGGATCCATACTTCGTCCCTCTCCTACTCTCTTGGTTCGTAATGGAGATCTGGTTTCTAAAGTCAGCAACCCTGATTTTCTTAAATGGGTACACACTGACCAACTCATTATGGCATGGATCTATGGCCCTCGCTCCGAAGAAGCTCTCAAAAGTATCTATGGACTTCATTCCTCTCAAGAAGTTTGGTTTTCCCTTGCCAAGCGCTACAACAGAGTCTCTGCCACTCGTAAGCTCGACATTCAGAGCCGGATCCAAACAATGGTCAAAGGTACTCAGACTCTTGCTCAGTACATCTCGGAAACCAAGTATCTCTGTGACCAACTTGATTCCATCGGCTCACCTCACTCTGAGCATGAGAAAATCTATGGTGTTCTGACTGGGTTAGGAAGATAGTATGAATCCATTGTTACTGTAATCGAACACTCTCTAGATTTTCAGTATGGTTTTTGCTTTGAATATGTGGTCTACAAGCTCACTGGTTTTGAAGAAAAACTCCAAAAGTATCAAGTATCAAGCCTCAATCGAACCAAATCCCCATCAAGCCTTCTACATTGCTAGAAGAGGATACTCTAACAGAGGAAGAGGTCAATCTAGAGGTACCAACAGAGGTAGAGGTTCCTACTCAATTCAAGGAAGAGGGTTCCCAACCAGTTTGGACAAGGAAGTGGTCGGGAATCCTCAGATAATGGACAAAGGCCAACATGTCAACTCTGCGGTAAGTATGGTCACGCAGTGTACAAGTGCTACAAGAGGTTCGATCCAACCTTTGAGCCACCAGAGAACAACAACTTGCCACAAGACATGGCTGCAATGAAGGTTGCCTATGAGCCGAGCACTGGTGCTTAATGGTACCCTGACACAGGAGCCACTCATCATGTGACAAGCTCAGAACACCATCTGCAGGAGTCTCAGCCGTATAATGGAACAGATGCAGTGATTGTCGGTAATGGAGATTTTCCACCTATTACTCATGTAGGTTCTATTGCTCTCCCGACTCCTACATGTAACTTAAATTTTACTGATGTCCTAGTTTGTCCTGAGATCACTAAATCTCTTATCTCAGTGTTAAAGCTTACAGATGACTACCCATGCTCATTCACCTTTGACTCTACGTCTGTGTGTATTAAGGACAAAGCAACTCAGCAGCTTCTCAGGCAGGGAAAGTTCAACGCTTGTATCGGTTAAAGAATCCTCAACCTTCGGTGTTCTTCTCAAGCAGACAACAATCAGCGAGTGATGAGGTGTGGCACAAAAGGCTGGGGCATCCTCACTATCAAGTTCTCAAACATCTATCTTCTGTTAAGGCTATCTCTCTCAATAAGGCTACTTTCTCTATGTGTGAGTCTTGCCAATTAGGAAAAACCTACGGACTTCCTTTTTCTAGATCTGAATCTCAGTCAAGTAAACCTCTTGAGAGGATTCATTGTGATGTATGAGGTCCTCCACCTATTGTATCTTCTCAAGGATTCAGATATTACATTGTGTTTATCAAGAATTATTCTAGATTATGCTGGTTATATCCTCTAAGATTAAAATCGGATGCCTTTCATGTCTCAAGATATTTCAACAACTGGTTCAAACTCAATATGACCAGAAAATCAGAATTTTTCAGAGCGATGGTGGAGGAGAATTCCTAAACAAACATTTTATTTATCACTTTTGCTGCTTGTGGCATTCGACATTATGTCTCTTGTCCACACACCCCTCAGCATAAAGAACTCGCTTAGAGGAAGCATAGATATGTGGTGGAGTTAGGCCTGTATATGTTGTTTCAAAGCCAACTGCCACAACATCTCTGGGTCGAAGCATTGTTCACGGCCAACTTCCTCATCAATTTGATCCCTACGCCTGTTCATGAAAAGCGGCTGAGTCCATACGAAGTTTTGAATGGGAAAGCTCCAATATACTCTTCTTTTCGTGTGTTTGGATGTGCTTGTTACCCATTTCTCAAACTTTATACTCAAAACAAATTTGATCCCAAATCTTTGCTATGTGTGTTTGTTGGGTACAATGAAAAATACAAGGGTTACAGATGTTTACATTCACCAACTAGAAAGGTTTACAATCAGCAGACATGTTCTGTTTGATGAACAACAATTTACTTTTGCAGACACATACAAGAGGTTTCTACCCTCAGCATCCACACCACTGATGCAAGCTTGGTATTCAGGACATCCCAAACCGACGTCTGTTCTTGCTGCTGCAGGAAGTTTGCCTCAGGAAGATGTTGTTTGCTCTCCAACTATCAGAATTGGCAATATCTCTGTTACCATTTCTGAGAATTAGATTCAGGGAAGTCCCTCTCCACGTGTGTAATCTCCGGATACGAATTATACTACACATTGTCTCGGTCTTCCCTTACAGCTGTGTCCCCTGCTAGTGTCACACCTGAAGCTCAGACATCTCCTCCTGTTCAAGTTGTAGAACCTCCGGTCCCCACTAATGCTCATACAATGGTGACCCGTGGTAAAGCTGGAATCTCCAAACCAAATCCCAGATACATTATGTTTGCTGTGAAAGGTATTCCTGCAGAACCTCAAACAGTTGCAGAAACCATTGCTCATCCAGGTTGGAAGGCTGCTTGTGACGAATAGATTCACACTTGTCATGAGACTCATACCTGGGATTTGGTGCCAAGACCTTCGAATGTCAACTTATTAGGATGCAAATGGGTCTTTAAAACCAAACTGAAGGCTTATGGTACTCTAGAAAATTTGAGAGCCCGACTAGTTGCTAAAGGTTTCGAGCAAGAAGAAGGCGTAGACTTCTTGGAAACTTATAGTCCGGTAGTAAGAACAGCCACTGTGAGGATGGTTCTCCATCTAGCTGTAGTTGAGAGATGGGATATCAAACAGCTAGATGTCAAAAACGCCTTCTTACATGCGGATCTTCAAGAGACAATATTCATGCGACAACCACCAGGTTTTGAAGATCAAGAGCATCCTGAGTATGTCTGTAAGCTGAACAGAGCTATTAATGGGCTGAAGCAAGCCCCCAGAGCTTGGTTCGACAAGTTTAGCTCTTTCCTCATTGAGTTTGTATTTCAATGCATTCTTAGAGATCCATCTCTCTTTGTTTACATGGATGGAAAGAGTCTGATGTTCCTTCTATTGTACGTTGATGATATGGTTCTCACGGGTAATGATCAATATCTGGTTCAAAAGCTGCTTGCTAGACTCGGAGACAAGTTCAGAATGAAAGACATGGGACACTCAGATATTTCTTGGGGATTCAATCCACTTTTACTCCCACAAGACTCTTCTTGAATCAAGAGAAATATGCCTCTAATCTTCTTCAAATGGCTGGAATGCAGTACTGTTCCCCAATGCCAACCCCTCTGCCACTGCAGTTGAATCAGGTACCTCACCAAGATTAGAATTTCTCTGATCCCACTTATTTTTGCAGCTTGGCAGGGAAACTCCAGTACCTCACTCTCACTCGACCAGACATACAGTTTCTGGTCAATTATGTGTGCCAAAAGATGCACAAACCTGCAATTTCTGACTTTATACTTCTCAAGAGAATCATTCGATACTTGAAAGGCACTCTCTCCATGGGCCTCTACCTCACGTCTGATACAGATTCCACTCTTAGAGCCTATTGCGACAGTGACTGGGCCAGATGTCGTGAAACACGGTGTTCAATAGGTGGTTTCTACACTTTCTTGGGCTCCAATCTCATTTCATGGTCGGCCAAACGACAACCAACGGTTTCACGCTCCTCAACGGAAGCTAAATACCGAACTCTGTCAGATACTGTAGCCAAACTTTCCTAGATCACTCTGTCAGATTGGCTTTCCTCAGGCTATACCTGTTAAAGTTTACTGCGATAACCTCTCAGCAGTGCAACTTACTGCAAATCCTGTGTTGCATCCTCGTTCGAAACATTTTGAGACTCATTACCACTTTGCCCGTGAAAAAGTGGCTCTCGGGACTATTGTTGTTCAACATATTACGGCTTCTCATCAGATCGCAGACATTTTCACAATATCTCTGCCTCAAGCCAGCTTTAGTTCATTGTAGTTCAAACTCGCAGTTGTGAATTTTTTGACCTCGAGTTTGCAGGGGGGTATTAGTAATACCTCACCCAAACAAACTCTACACAAGGCCCAAACGACAAACATCAAGCCCAACTCGAATGCACAGAACACAAAAACAGAGATAACGGTCAAAAGTTGTACGAACTCTGCAAACAGCTTTAGTGTGCTTGAGGATAACGACAGTGAGCTGTAAAATGCCACCTGTCTTGTAACTAGAATCTTCCTTTCCCTTGTATAAATAAGCATCAGATGTAAAACCCTAATTCTAAGTGAATGAGAATGAATTTTCAGTAAAATACTTAAAGTTTTGTCTCTGTTCTCTTCAATTTTGTGTTTTACTCACAGGAAATCCTTGTCGTTTATGACTATGTTGATATTTATTCCATGTTTGTCAGCAGAACTTATGACAAGCCTATTGTTTTTTTCGAAAAAACAATTTGTCGATAGCTGGCTGAGATATGGATCGTGGCGGCTATGATGTGGATATAACAGTGGATATTGTGGTATGTCCATGACCACCAATTTGGTCCAAGAAGGTAGCATGAGCCAATGCTTCACCCATATGCATATCTTCTTTGTTTTGTGACATTTCTCTAACACCGAAAGCTGATCTTCTTGATAAATCTCTAATGCAATAGGATTCAACTCATCATACCTGAATGGTAGGTGGTCTATGGTATGAAACCTTTCTCTGGAAAAATCAAAGCTTTGTACGAGAGCCAAATGATCTTTTCTCCAATACCGATCCACTAAGGAGTTCCTCTCAAAGAGAGAATCGACAATGGTACTCTGATGGTCCAATCAAAACTCATCATATCCACAACCTTCCATGTCTTAGATGTGATAACACCAGATTTTAACCATTTTTATGGATCACTTTAATATCTTTTGCTGGTGGTTTTACTCCACTTTCAAAGGTTTTCAAATGATTTCTATGTTTTCGGATTTTAAAAGACTTTTCAGGTAATTTGGGAGAAAGATGTGCAAATTGTAACAAAAAGACTCTTTTGGATAAATTCAGACTGTCAGAACTCTCATGGATATACGAAGACATTCTCACCGTCGGATCACCCCCAAAATTGGACACTTGACAGAAGACTCAAGAAGCTTTCAAATGCACTTGGTTTGGAGACATTCCAACTGTTGCATCTCAAGATATTACATTTGCCCCGAAGACATTTGAAGACTGCAAGCAAGCCACGGGACCGCGGCCAATAGGCCATTCACCATGGCCAGAACCACGCGACCGCGGCCAAACATCTCCGACTTAAGAAGCCCATTTCTGAAGCCCAAGTCATTTTCCAGCCTCAATTTCGGAACCCTAGAGATCTTGGAGTATTGAAGTCTATAAATACTTGTGATTTACGTCATTTTTAGATATCAATCTTCATACTTTTTACAGAAACACTTTTTCCAGCTGTTTTATGCGATTTTTAGAGAGGATTCTCCAACCTTGAGTTCATCAATAAAGAAGCTTTCTTTCATCTATTTTCTTTACTATTTTTGATTGCTTTCATTAAAACTAATGATGATGTCGACCTCAGCCATGGCTGAGTAAATACCGAGTTGGGCATAGGGTTCCCAAAAGGGACTCTCATAATCGAATAAGACATCTAGATTTTTAGATCTAGGATTTTGACTATGTTCTCTGTTTATTCTTATTCTTAATGCATGTATGCTTGATTGATCACCTCATGTCTGATCTAGATAGTTAGTGTTGTGAAAGTTTTCATTAAATATCCGACCTAGAATGAAACATGCAAGTTTTCCGTAGGAGTGGAAACCTACCTACGGCAAAGTCGTGAGTACTGACGAGTGATAACACCGTATTTTTACCACTTTTATGGATCATTTTGAAATACTTTTTCTCTGTTTTTTCTTTGTTTCAAGTGTTTTTATTCTCTTTTTCTAGTATTTGTAGTTTCCAGACTCTTTTCAGGAAACTTAGGAAAAAGCTTAACAAAATGGATAGAAGACCAGATTTCAGCTCAGAGTCAATACCGTCAGAAGTTCACCCTTAAATGAAGATCTTCTCACCGTATGATCCAGCTCAAATTTGGAGACCTTAAAGATGGAACTATCAGCTTTCCAGCACACTTTACAGCATGGCAATCCAACGGTTCAATCATAAGTTACGCGAAGAGCAAGATGTCTCGTAAACCAGCCAACAAGCACTCCTATCTGCAGCCAACACCCATTTCGCACCGGTCACGTCCTTCCCAACTGCGGAGAATGGTCTTTCCGGCCTAGAAGCCCATTTTCAAGCCCAAAATGTTTCTCTCATTTGGAGAAACCCTAAGTGACGCCCAGAAATGACTTGAGCACTATAAATACATATTTTAGGAACCCTAGACGATATGCAATTTCTCTTTTAGCAGCTTTTAAGTTTTTGTCTTTTATTTTCTTAGTTTTAAGGTTTAGGGAGATAGAGATCTATCTCTTGAACCCTTTTCGTTCTTTTACTTTATCGATTTCCACTCAGCTTTTCAATACAACATTTTTGCTTTTTTTTAATATGTCTGAGTAGTTTTATTGTTGGGTTTAAGAGATATTTGATGGGGGCTATATATGTTCGATGAGGATTACATTAACTATTGAAGCCGAATCTTAGAAATTTTTTTTCTAAACTTATTTTTAATGCATGGGAGTAGCGTCATGAACTACAATCTGATCTCGGTCCTTGGTGTTGCGAAAGTATTCATCCGGGGCCAGATCTAGTTTGAGAAGATCAGATCAACCATATGAGTGGAAACCTAGCTATAGGCGAAATGTGAATGTTGACGAGCCTTAAGCAAGCTTGTATATTTTCCCTTCCAAGGCCAGAGTAGAAACCTACTGGTCAGGGTTGCAAGAGATAGTTGGTTATAATCACAACAGTGGCGTATTCATACGTTCGTGACTCAAGTTCTAAAAGTTTTAGCTATGATCTTTTAATTTATTTTTTAGAAATGTATTGAATCGTACACCCCCCTGGAGAGAATTTCCCTGAAAATCCAGCGTCTCGTCTTTATAAGGGTTCACCGATTTTCATACAAGTTTTAGTCATTAGGGTATTTTCTTATCCCAGCTGATTTAATTCAGCTACTACACCAACAAAATCTGCAAAGAAAATATTGATGAATTCAATGATGTAGTTCGAAGCTTACCTGAAGGAATCACCTTCGCCAGAGCTAGCAAAGACTTCATGATAGGCCATTACTTCTGTGAGAGCAAGGAATCCATTCCTGAAATAGAAGACTTGTTCAATTATGCCAGAAGAGGTAGACCTTTTCAAACACTTCACAAAATCGAAGGTCAAAGTCAATTTCTCATCTCTTGTTCGATTAGAGGTGAAATGTTTAACAATGTGCTTTGTGATTCTGAAGCATGTCTCAATATGATGTCCAAGGCAATTGCTTTGAGACTTGGTATTAAGCATTTGCGCAGGACTAGGACGAAGATAAGACTAGCTGATGATTCCAATGCAACACCTAAAGGAGTAGTTTATGACATTCCTTTGAAGATAAGAGATTGCATTGTTCTTGTCGTCCTCTACATCGTAGAGACAAAGGACGTAACACATCCATTGATTCTCGGATGGTCCTTCAAGCAACTTTCAGAGCCATCATGGACTGGCCAAACTGGAGGATTTCATTCGCTAATATTGATAACACCTGATTTTGACCACTTTTCACCATTGATTTCAAATGCTTTTTCAAAGGTTTTACTTTGTTTTAGGAATTTTTTTATTATGATTTCTATGTATTTGTAGTTTCAAGGCTCTTTTCTGGAAACTTAGGGAATATGATGGCAAAATGGAAGAAGTCCACATTTTTAGCTCAAAGTCAGACCGTCAGAAGTTCAGCCTCAAATGAAAAAATTCTCACCGTCCGATCCAGCTCAAATTTTCAAGAGGAGACAACCAGCATTCCATAGCACATTACATCACAAAGATCCAACGGTGCAATCAAAAGATACATGGAGGACGAGTTGACCCAGTTCACCAGTCCCAGAAGACTCTCACCCGCGGGAAACACATGTTTTACCTGCCCTGGAAGACTCACGTCCCCAGTGGACCTTAGAACGAGCCAAAAGGCCCAACATCAAAGCCCACTTCGCCATTTCTCTTTAGAGAAGCCCTAAATGAGACCTGGAAGACCTTAGGACCTAAAATACATTGTTTAGCAGCCCTAAACGGGTGTGTTCTCCTGTAATGAGATTTTGAGCCACCAACCTTTGTTTTTCTAGGGTTAGGTGATGGAGATGGGGATTCTTCCCCAGATCCATTGTTCTTTCTCCTTTTTATCTTATTAACTTTTCTGTTTCATTCTTTTGCATTCTTCTATGTCTTTTATCATTCATTGCATCATGTAGATTAGTCCCAGAGAGTCAAGTTGTTTGAAGATATCGACAAGCATATATATCGATTAGGGTTTCTATTGTTCTTAGCTATATTCTGGATCTCATCTCTTCTAAGTTATTCGTAAAGCATGAGAGTAGATTTATGACCTATTCTCTGAGCCTAGGATCGATCAAAGCCACGAGAGTGCTGTATCAGATCATCCATACCTAGGTTCAGAAGAACATAGTCGCAATAGGAGTCGAGAGCTACCTATATATAGAGAAGATGTGAGCAGACGAATTCAATGTCCAATGCATGATCTTAAGTTTAGCATGAGAGTGAGAGTTAATTGCTAGATCTAAGAGATTAGTTGATTAAGGTGACGACAGTTGGTTAATCATACATGTGTCTATTCTAGTTCAATGGAGATTCCCAGAAACAGATGAAGATAAATCGCCCGGAAGCTAATTGAAAATGCCATCATACATCGATTAAAGTAAACCAGAGAAGTCTAAATCGCCACCTATGAGTTCAAGAGTCTTTAGTTTGAATCGATATGCTTTAGATGTTCTTTTAACAATTCATCCTGCATTGCATTTCTTGTGAATACTAGATTAGGTTTAGTTTAGGATCTTAACCAAAAACCCAAATCTTTTATTGGTTTATGAGTTTGCTTACTTCCCAATTTGTTGTTTCTTGCAGATTAGACATCCTCCATGTTGATCAACACCCTAAGTCCTACAACATACATCTGTGCACTTGCAGACATTAGGGTTTTATAAATTTAAAACTTAAGGAGGACCAACGGGCTTGTAAAAAACAACCCTAGGCCTTCACCCGCGGCCAGAACCACTCCCACCGCGGCTCTGAGCTCCTCACCCGCGGTGGAGCATGATTTTTCAGACTGGGAGAGTTTTTCAACCTCTTTCTGAAGCCTGTTCATCAGAAAACCGACCTCATGATAACACCGGATTTTGACCATTTTTATGGATCATTTTAATATCTTTTACAGGTGTTTTTACTCCATTTTCAAAGGTTTTCAAAGGATTTCTATGTTTCTGGATTTTAAAAGACTTTCAGGTAATTTGGGATAAAGAGGCATACAATGGAACAAAAAGACTCTTGTGGATAAATGCAGACCGTCAGAACTCTCATGGAGAGACGAAGACCTTCTCACCGTCTGATCACCCTCAAAATTGGACAACTTATAGAAGAATCAACCAGCTTTCAAATGCACTTGGTTTGGAGACATTCCAACGGTTTGATCTCAAGATAATCCATTAGCCCCGAAGCCACGCGGAGTCGGCCAGCAGCTCACGCGACCGCGGCCAACAAGCTATTTGCCGCGGTCAGAAGCTTTCCGACCGCGGGAAACAAGCCAATTGCCGCGGTCACAGCACTCCCGACCGCGGCATTCAAGCTCCGACTTAAAGCCCACTTATCTGAAGCCCAAAGTCATTCCCAGCCTCAATTCCGGAACCCTAGAAACCATGGAGCATTGGAGACTATAAATACATGTCATTTAGGTCGTTTTTTTTAGAGAACCCTACACACTTTACAGAAACCCTTTTCCTTTAGCCGTTTTTATGAGATTTTTGTAGAAGATTGTTCAAGTCCGAGTTCTTCAATAGCGAAGCTTTCTTTATCTCTTTTCTTTACTATTTTTATTACTTTTATTAAAACCAATGATGATGTCGAACTCAGCCATGTCTGAGTAGATCCCGAGTTGGGCTTAGGGTTCCCGAAAGGGGTTCTCATAATCGATTAAGACATCTAGGTTTATAGATTAGGGATTTCGACCTGTTCTCTGTTTATTCTTGTTCTTATTGCATGTATGCTTGATTGATCACCTAGTATCTGATCTAGATAGTTAGTGTTGCGAAAGTTTTCATTAAGTATCAGCCCTAGAATGAAACAGGCGATTTTTCCGTAGGAGTGGAAACCTACCTGCGGCGAGATCGTGAGTATTGACGAGTCTTATGCAGCTCTTGCGTTCTCTCCCTTCCAGGGCCAGAGTGGAAACCTACTGGTCAAGGTTGCGAGAAACAGTTGGTTATGATCACGACAGTGACGTAGTCATACCGTCGTACTCTAGCTCTAGAACCCATATATTGTTATCCGTTAATCCCAATCTATCTACCTTAATGTTAAAACCGATTATGATCCCTTAGAGTTCCCAAAAGCTCAGCGTTTTTAGCCATAGTTTACAATTTCCATCGATTTTTACTTGCTTTCTTAGACCTGCATTTTAATTTCCTTAGTCCGTTATTTACTTGCTTTATTTACCTTTCATGCAATATTTTACTTGCCTTATCTTTGTTTAGTTCGATATTTTACTTGTTCTACTGCTTTTCATTCGATTTCTTTACTTGCCTTTTAAGATAGATTTATTTGCTTTATTTTGCTTTAGTTTAATTCAAGAAAAACAACCAACCTTTAAAACCAATTTAGTCTAGACATAAAGTTAAAAACCGTAGAAGAATACCAGGCACACAAATCTCTGTGGATTCGATCCCTAAATACTGCAACTGATTAGCTGTGCACTTGCGGCTTTCTTTTGTTTTGTTAAGGGTAAAACTTGTTCCCTCACGTAGTTGACACACTCAGCACCGCATCAAGTTTTTGGCGCCGTTGCCGGGGATTTGTTTCGCTGCCTTTTGCTATTTTTCGTGTTTTAATTTCTGTTCTAGACACCTGATCTCTAGTTCTTTCTTAAAGTTTTTCTGAACTATCTTTCCCTTCTTTTGTCTTTCTCTGAATTGCATGAATACCAGGCGTAGACCTGCAGGAGACATTCCAATTCTAGACGTGATAGACAGACACGAAAGAGAACTTCGAAGACTTAGACGAACGCAAGGAATGGCCAACGACGACCAGCCTGGAGATCCTATTAATCGAAATTTAAATATGGACCAAGACGGGTCCAAACATGGAGAAAATGAAGAGAATGATCACATAGAAGGTGATCATGCTCGACAAGATGGAGAGGAGGACGAGGTTCTTCCAAGAAACCACCAGAACCGAGAGAGAGAAGGACGTGAAGACCTTGATCCACCCATCAATGTAGCCGATGGTGACCACCCAGCAATGCAGCCGAACGAACGCATTCACCGCCCCATTCCGCCAGCAAATCAACACCGAAGACAAGCCAGGAACCATCGTATAGCTGATTTTGATGCACCTACTAAAAATTTTCAGAATCGATCTGCGATTCAAGTACCATTTCCAAACCGGAATGAGTTTGAAGTCAAGCCTCAAATCATCTCATTGGTGAAGCAAAACCAGTTCCATGGAGTTCCTTCTGAGCATCCAATGGACCATATCGAGCTCTTTGAAGAAATTTGCAGCATGATGAGAACAAACCAAGTTCCACCTGACTATTTAAAGTGTAAGTTGTTCCCTTTTTCATTAGCAGATAAAGCTCACTGTTGGTTGAAGTCTTTGCCTGCAGGTTCGATTACTAATTGGGAAGAATGTAGAACTGCTTTCCTGAACCACTTCTACACTAAGTCAAGGTCGAACAATTTGAGAACGAAGATCTCAACCTTTCAACAAGGGTCAACTGAATCTTTCTATGAAGCTTGGGAACGTTTTAAGGAGTATGAACGTGATTGCCCTCATCATGGATTTCATGGATCAAGCCTGCTGAGCACATTTTACCAAGGTTTGCAACCAAAATACAAACTTTCACTTGATACAGCTAGCAATGGAGATTTTGGGCAAAAGACGATAACCCAAGGAAGAGCTCTCATCGAAAATTTGGCTCAAGCCAATAGCAATGACTGTCCTGAATATGATCGATCAATGAAGCAAGCCGGAATAGACAACAAGGAGATAACCGAGTTGAAGAACATGGTGAGCCAGCTTCTGAAGAGCAACAATCGCCCAATCCATGCTTGTGAGACCAACAATGGCGCAGAAGATGAAGGACCTAGTGATATCGATCACATTAATCAAGCATTTCAAGAAGAAGATGTGAACTACGTAGGAGCACTGGTGCCATACCAAAATCGCTCCAACAACAACTTCAATAACAACTTCCGGAATGCAAATTACAACAATCTCTCTTACCGCAATCCAAATGTGGAGAATCCTCAAGATCAGTACAAGGATATCGATCCCAAGCAGCCACCGTTTAAGGTACCCGAACGATCACCGTTTCAAAGGCTTACCAAAGCCGATGATCCGGGACGTTTTGTTTTCCAGTGTTTCATTTCAGGAATCAAGTTTACAGACTGCTTGTGCGATTCCGGAGCCAATGTCAACATCATGTCTAAGACATTTGCCGAAAAATTGGGCATAAAAACCTTAAGGACATCGACGGTTAAGGTTATCTTTGGAGATTCATCTCAAAAAGATTCTGAAGGGGCGATTCAGGATCTACAAGTTCTAGTGGGAGACAAGATTGTTCCAGCAGATTTCCAAGTCCTGGAGATGGATAAAGACAAGGAGAGGCCACTCATTTTCGGGAGACCATTCCTAGCTACCGTAGGAGCAGTAATCGATCACACAAACCGGCATGCTGTTTTCCTCAATGTGGATCGCAGAAGGTACTACCCGATTATCCTAGACGATTTTCCAAGCAAAGAAAACAGGCCAAAAGAGAAAGAAAAAGAGAAGTCGAAAGCTTTTGCAAAGATCAAAATCATCATTCCACCAGATGCAACAGAAACTAGTGAGGACCAAATCCAGGAGCTGATCAAAAACACAAAAAGGGTTCTGAACAACATTAAGGTCCGAAAGAAGATTAAAGGTAAGAAAACTTCTCTTCAAGGGGAAGAAGTAAAACCTCCACCAACCGGAAGTGATAAAGGCACATCAAGTGGAGTGCCATTCGAATCAGCCTGATTCCTCATGCTTACGTCGAGCTAAACGACTTAAAACAAAAGCGCTTAATGGGAGGCAACCCATTTAGGTACTCTTTCTTTTAGTTTTCTTTTCCATTTTAGAATTTATGCTTTCTTTTTCTTTTTAAGTTTTAGGTATTTTATAAAACAAAAACACAAAAAAAAATCAGAAAATTAGAAAAACCAAAGAGAAAAAGGTAGGTCTTTAGCTGCTCGGCCCGGCAAAGACGAGAAGATTGGACAATAGGCCGCAGGAGGAAGACCCGCGGTCGCAACTGACGGGACCGCGGCAAACGGTGCATCGACCGCGGCACCGTGAATGCGACCGCGGCCGAGCCCTCATCCACCGCGGTCGCGCGTCGCCTGACCGCGGCCGTTGGTCGTTGAGGTGATGTCGCGGATTTGTGACGTTTTTCGGTGATTCCCGTTGTTTCCCGAAATGTTCCCGGTAAAACCCGAAAAGATCCTCCGTAAGTTTTAAACTTTCCTAATGTGTAAACAAGAAAAGGTAAGTTCCCGTAAACTTAAAAATTTCCAGAAATTTTCCGTTTTTGCTTCAAAAACGCTTTTTAAAGAAAAGAAACAAATTTTTTGGATCAAAACTCTTTCTTCTCTTCTTCTCCAAAAGACTTAGAGATTTAGGAGAAAGAACACATTTTTCAATTCTTAAGCTTTTTAAGAGATTTTTGGCTCAAACCTCACTCTTTTTCGAAGCTGATTTCAATTCTGCCATCAATTCTCTCTTCCCAGCAAAGTATGGACCTCAAACTCACCATTCTTACTCGATTTTGAACTTAGGGTTTTCTTTAAAAACCCAAAATCTTGGTCTATTGATGGTGGAAATAGTTTAAGGATGATAGATTATCCATTTAGGTTATCTAAAAATCGATTTTAGCACCTAGCTTAAGAGGAATTGAGATTTTTGAAATTTGGATTCTTCATGCTTCATAAAAATCGAATTTGGAACAGAAAAATTGATGAATTTGATTTAGTCTTGTGTGATTAGTGATTAGTATTGGGTAATCTTTAGAATTCACATGGAAATTGCTCATAAAACCGGATTTTTAGAAGATTTCTATGTTGAGGACATCAAAAATCCGAATTTAGTCATGAACTACTTAATTTCTCTGATTTAATATCAATTTTGTTTGCTCCTAGTTTTAATTAATCTCTTTATACTAGCATTAGTATAACAGATCTTAATGTGTTAAAATTAGCATCCCAAATTCACTCTTTTTCCAAGAATCATTTCATTTTGCAGAAAATGGATGAAACCAGATCCTGAAGGAGCCGTCGAACTGGTGGCAGCTCCGATGACATTCCCGACGATGCTACTCTAGGAGAGTACATGCTGAACCAAGCCAGACCGAGAAGAAGAAGCCATGTAATGAGATTGCTCCAACACTCGAGGGAAACACGAGCACCTCCCGAACCACCACAGATTCGATACATTGGGAGGGAGACAAACCCGAGAGTGGACTATGCAAGGCGTTTCAAGAAGCTGAACATCAAACCCACGCCTTGCATTGATTATCATACACTCGAGATGCTTGGAATCAGAGAGGATGTGATCTGGTACATCGATGCACTTAAGCTGAGACCCTACTTGGAGCTGAACCTTCCGACTTATCCTGAGCTAGTCCGTGAGCTTTTATCGACCGTTACACTCCACCACACGAAGAGGAGGAACCCCAGAGCATCAGATGGAATCTTGTCATTCTCTATCCGCGGACAGCCTTATTCTTTCACCATTTCCGAGGTTTGTGAAGCTCTTAAGCTTCCATACACTGATGGCATTTACCTTGAAGATGAACCTGATCTTAACCTGTGGAGAGAGATGGGTCATGGAGCTTATGATAGTGGGAGATCTAAGTCAGCCCTTCTTAGCCACCCAGCAGTGAGAGTTGTGCACAAACTCTTAGCACACACGATCTTCTCTAGAGCCAACATGGGAGGTGTTTTGAAGACTGAGCTCATTACACTTCAGATTCTGTTTATGGATGATCCACGACTTGTCTGCTTTGCCTGGATCATATCGCAGAATATGGTAAAGGTGAAGCATGATTTACATGGTTGCGATGACGCTACTCCAGCCTTCGGGAGTGCTATTACAGCAATACTACAGGCTGTAGGATTCGATTTCTCATCTGATGATCCACTTCCCGATGTCTGGTATGATCTACTTTATCTCTCTCGCGATCACACTATCTCTCGTGCCGCTTTCGATCCAGACAGGTTTGGTTACAAGTATTGCACAGGCACTGAGGAGCACCGAGTCCGCTTACCTTCATCATCTATCCCGAGATTGTGCAACGGAGGACGCCCTCGATGGACTCTGGATTCCGATGATTTTCTGCCATCCGTACCTCGTCTACCATTCACCATTGGCCAATACATAGTGGCCAAGGCGAGGCGTGATGCAGCTGCAGCCCGTGCTCATTTTCAGCCATCCATTCCGACCGGCCACACCTCATCATCTACATCATCTCACACTCATTCCGATCTGGAGCGCAGAATTGAGAGACAGGGACGACACTTTGAGCGCGTTGTCACCTTCTTAGGGGAGCAGCACCAGTTCGCAGACGACACTTTGGAGGATGAGTGATTGATCAGCACTTCACCACCATCACGGTTCTATCATCATTTTCTTTTCTTTTATTTTATCTTATTTCGCTTTTATTCACCATCTTCTCACCAACTTTTTCACACTGGGGACAGTGTGATTTAAGTCTGGGGGAGGATGTCTATCCGTACTAATCATTTTCCTGCTTTGCTTTTGAATTTCAAGTACTTTTTAAATTTTAAGTATGTAACCTATTCGACATTAAGTATTTTTCAGGAATGTTTGACGCAAAACTATGATGATTTAGACCTGCACACTTCTACAGGAATGTTCTTAGCCATATTCTCGATCTCATCTCTTCTAAGTTATTCGTAAAGCATGAGAGTAGATTTATGACCTATTCTCTGAGCCTAGGATCGATCAAAGCCACGAGAGTGCTGTATCAGATCATCCATACCTAGGTTCAGAAGAACATAGTCGCTATAGGAGTCGAGAGCTACCTATAGAGAAGATGTGAGCAGACGAATTCAATGTCCAATGCATGATCTTAAGTTTAGCATGAGAGCGAGAGTTAATTGCTAGATCTAAGAGATTAGTTGATTAAGGTGACGACAGTTGGTTAATCATACATGTGTCTATTCTAGTTCAATGGAGATTCCCAGAAACAGATGAAGATAAATCGCCCGGAAGCTAATTGAAAATGCCATCATACATCGATTAAAGTAAACCAGAGAAGTCTAAATCGCCACCTATGAGTTCAAGAGTCTTTAGTTTGAATCGATATGCTTTAGATGCTCTTTTAACAATTCATCTTGCATTGCATTTCTTGTGAATACTAGATTAGGTTTAGTTTAGGATCTTAACCAAAAACCCAAATCTTTTATTGGTTTATGAGTTTGCTTACTTCCCAATTTGTTGTTTCTTGCAGATTAGACATCCTCCATGTTGATCAACACCCTAAGTCCTACAACGTACATCTGTGCACTTGCAGACATTAGGGTTTTATAAATTTAAAACTTAAGGAGGACCAACGGGCTTGTAAAAAAAGACCCTAGGCCTGCAAGCCCATCAAGTTTTTGGCACCGTTGCCGGGGAGGCATGAAGTCTCTGGAGGTCTAAACCTGGGAGGTTGAAACCGCAGACGACCATATATATGTCGAGTTTCTGCCAAAGCAACATAGGAAGTAAACCAAATTCATAAACACTCTAACTTTTTTTTTTTTTTGCTTATTCTTTCTTTTGTTTGCCCTAGTTTCAGAAACCTTTGAAGCATGGATCATCCAAGAAGAAACTCTAACCCCGAGCAAAGGTCCTGCGACCTGTGTGAAGCTCCCTGCGCATGTGAATCACCCTCCAGGCGTGATTTTGATCATCATCTTCGGAACCCTAATCCGAACCACCACCATGGAGACTCGCGACCTCCACACCACCGAGATGAGCCCTATTCGCCACACCTGGTGAACCGTCGACCATCTCATCCTCTTCCTCATCAGATTCTGCACCAAAACGCTGAAGCTGATTGATTTAGGCTCCAACTAGATCGATTAGACACTACACTGAATGAGTTTCTTGATCTACAAGCCATTGCTGAATCTAACCTCTGTGTGAAATTGGAATCAATGTCGTCTGATTTTACCAGGAAGTTCGAGTGTCTCTCTGACCGAATGAAGACTCTCGAAACACAAAAGCTCAAAGATGATGCAATTCTAGAGAGGAGACTTAAAGACATCGAAGAAGGCGAGACTAAGAACACCATCGCCCTTCATCAAGCACTTAAGGAGCAGAGAGGCTGCAATGTCCTGATTGAAGATTTGGAGAGAGATTTCAGAGATAGCAAGTGGTACTCTGATGGAGACAAGATAGAGATGAGTGAAGAGATGGAAAAGATCACAAACAAGTCAGAAGAGCTTGATGCTAATTTAGACAAAGTTATCTATGCTTTGGATGAAGTAGAAGAGAAAGTTAAAAGACTTTCTAAAGATCATAAGGAGTGTGATCTGAACTCTGGAATCAATGATTTGGATACCCAAGACGTGCCTGACAACCACTGGAAGCAAGAGAACAACAATGGAGAAGAAGAGATTGAAGAAACAAGCATGGAGAGCCGGAGGGAGCTGACCGCGGCTGCGAGCTCTTCACCCGCGGCCAGAACCACTCCCACCGCAGCTCCGAGCTCCTCACCCGCGGTGGAGCATGATTTTTCAGACTGGGAGAGTTTTTCAACCTCTTTCTGAAGCCTGTTCATCAGAAAATCGACCTCATGATAACACCGGATTTTGACCATTTTTATGGATCATTTTAATATCTTTTACAGGTGTTTTTACTCCATTTTCAAAGGTTTTCAAAGGATTTCTATGTTTCCGGATTTTAAAAAAATTTTCAGGTAATTTGGGATAAAGAGGCATAAAATGGAACAAAAAGACTCTTTTGGATAAATGCAGACCGTCAGAACTCTCATGGAGAGACGAAGACCTTCTCACCGTCTGATCACCCTCAAAATTGGACAACTTATAGAAGAATCAACCAGCTTTCAAATGCACTTGGTTTGGAGACATTCCAACGGTTGGATCTCAAGATATTCCATTAGCCCCGAAGCCACGCGGAGTCGGCCAGCAGCTCATGCGACGGCGGCCAACAAGCTATTTGCCGCGGTCAGAAGCTTCCCGACCGCGGGAAATAAGCCAATTGCCGCGGTCACAGCACTCCCGACCGCGACATTCAAGTTCTGACTTAAAGCCCACTTATCTGAAGCCCAAAGTCATTCCCAGCCTCAATTCCGGAACCCTAGAGACCATGGAGCATTGGAGACTATAAATACATGTCATTTGGGTCGTTTTTTTTAGAGAACCCTACACACTTTACAGAAACCCTTTTCCTTTAGCCGTTTTTATGAGATTTTTGTAGAAGATTGTTCAAGTCCGAGTTCTTCAATAGAGAAGCTTTCTTTATCTCTTTTCTTTACTGTTTTTCATTACTTTTATTAAAACCAATGATGATGTCGAACTCAGCCATGTCTGAGTAGATCCCGAGTTGGGCTTAGGGTTCCCGAAAGGGGCTCTCATAATCGATTAAGACATCTAGGTTTATAGATCTGGGATTTCGACCTGTTCTCTGTTTATTCGTGTTCTTATTGCATGTATGCTTGATTGATCACCTAGTATCTGATCTAGATAGTTAGTGTTGCGAAAGTTTTCAGTAAGTATCAGCCCTAGAATGAAACAGGCGATTTTTCCGTAGGAGTGGAAACCTACCTGCGGCGAGATCGTGAGTATTGGCGAGTCTTATGCAGCTCTTGCGTTCGCTCCCTTCCAGGGCCAGAGTGGAAACCTACTGGTCAAGGTTGCGAGAAACAGTTGGTTATGATCACGACAGTGACGTAGTCATACCGCCGTACTCTAGCTCTAGAACCCATATATTGTTATCTGTTAATCCCAATCTATATACCTTAATGTTAAAACCGATTATGATCCCTTAGAGTTCCCAAAAGCTCAGCGTTTTTAGCCATAGTTTACAATTTCCATCGATTTTTACTTGCTTTCTTAGACCTGCATTTTAATTTCATTAGTCCGTTATTTACTTGCTTTATTTACCTTTCATGCGATATTTTACTTGCCTTATCTTTGTTTAGTTCGATATTTTACTTGTTTTACTGCTTTTCATTCGATTTCTTTACTTGCCTTTTAGGATAGATTTATTTGCTTTATTTTGCTTTAGTTTAATTCAAGAAAAACAACCAACCTTTAAAACCAATTTAGTCTAGACATAAAGTTAAAAACCGTAGAAGAATACCAGGCACACAAATCTCTGTGGATTCGATCCCTAAATACTGCAACTGATTAGCTGTGTACTTGCGGCTTTCTTTTGTTTTGTTAAGGGTAAAACTTGTTCCCTCACGTAGTTGACACACTCAGCACCGCATCACCTCATGTGACCAGACCTAGGTTGTTGACCAAGCTGTCTTCTCAATCACTGCACAAGCATCAAAGGAAAAGGAAGAATCCAACACTTATGCATCTTGCAACATGGTTTACACTTGTGACAATGAACTTCAAGAGCAATTCTCAGAAGATGAAGAGTATGGTTTGTTTGTAAAAGTCCAAACCCTGGGGACGATTCATCTGATGACAACACAGAACTAATAACCAAGAGCATATCCAGAGAGAGACTGATCGAATTCAACAAGTTTGTGAAGTCCATTCCTCTCTATCTCGCATTCGACGACGTCTGGAAGCAAGGCTGCCGTCAAGTCTTTTTCAGATACATCAAAGAGACTAAGGAGAACATCTCTACATATTTCAGTAGAGCCAGGTATCTATCTTTTCCTAGATTATCACCTGATGCAGGTTTTTACAGGATCCATCTCAAAGATCCCCAAGAAGCCAGTGATTACACAAATAAGATCAGAAAAGAAGCACTTGAAGAGTTCAACCAAGTAGTTCAGACCCTGCCAGAAGGAATTTCGTTTGCCAAAGCATGTTGAGACTACATGATAGGCCACTTCTTTTGTGACAGCAAAGAGTCAATCCAAGAGATGAAAGACTTGTTCACACACACCCAAGAAGGTAGACCAGTTCAAATTCTGCACAAAGTTCAAGACAAAGGTCAATTTTTTATCTCTTGTGACATTAGAGGTGAAAGATTCCTCAATATTCTTTGTGATTCTGGAGCTTGCATTAACATGATGTCCAAAGCAACTGCTTTGAGACTTGGCATTAAGCACATCTCAAGTACTAGGACAAAGATTATCCTAGCAGATGATTCAAGTGCAACACCAAGAGGGATAGCCCAATACATTCCTCTAAGGATTGGAGATTGCATTGCACCTGTCGATTTGTACATAGTGAAGACCAAAGATGACTCTTATCCAGTTATTCTTGGATGGCCTTTCCTAGCAACTGCTGGAGCCATCATGGATTGTCCCAATAGGCGAGTTTCCTTTGCCAACATCGACAAGGATATCTTCTATGAGGCTACACCACTTAAGAGCAAAAGAGGAGAGCAAATAGCCCAGACATTTGAACCAGAATAACTCTGGAGTGATGAAGAACCTGCCAGACAGAACAAGAGGATTTCGAAATGGATTTGTCTTAGGACAAGATCCTATTTGAACTAAGTCTTTTTCTTTGCAAAGTCTAGCTAAGGACTATAAACCAAAGCGCTTGATGGGAGGCAATCCATTTTAGGTACTGTTTAGCTTTCTTTTTCTATTAAAGTTTTGTTTCTCTTATTTTAGACAGACCTTAGTATGCCATAAAAAAAAAAGAGAAGAAAAGGAGCTGACCGCGGCCAAAGGTGGTTCGGCCGCAGCCAGCAGGTGTTTTACCGTGGCCAAAGAAATCTGGCCCGTGGCCGGCACGCGTCCCACCACGGCTGCGAAGCTCCAACCCGCGACCAGCACAGCCGGCCACCCTGGCCATTTCCATCCAGCCTTGGCCACATCTGCTCAACCCCTGGCCACCTCCATTTCATCCTTGGCCACTTTCACTTCCATCACCACATTGATCAAATCAGTTTTGGATCCCTAGCATCCAAGTTTGATCAAGCATCACCAACACCAGGTAAGTTTTATTTTCCTTAATCTTTTCAATTTTCACATACTCTATTTCTCATCCTTGCCTGATTTATTTCACACTGGGGGCAGTGTGATTTAAGTCTGGGGAAGGATTTCATCCTTTTCTAACAACCTTTTCTTGCATGAGCCATTGCATTCTGCATTTTCTTTAAAATTTTTCATATTTTTCGATTTTCTTAAACCTTTTCAAAGTCTTTTGAGTTTCAAAAAGTGTTTTCAAAGGTCAAAAACATTTTGAGGGAATAATGACAAAAGCAATGATGATAACCAACATGTTTGCTTCTACACCAATCACTCATAAAAACTCTTTCAAGGTTTAGTACTAGACTAGGCGGTAGCTAGAGTATTTACACTACTAAATCCCACCAGAGGACTTCTATTCATGAAGATCTTTTCTGACAGGATATACTAGCTCATTTTACTTGGACTTAATCTTGACATCTAATTTTCTCATCAATGGTTTTTTTAAAAAGGCATCATGATATACATCTAGGACATCTTTTCCTTATTGTTATCACTCTTTGTTGTCCTAGATGGCCAGTTCATCTTTAGCTGGTACCACACCCTTAACCCAAACCTTCATGTTCAAACCTCATGCATTCTCTTTTAGGTTTATATTGACAGATATATGCAAAACGCAGGAGAGGGAGGAACAACATAGTTTTCAGTCACTCAAGAGAAAGACTGAAAGAGACCAGAAGGGAGTGTGCCATAAATCTTATGATGCCTCAGAAAAACTCATTCTTAAAGGTAATATTCGTGCTCTCTAAGACTCCAAGTCAAAAGGCAGTTTCCCCTTTCTAAAAAAAAAAAACGAAAAAAGAGAAAAAGAAAGTAAGGAAAATAAACTAAAAGCCTAAAGAGTCTTAGAAGCCGAAATCACTTGAGCCAAGGCAATATATATTCACTTAAGTGAGTTATGGATTCACAACCTGGACAAAAATCCAAGTCTGGGGGAAACATAAGGAGAACCTGAAGAATGGAGATCAGAAATCTTGAAGCAAGAAGAGTGTGACTGAAACTGTGGGGGCATTTACAGTTCCATCCTCTCTTACTGTTTTGCATAATGTCATGTCTCTCAAGAAAAAGGTAACCCTAAACACATCAGCCTTACCATTAAAAAGCCTTTTTGATACCTAACCTTGATTGCCTTGTTTAATATCCTTTTGATGAGAACCACTGAAACCTTTAATGAATTTAAAGAGCTAGTTGACTGGAAGTTAGTTCTAAGTGTGTGGATTTTCACATGACGGATTAACGGACTAGTTATGTTTGTATTTTGGTGAGAATTTTCTAGAATTGATCTGATTAATGCATTGTCCATAATTAAGGTCTAGAAGTATGATTGCTGATATTTTTTAGTTCCCTCTCATTTTTGTTGAATGATATTTTTCCAGATTAGATCTCGTTTTGTTTGAGGACAAACAAAGTCTTAAGTCTGGGGGAGTTGATAACACTGATTTTGACCACTTCTCACCATTGATTTCAAATGCTTTTTCAAAGGTTTTACTTTGTTTTAGGAACTTTTATTATGATTTCCATGTATATGTTGTTTTAAGGCTCTTTTCAAGAAACTTAAGGAATATGATGGCAAAATGGAAGAAATCCACATTTTTACCTCTGATTCAGACTGTCGGAAGTTCAGCCTCAAATAAAGACTTTCTCACCGTCCGATCCAGCTTAAATTTGGAGACAATCAAGAGGCGACAACCAGCTTTCCATAGCACTTTACATCACAAAGATCCAACGGTGTAATCAAAAGATACATGGAGGACAAGTTGACCCAGTTCACCAGTCCCAGAAGACTCTCACCCGCGGGAAACACATTTTTTACCTGCCCTGGAAGACTCTCTCCCCCGGTGGACCTTAGGACGAGCCACAAGGCCCAACATCAAAGCCCACTTTGCCATTTATCTTCAGAGAAGCTCTAAATGAGACCTGGAAGACCTTAGGACCGATAAATACATTGTTTAGCAGTCCTAAACGGATGTGTGCTCCTGTAATGAGATTTTGAGCCACCAACCTTTGTTTTTCTAGGGTTAGGCGATGGAGATGGGGGTTCTTCCCCAGATCCATTGTTCTTTCTCATTTTTATCTTATTAACTTTTCTGTTTCATTCTTTTGCATTCTTCTATGTCTTTTATCATTCATTGCATCATGTAGATTAGTCCCAGAGGGTCAAGTTGGTTGAAGATATCGAAAGCATATATATCGATTAGGATTTCTATTGTTCTTAGCCATATTCTGGATCTCATCTCTTCTAAGTTATTCGTAAAGCATGAGAGTAGATTCATGACATATTCTCTGAGCCTAGGATTGATCAACCTGCTAAGCAAAACAAGGAGATTTCAAAAAAGACTTGTCTTAGGACAAGGTCTTCTTCATCTGACTAAGTCATGTCCTACACCAAGTTGAGCTAAACGACTTAAACCAGAAGCGCTTAATGGGAGGCAACCCATTTAGGTATTATTTTCTTTAGGAATTTTCTTTCTTTTTTTATTGATCTTTTTTTTTTTCTCTTAGTTTCAGGTATTTCTTAAAAATAAATAAAAAGCCAAAAATATCAAAAAAACCAGAAAAAAAAAACCAAAAAGAAGAATGGTTCCCGACTCCTCGGCCCAGCAGGAACCAAGTAAAAGCAGGAAACAGACCGCATTTAAGTTCCCGTGGTCGTATACATTTGGACTGCAGGAAAGGAAGCATCGACCGCGACACTGAGTTCCTGACCTTGGCCAGGCATGGCTTCCCCACAGTCTCGTGAGCCCAGACCGCGGGAAATGGTCGTTCACATGACCCACGACTCCAAACCACCCACTTCACCTCAATCCACCTCACCAAGTCCCATTCCACCTCATCCACCACTTCCCACCACATCCCATTACCATTTATCACCTTCCCGCATCCTCCTGAATTGATCCGGTTCATTCCCGTCAGCATCCCGGATCCAGGTAAGTTCCCTTTGGCTTACCTATTTCAATATATATATATATGTTTTTTTTATCATCCAATCTCGACTTTTTTCACACTGAGAACAGTGTTATGTAAGTCAGGGGGAGGATTTCATCCCTTTCTAACCACTTTTCTTTCATGAGTCTTGCATTATCTACACTTTTTGCATTGTCCTTATAGTTTTTCAAAAACGGTTTTCAAAAAAAAAAACGTATTAAAGAGAATGGTGAACATGAATCAATGATAGTTGACTGTGTGCTTTTAGGCTATTCCTAGTAACATGCTCATTCATGATTTAGGACTAGACTAGGTGGTAGCTAAGCACATTTGAAATGAAGTACCCCAGAGGAATTTGAATGATTTTGATTTAGATGAAGGACTACACTAGCTCTGTTTTATTTGGACTTAATATTAACTTAATCTTCTCATTAAAGCATTAGACCAGGGAAATGAATCATACATTCATGACTCCTTTACCCTTTTACCACTCTCTATTGATCCTGAATGGCTAGTTCATCCTTAGCTAGTTCCACACCTTAACCAAGCATCTTTTGAACCACATGCATTCTTGTTTTCCATTGTCTTATATGCAGATATGTGTAAAAACGTCAGAGAAAAAGAGGAACGACGTAGTTTTCAGTCACTAAGACAAAAACTGTGACTTTTCTGGAAACTTTACCGGAATGATTCAACAAAGGAGAAAACTCAGCTTACCTCAGAAAAAAATCGCCGAATATTGGTACAATTTCATCCCTTAGACTCTCTCTCTCTCTCTCAAAAAGGTTACTTCTCCTTTCAAAAAAAAATTCCGAAAAAGAAAAAAAAATAAGAAAGGAAAGGAAATAAAACCTTATAGGGTCTAAGAAGATCGATTTTATCCTTGAGGCAAGCTAGAGTTCGATTATGTGGAGTTTTGGAGATCATTTTTCTGATTCCCGGAAAATATATAAGTCTGGGGGAAGTAGCTGTTTACAACAAAGGAGAAAAAATTATGCAACAACACTTGGCAAGAAGAAGTGACTGAAAATTGCGGACATCAACAGATCCACTCACTCTCTTGCGATTTTGCATAATATCTTGCATCCTCCAGATTCATCAGGTAACCCGAAACACTTTAACTCCACCACTTAAACAGCTCTTAAATGCCAAACGCCTTCTACCCTGGATAATGTCTTTGATGAGAATTCACTATTGCACTTAATGAATGTAGAGATAAGCTAGTTGACTGAAATCGTGATTGAGATTGTTTAAGTTTTGCATGACGGAAAAATTGGACTAGTATCTTTTGTGTCTTGGTGAGAACTTTCTAGACTAAGTTGTGAATTGATGTACGATCTATGGTCCTAGTTTAGGAGTTTATGTCTCTGAGATTTATGCATTTCCTATTTTTGTTTTCAATTAACCAGATTAGACTTTTGCTTTGTTTGAGGACAAACAAATGTTTAAGTCTGGGGGAGTTGATAACACCGTATTTTTGCCACTTTATGGATCGTTTTGAAATACTTTTTCTATGTTTTTTATTGCTTGCCAGTGTTTTTATTATGTTTTTCTAGTATTTATAGTTTCAAAACTATTTTCAGGAAACTTAAGAAAAAACTTAACAAAATGGATAGAAGACCAGATTTCAGCTCAAAGTCAAACCGTCAGAAGTTCACCCTCAAATGAAGACCTTCTCACTGTATGATCCAGCTAAAATTTGGAGAGCTTAAAGATGGAACTGCCAGCTTTCCAGCATGGCAATCCAACGGTTCAATCAAAATTTATGCGAAGAGCAAGATGTTCCATAAACCAGCCAGCAAGAATTCCTACCCGTGGCCAACACATATTTCGCAGTGGTCCCGTCCTTCACGACCACGGAGAATGGTCTGTCCGGCCTAGAAGCCCATTTTCAAGCCCAAAATAATTCTCTCATTTGGAGAAACCCTAAGTGACGCCCATAAATGACTTGAGCACTATAAATACATGTTTTAGGAACCCTAGACGATATGCAATTTCTCTTTTAGAAGCTTTTAAGTTTTTGTCTTTCATTTTCTTAGTTTTTGGTTTAGGGAGATAGAGATCAATCTCTTAAACCCTTTTTATTCTTTTACTTTATCGATTTCTACTCAGCTTTTCAATACAATGTTTTTGCTTTCTTTAATCATGTCTGAGTAGTTTCATTAGCTATTGAAGCCGAATCCTAGAACTTTTTCTTGTAAACTTATTTTTAATGCATGGGAGTAGCGTAATAAACTACAATTTGATCTTGGTCCTTAGTGTTGTGAAAGTATTCATCCGGGGCCAGATCTAGTTTGAGAAGAGCAGATCAATCATATGAGTGGAAACTTACCTATGGGCGAACTGTGAATGTTGACGAGTCTTAAGCAAGCTTGCATCTTTTCCCTTCCAGGGCCAGAGTGGAAACCTACTGGTCAGGGTTGCGAAAGATAGTTGGTTATGATCACGACAGTGGCGTATTCATACGTTCGTGACTCGAGTTCTAAAAGTTTTAGCTAGAATCTTTTAATTTATTTTTTTCGCAATGTTTCAAATCGTTCACCACCGGAGAGAATTTCCCTGAAAACCTAGTGTCTCGTCATTATAAGTTTTCGCCGATTTTCATACAAGTTTTAGTCATTAGGTTATTTTCTTATTCCAGCCGATTTCATTGAAGAAAATTAGGTCTAGCCGTTTTCATTGTTTTTAGCCGATTTTATCAGGTTTAGTTATTAGGTCATTTTGATTTCCGCATTTTCCCGTTAATATTAGTTTTTATGTTTTAAAAACACCACCAAAACCCCTTAAAATATCGCCTAATTCTAGACTTCCTTACTTCATATTTCTTTCGAATGCTTTTGCAGAAAAAAACCTCCTTCCCTGTGGATTTGATCCCTAAGTACTACAATCGATCAGTTGTGCACTTGCGGCTATTGATTTCATTTAGGGTAAAACTTGACACCCGCACACCACACCGCTGATGCGTGTCAACTGCGTGAGGGAACAAGTTTTACCCTTAACAAAAACAAATGAAAGCCGCAAGTGCACAACTAATCAGTTGTAGGGATCGAATCCACAGAGATTTGTGTGCCTGGTATTCTTGTACGGTTTCTAACTTTATGTCTAGACTAGATTGGTTTTAAAGGTTGGTTGTTTGTCACGAATTAAACTAAAACTTAAAGAAAGCAAATAAATCTATCATAGAAAGCAAGTAGAAAAATCGAATGGAAGGCAAGTAACGCAAGTAAAATATCGAACTAGAGCAATTGAAATGCAGATCTAAATAAGCAAATAAAAATCGATTGGTTTGTAAACTATGGCTTAAAACGCTGAGCTTTTGGGAACTCTACATGGATCATAATCGGTTTTGACACTAGGGTAGATAGATTGGGATTGACGGATATCGATATATGGGGTTCTAGAGCTAGAGTACGGCGGTATGACTACGTCACTGTCGTGATCATAACCAACTGTTTCTCGCAACCCCGACCAGTAGGTTACCACTCTGGCCTTGGAAGGGAGAGAACGCAAGAGCTGCACAAGACTCGTCAATACTCACGATCTCGCCGCAGGTAGGTTTCCACTCCTACGGAAAAATCGCCTGTTTCATTCTAGGGCTGATACTTAATGAAAACTTTCGCAACACTAATTATCTAGATCAGATACTAGGTGATCAATCAAGCATACATGCAATAAGAACAAGAATAAACAGAGAGCAAAGTTAAAATCCCAGATCTATAAACCTAGATGTCTTAATCGATTATGAGAGCCCCTTTCGGGAACCCTAAGCCTAACTCGAGATCTACTCAGACATGGCTGAGGTCGACATCATCATTGGTTTTAATAAAAGTAATCAAAAACAGTAAAGAAAAGAGATGAAGAAAGCTTCTCTATTGAAGAACTCGGACTTGAACAATCTTCTACAAAAATCGCATAAAAACGGCAAAAGGAAAAAGGGTTTCTGTAAAGTATGAAGGGTGGTGTCTAAAAACGACCTAAATGAAAAGTATTTATAGTCTTCAATACTCCATGGTCTCTAGGGTTCCGGAATTGAGGCTGAGAATGACTTTGGGCTTCAAAAATATGGGCTTTAGTTCGGAGTTAGCCGGCCGCGGTCGGGAGTGACGTGACCCCGGGGAATAGGTGGTTGGCCGCGGTCGGGAGGCTTGTGACCGCGGGAAATGGGCTGCTGGCCGCGGTCGCGTGACTTGCTGGCCATCTTCGAGTGGCTCCGGGGCTAATGGAATATCGTGAGATCCAACCGTTGGAATGTCTCCAAACCAAGTGCATTTGAAAGCTGGTTGATTCTTCTATAAGTTGTCCAATTTTGAGGATGATCAGACGGTGAGAAGGTCTTCGTCTCTCCATGAGAGTTCTGACGGTCTGCATTTATCCAAAAGAGGCTTTTTGTTCCAATTTGTGCCTCTTTATCCCAAATTACCTGAAAAGTCTTCTAAAATCCGAAAACATAGAAATCCTTTGAAAACCTTTGAAAATGGAGTAAAAATACCTGTAAAAGACATTAAAGTGATCCATAAAAATGGTCAAAATTCGGTGTTATCAACTCCTCCAGACTTAGTCTTTTGTTTGTCCTCAAACAAAACAAAGGCTAAATCTCGGCGAGAGGTTTGAAAATGCAGGAACTAAACAAAATCTCAGAGACCAAACTTCTAGAACAATATCAATCAGTATGCATCAATCGGGAATAGTCTAGAAAATTCTCATTAGCAATACAAGCATAACTACTCCGTTAATCCGTCATGCGGAAATCTATGCACTAAGATCTAACTTCCAGTTAACTAGCTCTTAACATTCATTAAAAATCTCGGTGGTTCTTATCAAAGAAAATCTAGGCAAGACAATCTAGGCTAGGTGTCAAAAGGGGTTAATCTAGGGGCAAGGCTTAAAGTGTTTATGGGTTACCTGGAGATTTGGAGGATGCAGGATATTATGCAAAACCGCAAGAGAGAGTGAAGCTGTTGGTATCCACAGTTTTCAGTCACTTTCTTCTTGCCATAGATTCCTGGTCTGCTTCCTCAGGTTCTCTCCTAACTCCCCCAGACTTAGATTTTTGTAAATCTTTCAAAAACATAGCTTTATAAACGCTTAGTAGTTGCTTCTTGCTCCACAAATTTCGACAATCTAGGACTCATTAGGCTTTTTGTTTCTCTCTCTCTTTTCATTCATTCGTTTGGTTTTTTTTTTTTTGTAGAGATGGAACACCTTTAGATATAGTCTTGGAGAGCTCGAAATTACCAGTTAATATCAGTCTTGTAAAGCTTCATGAGGTTTCTGATACTCTTCCTTCCCAATTCCATTCAGTATCCTTTGTGAGTGACTGAAAACTGCGTCGCTCCTCTTCTCTCCGACGTTTTTGCACATATCTGCTGATATAAACTAAAGAGAGAATGCATGAGGATTGAAAAAAAGGGTTTTGGGTTTAGGGTATGGTACCAGATAAAGATAAACTGGTCATCTAGGACGACAAAGAGTGGTAAAAGTGAAGGTAAAAGACGTCCTAGATGTGTATGTCGATGCCTGCCTAAAATCAATGACGAAAAAATTAGATATCAATATTAAGGTCAAATAAAATGAGCTAGTATATCCTGTCAGAAAGAATCTCCATGAATAGAAGTCCTCTGGTGGGAGTTCGTAGTGCAAGTACTCTAGCTACCGCCTGGTCTAGTGCTAACCATAAATGAGCTATCATGCATAGTGTAGAAGCGTGCAGGTCTAATCATCATAGTTTTGTGTCAAACATTCCTGAAAAATACTTAATGTCGAATAGGTTACATATTAAATTTTAAAAAATGCTTGAAATTTGAAAGCAAAAGCAAGAAAATGATTAGTACGGATAGACATCCTCCCCCAGACTTAAATCACACTGTCCCCAGTGTGAAAAAGTTGGTGAGAAGATGGTGAATAAAAGCGAAATAAAATAAGATAAAAGAAAAGAAATTGATGATAGAACCGTGATGGCAGTGAAGTTCTGATCAATCACTCATCCTCCGATGTGTCTGCTGCGAACTGGTGCTGCTCCTGTAGGAAGGTGACAACGCGCTCAAAGCGTCGTCCCTGTCTCTCAACTCTGCGCTCCAGATCAGAATGTGTGTGCGATGATGTAGATGTTGAGGTGTGGCCGGTCGAAAACGGATGGCTGGAAATGAGCACGGGCCGCAGCTGCATCACGCTTTGCCTTGGCCACTATGTATTGGCCAATGGTGAATGGCAGACGAGGTACAGATGGCAGAAAATCATCGGGTTCCGGAGTCCATCACGGACGTCCTCCGTTACACAATCTCGGGACTGATGGTGAAGGCAAGCTGACTCGGTGCTCCTCAGTGCCAGTGCAATACTTGTAACCAAACCTGTCTGGATCGAAAGCGGCACGAGAGATAGTGTGATCGCGAGAGAGATAAAGTAGGTCATACCAGACATCGGGAAGTGGATCATCAGATGAGAAATTGAATCCTACAGCCTGTAGTATCGCTGTAATAGCACTCCCGTAAGCTGGAGTAGCGTCCTCGGGAATGTCCTCAGAGTTGTCACCAGTGCGACGGCTTCTTCGGGATCTGGTTTGTTCCATTTTTCTGCAAAATGAAATGATTCTTGGAAAAAGAGTGAATATGGATGCTGATTTTAACACATTAAGATCAGTTATACTAATACTAGTATAAAGAGATTAATTAAAACCATGAGCAAGCAGAATTGACATTAAATCAAAGAAATCGAGTAGTTCATGACTAGATTCAGATTTTTGATGTTCTCAACATAGAAATCTTTTAAAAATCGGTTTTAATGAGCAATTTCAATGTCAAATCTATAAGTTACCCAATACTAATCACTAATCACACAAGACTTAATCAGATTCATCAATTTTTTTGCTGTTCCAAATTCGATTTTTATAAAGATGGTAGAATCCAAATTTCAAAAATCTCAATTCCTCTTAAGCTAAGTGTTAAAATCGATTTCTAGATAACCTAAAAGATAATCTATTGTTCTTAAGCTATTTCCACCATCAATAAACCAAGATTTGGGCTTTTTAAGAAAACCCTAAGTTCTAAAATCAAGTAAAAATGGCGAGTTTGAGCTTCATACCTTGCTGGAATGAGAGAATTGATGACATAATTGAAATCAGCTTTGAAAAAGCGTGAGGTTTGGGCCAAGAATCTCGTAAAAAGCTTAAGGATTGAAAAATGTGTTCTATCTCCTAAATCTCCAAATCTTTTGGAAGAGAAGAGAAAAAGGAGTTTTGATCCAAAAAGTGCATTTCCTTTCTTTAAATAGCGTTTTTGTAGCAAAAACGGAAAATTTCTGGGAATTTTAAGTTTACGGGAACTTACCTTTCTTGTCTTGCACGCAAGGAAGGTTTAAAACTTACGGAAAATCTTAATGGGCTTTACCGGGAATACTCCAGAAATCACCGGGAGTCTCCGGGAACTTTCGAAAAGCGGCGGAAACCTGCGCTCCCATCTCAACGACCCTTGGCCGCGGGTCGGTTGGTCGCGACCGCGGCTCTTTCTCCTGCGGCCTTTGTCCAACTTTCTGGTCTTTGCCAGGCCGAGCAGCTAAAAACCTACCCTTTTCTTCTTGGTTTTTTTCATTTTCTGATTTTTTTGTGTGTTTTGTCTTATAAAATACCGGAAACTAAAAAGAAAAAGAAAGCATAAATTGTAAAAAGGAAAAGAAAACTAAAAGAAAGAGTACCTAAATGGGTTGCCTCCCATTAAGCGTTTTTGTTTGAAGTCGTTAGCTCGACGTAAGCATGAATAATCAGGCTGATTTGAATGGCACTCCACTTGATGTGCCTTTATCGCTTCCGGTCGCTGGAGGTTTTACTTCTTCTCCTTGAGGAGCCGTCTTCTTTCCTTTACTCTTCTTTCGGACTTTAATATTGTTTAAAACCCTTTTTGTGTTTTCGATCAGCTCCTGGATTTGGTCCTCACTAGTTTCTGTTGCATCCAGTGGAATGATGATTTTGATCTTTGCAAAAGCTTTCGACTTCTCTTTTTCTTTCTCTTTTGGCCTGTTTTCTTTGCTTGGAAAATCGTCTAGGATAGTCGGGTAGTACCTTCTGCGATCCACATTGAGGAAAACAGCATGCCGGTTTGTGTGATCGATTACTGCTCCTACGGTAGCTAGGAATGGTCTCCCGAAAATGAGTGGCCTCTCCTTGTCTTTATCCATCTCCAGGACTTGGAAATCTGCTGGAACAATCTTATCTCCCACTAGAACTTGTAGATCATGAATCGCCCCTTCAGTATCTTTTTGAGATGAATCTCCAAAGATAACCTTAACCGTCGATGTCCTTAAGGTTTTTATGCCCAATTTTTTGGCAAACGTCTTTGACATGATGTTGACATTGGCTCCGGAATCGCACAGGCAGTCTGTGAACTTGATTACTGAAATGAAACATTGGAAAACAAAACGTCCCGGATCGTCGGCTTTTGTAAGCCTTTGAAACGGTGATCGTTGAGGTACCTTAAATGGTGGCTGCTTGGCATCGACATCCTTGTAAAGTGGTACAAAGATTGGGGTTTCTTCTTTCTCTCCATCGGTTCTGGCCTCTTCTTCGGGCAATGTGGTTATGGCGTTGCAAAACCTCTTAGGGTTATCTTCAACTCTTCCTGGAAGAACTCCACTTTGCCTCTTCATAGAGTCGACTGTTTGGGCAACTTGCACATCTAGCTTTTTGACGTGCGAAGATAAAGCTTCAAACTTCCCGTTCAGGTCATTGTACATGCAGTCAACTTTTACGTTCACGTCTTTAGATGCTTTTTCGTTCGTCATAACGAGCTGTTGGATGGACTGTTCAAGTCTACCGATTTGTGAAGCTAGCTGGTTCGTCGTGACTCCTTGCTGTTGTACAAATTGATTGTTAAAACCCGTACCTTGGTGGTTGTATAGCTGTCACGGTTGATATGGTCCTGTCCCTCCGAAGTTCCCACCTTGGAACTTGTTTTGGAAGGATTTCTGCTGTGGTGGGTAGTACTGATCTTGAGGATTCTCCACATTTGGATTGCGGTAAGAGAGATTGTTGTAGTTTGCATTCCGGAAGTTGTTGTTGAAACCATTGTTGAAGCGATTTTGATATGGTACTAGTGCTCCTACATAGTTCACCTCTTCTTCTTGAAAGGCTTGATTAATGTGATCGATATCACTGGGTCCTTCATCTTTTGCGCCATTGCTGGTCTCACAAGCATGGATTGGGCGACTGTTGCTCTTCAAAAGCTGGCTCATCATGTTCTTCAACTCGGTTATCTCCTTGTTGTCTGTTCCGATTTGCTTCGTCGAGCGATCGTATTCAGGACAATCATTGCTATTGGCTTGAGCCAAATTTTCGATGAGGGCTTTCCCTTGGGCTATCGTCTTTTGCCCAAAATCTCCATTGCTAGCTGTATCAAGTGAAAGTTTGTATTTGGGTTGCAAACCTCGGTAAAATGTGCTCAGCAGGCTTGATCTAGGAAATCCATGGTGAGGGCAATCACGTTCATACTCCTTAAAACGTTCCCAGGATTCATAGAAAGATTCAGTAGGTCCTTGTTGAAAGCTTGAGATCTTCGTTCTCAACAAATTCGACCTTGACTTAGTATAGAAGTGATTCAGGAAAGCAGTTTTACACTCTTCCCAATTAGTAATCGATCCTGCAGGCAAAGATTTCAACCAACGGTGAGCTTTGTCTGCTAATGAAAAAGGGATCAACTTACACTTTAAATAGTCTGCTGGAACTTGGTTTGTTCTCATCATGCTGCAGATTTCTTCAAAGAGCTCGATATGGTCCATTGGGTGTTCGGAAGGAACTCCATGGAATTGGTTTTGCTTCACCAAGAAGATGATTTGAGGCTTGACTTTAAACTCATTCTGGTTTGGAAATGGAACTTGAATTGCAGATCGGTTCTGAAAATTTTGAGTACATCAAAATCAGATATGCGGTGGTTTCTGGCTTGTCTTCGGTGTTGATTGCTTGTGGAACAGGACGGTTAACGCGTCCATTCGGCTGCATTCCTTGGTGGTCACCATCGGCTGCATTGATAGGTGCATCAAGGTCTTCACGCTCTTCTCTCTCGCGGTTCTGGTGGTTTCTCGGAGGAACCTCATCCTCCTCTCCATCTTGTCGAGCATGATCACCTCCTCTGTGATCATTCTCTTCATTTTCTCCATGTTCGGACCCGTCTTGGTCCATATTTAAAGCTCGGTTAATAGGATCTCCAGGCTGGTCGTCGTTGGCCATTCCTTGCGCTCGTCTAAGTCTTCGAAGTTCTCTTTCGTGTCTGTCTATCTCGTCTAGAATTGGAATGTTTTCTACAGGTCTGCGCCTGGTATTCATGCAATTCAGAGAAAAACAAAAGAAGGGAAAGATAATTCAGCAAAACTTTAAGAAAGAACTAGAGATCAGGTGTCTAGAACAGAAGTTAAAACAAGAAAAATAATAAAAGGCAGCGAAACAAATCCCCGGCAACGGCGCCAAAAACTTGATGCGTGTCAACTGCGTGAGGGAACAAGTTTTACCCTTAACAAAAACAAATGAAAGCCGCAATTGCACAGCTAATCAGTTGTAGTATTTAGGGATCGAATCCACAGAGATTTGTGTGCCTGGTATTCTTGTACGGTTTCTAACTTTATGTCTAGACTAGATTGGTTTTAAAGGTTGGTTGTTTGTAACGAATTAAACTAAAACTTAAAGAAAGCAAATAAATATATCCTAGAAAGCAAGTAGAAAAATCGAATGGAAGGCAAGTAAAGCAAGTAAAATATCGAACTAGAGCAATTGAAATGCAGATCTAAATAAGCAAATATAAATCGATTGGTTTGTAAACTATGGCTAAAAATGCTGAGCTTTTGGGAACTCTACAGGGATCATAATCGGTTTTGACACTAGGGTAGATAGATTGGGATTGATGGATATCGATACATGGGGTTCTAGAGCTAGAGTACGGCGGTATGACTACGTCACTGTCATGATCATAACCAATTGTTTCTCGCAACCCTGACCAGTAGGTTTCCACTCTGGCCCTGGAAGGGAGAGAACGCAAGAGCTGCACAAGACTCGTCAATACTCACGATCTCGCCGCAGGTAGGTTTCCACTCCTACGGAAAAATCGCTAGTTTCATTCTAGGGCTGATACTTAATGAAAACCTTCGCAACACTAACTATCTAGATCAGATACTAGGTGATCAATCAAGCATACATGCAATAAGAACAAGAATAAACAGAGAACAAAGTTAAAATCCCAGATCTATAAACCTATATGTCTTAATCGATTATGAGAGCCCCTTTCGGGAACCCTAAGCCCAACTCGAGATCTACTCAGACATGGCTGAGGTCGACATCATCATTGGTTTTAATAAAAGTAATCAAAACCAGTAAAGAAAAGAGATGAAGAAAGCTTCTCTATTGAAGAACTCGGACTTGAACAATCTTCTACAAAAATCGCATAAAAACGGCTAAAGGAAAAAGGGTTTCTGTAAAGTATGAAGGGTGGTGTCTAAAAACGACCTAAATGAAAAGTATTTATAGTCTTCAATACTCCATGGTCTCTAGGGTTCCGGAATTGAGGCTGAGAATGACTTTGGGCTTCAGAAATATGGGCTTTAGTTCGAAGAGTCTTTTTGTTCCAATTTGTGCCTCTTTATCCCAAATTACCTGAAAAGTCTTTTAAAATCCGAAAACATAGAAATCCTTTGAAAACCTTTGAAAATAGAGTAAAAACACCTATAAAAGACATTAAAGTGATCCATAAAAATGGTCAAAATCCGGTGTTATCAACTGCATCAACGAGTCCTGTACAAGCTTATGCATCTCCTCCCTTCCAGGTCCAGAGTGGAAACCTACTGGTTAGGGTTGCGAGAGACAATTGGTTATGATCACAACGGTGACGTAGTCATACCACCGTACTCTAGCTCTAGAACCCTAATATTTCGATATCCGTCAATCCCAACCTAAAATCCCTAGTGTTGAAACCGATTATGATCTCTGTAGAGTCCCCGAAAGTCCAGCGTTTTTAATCATTGTTTACAACTTAATCGATTTACATTTGCTTCCTTAGATCTGCATTTTTACTTGCTTTAGTTCGAATTCCTGCTTGCTTAACTTACTTTCATTCGATCGTTCAATTGCTTTCTTAGGATAGATTTATTTGCTTTCTTTAGTTTTAGTTTAATTCGTGACAAACACCAACCCCTTAAAACCGATTCAGTCTAGACATAAACTTAGAAACCGTAGAAAAATAATAGGCACACAAATCCCTGTGGATTCGATCCCTAAGTACTATGACTGATTAGCTGTTCACTTGCGGCTTTCATTTGTTTTTAATAGGGTAAAACTTGTTCCCTCATCACGCAGCACATCAAGATGCCACATGGCAGACCTCAACTCTTTGAGGTCGAAGTCTATTAGTTCTGGTATTGCTAGACGCACATTGAAACCTGTAAAAGTCGCTGCCGCATTTGATCCATGTCGTTTCCTTGAATAAGGGGTTCCAAACCAAAAGCTGGTTGTCATGTTTGTCCATGACAACCAACAAAAGACCGCCGCAATGAACAATATTGTACACCGTAATTGGTATTACGACTGGTCGAACTTTTGAAAGGGTAAGGTCTTGGATGATTAAAGACACGTTTTGCTGCTCCTCGATGCCCACACTACAATTACTCAGAGTTTACTTTCCTAAATACCCACTGATACTAATATATTTGCACCTAAAATCTCAAACCAAATCTCAAAAACATACAAGAAACGACAATAACCGACAGTAATACATACATGATTTATAACCGTACGTATCATATATATATATACAAGCAACTAGAAACTTGGATAAATATCAATTAACCGACTTGTTTAGAGGTAGTATTCCAAAAAACAGAGTACATAAACTTGGAACTTCGGCAAATATTTGTGTCTATACACGCTACATATTAGTCAGAGTTTCCTTCCTATGATCTTATCCAACTGGTTCTAATATATTTTCACCTAACTTCTCAAACCAAATATTATAAAGTATGGTTCAAAATTTACTACTAATCAGACGTGCTCTCTTACGCACGCAGCCTCTGTTCTAGATAGCCGGAAGTCGAGATTTGCTAGCCAGCCCGGTAGGCCCAGTAAGCCTGGTAAGCTAGTCTAGGAAAGCCAATGAAAGTGTAGCTGCTCTGAGTTTGTTGGTTCCCCTTCCGATGCAGCTGATGTAGTTAATAAAATCTCAAAAAGTAGTTAAGATTATCTCCAATGGCTAGTTGAATAAAATTATAAAATTATTCAACTGTTTAATTAATACAATTGGGAGTTGAAACAATTGTTGAAAATGAAGTGGATTCAATTTGGTTGAAACTATTGAACTAGTTGAATATTGCTGACTGAACAAAAAAAGTAGGGAAAAAATTAAAGATTTGCGCAGAGAAGAAAAAAATTGGAGACAACTGGCATATAATGGTTGGTTAAAAAAATGGTGTAAAACAAAATTAAGATAATGATATTTGCTGTGTTGTTATTGGTTGTTAAGATTTTGTACTTTTTTTTCTTATCCAGATTATCCGATATCAATTATTTAGTCGTAAATTATTATTTTTAAAAAATTATACCAAAATTCATCATTTTTCATACTCTATAAATAGAGACTTGGTTCATTTAATTTGGATACAAAAAAAAACTTATCTTTTTACTATATTTTTCTTATTAGCCTCCAATAAACTCTTGTTTCATATCTTTTATCCGTTTTTTTTACTCAAATGGATTCTAATAATAATCTTTTTAACACCCAAAATTCTAATAACTATCGTTTTAACTACCCAAATCCCAACAATTATCAATTTCAAAATCAATCTTCCAACCAACCCCCAAAAAAATACCAAATTATGGTACGCTGTTGATATACGATATGACACAAAGGGACAAAACAATAATTAGATCGGAAATTGGGATTTATTGATATCAGATCGGATTAATACAACTGTGTTCGTTTATGAGAATGATAAACGAACTAAGACTTAAGAAACTAAGAAGCTAGTAATATCATGAGTTCTCACTCTCTAAGTCTCTTTTGATTTTTCTTGTCTCTTCTGGTGTCGATTCCTCTCCCCTTATATATGTGCTCTAAGTCGGTCTTCACGGGATATCTCCTTGATATGGGACTGAGAGGACTTTCTTTTTCTCTCGGGAGTTTCTTTTTACGTACAAGAGTTTCTTTTTTCATCCGATCTCAGCATCCTTCTCGATTTCTTTGAGAAGTTCCGACCGACTTCGCGTTAATGGGCCATGTTCGGCCCAGGAGCTCGTTCGGCCCAATCTTCCCAGTACAGTTCTTTTGTCAACCGGGCTTAATTCGTGCCGATCTCTGTTTGTACCGGGGAAAACTGGGGATGTGGTTTTCACCTCCAACAGTCACCCCACCCGGGTCCGGCGAAAGGGGTTACAAATCGAGCTCAGCAGAATCAGTCGATTCGCTTTCCCAGGTGTTTGAAAACCCTAATTTAATGTAGCGCGTGAAATCTGGAAATTTAAAAAAATCGAGGAACTACGATTCCCACTGTTGCTTAATAACACGAAGCCTGCTTCGCTTTCATCATTTCTGCTTCAGCATATAAAAGGTACGCCGCTCTTACTTCTCTCTAGAATTGTTTCTCTCTCTAGTTTTTTGTTTGTTAGATCTCTTAGTTCTCGCCGCCGTTCTCCTTGAATTTTCCAATCAACCTTCAAACTTTCCAATCCATCTTCAAGCTTTTCCAATCTACCTTCAAACTTTTCCGATCCATCTTCAAACTTTTCCGAGTTACCTTCATCTTGTTCTTCCTGTTCTTCAATCTTCTTCTTCCGACCTCACTTCCCGATCTAAATTGTCTTCCAATTCCTCTTCAAACGATGTCTCTTCTAATCAAATCCTTCCAGAAAATCATCGCGAACCCTCCAAACCCAGCTCCTCATCTCAGACTTCTAGGTTGGCGAGTAGTCCCCCGACCTTAACTCGTAAGAACTCCAGGTCGGCGGGCGCTGGAAGTAGCCAACCTAAACTGACCATAAAACCGCCTGAGCAGTTGGTGAATGAGGCTAGGGAAACAAGGGCCCAAAGTACTTCAGACGCTGACGATGACGACGAAGTCAAGGGGGCTGACGAACTCGAGGGAGGAGACCTCGATGAGAGAGATAATGCCAAGATCGGTGTCGAAGCCCAAACAGTTGACGTTGCTTCCGCATCAACGCCAGCTCGGGAAACCGTCGGTCCTTACGATGTGCCCGCATCTTCCCTGTCTCCAGAGATGATTTGCACCGCACTCGAAGCATGCAGACTCACGAAAGGTGCTGCCTACATTTCCCCTGACGCCGGAGATTGCCCGTGGAATGCTCTCGAAGATTTCATCTGCGTCTACTTGGCTACTTCACCTTATGCGGATTGACGCTTCCGATCCCTTCTCGTCTGCTAGGATACTGCAATTGACGCGGTGTGGCTCTCTTGCAGATGATGCCGACATCGGTGCCAAACTACACGGGTACCGATCTCTGGGTGTCGAGCTGAACCAAGATCCAACCAATCAACTTTTTGAGGATCTCTTCTCGGTTAACCTGCATCCGACGAAGGATTGATTCTTTTCGGCCAACGCCAAGCCTCCGAGAGATATTGTCACCGGCGTGAAGTCCCGCAAATACAGCGGTTGGGAGTCGCACTACTTCTTCCTCGAGATTAATGATCTCACCGTTAGAGAAACTGATATCCCCGTTTAGTCGGAGTGGGGGATTCTGATTGGTAGCTTTAGACGAACTAAACTTTTGTTCTCAGTTGTGCAGGTCGGCATCTCCCAAGTGTTCTTCTTAACTCCGCACCCACAACAGGATTCCAACTGCTTTTAGCAAAGCCGGTAAACGCTACTGGTTCGAAGCGTGGGAAAACATTCTACGACGCCGAGCAAAGAAATCTGGTATGTGTTACTTAGTTGTTTTCCTTCTTTTTTTAACTTTAATTTATCCTAACTCATCCTCACATTCTCTTTTCTTTTCTTTCTTTTAGTTAAGGATCCGAAACCCCTTAAACCGAAGAGTCGAGCTAAGAAGTCGCGTCCTCCTCCTAGTCGATCAGCTCCAAAGCCGCGCACCAAACGCTCAGCCAACAAACCCTCAGAGATGCGTTCGCTTGACAAAATCCCGACCTTGTTTGACGACGATGAGCCGAACAATGCGGTTCAAGACCCCATTCCTACTACTGATCAGGGGGTTGAACCGAGGGTTGACGAGGTGCCTCCGGTTACAAACTCACCTGATCTAGCTGGTCAGAAAAATACAAGGAAGAGGAAGTCCTCGAAGAAATCTAAGAGGGCAGAAGGCATTCCCCAGTGATAGATAAGACTTTTTAGAGTCTCAGGGCTATCAATCCCCTTGTCAAAGTAGCACAAAGAGGTTAATCAATCCAAGAATGTGGTGATAGACACTAAGCTATATGATCAAGTTTTTAATTCAAGCAAACAAGAGTGGGTTTTGGTTAACTAATGACAACTAACAAACTTAAACAGGTTTAAAGACTAATGACAATGACTAATCAAGAACTAAGCAATGACAAATGATGTGAATATGATATGATGGAGGCATGAGATTCTAGACATGATAGTTGGTTAGGGTGCTTTGGTGCTAAACTAGAAATGCAAATGACAATGATGAGACATGATTCAAATGATTAAGAACTCAAATCTAGGTTAATCCTCTCATGAAGGTATTAACCCCTATACTAATCCATTTTCAAACCAAATTCCCATTTGTGAAACATGAATCAATATGCATTAACAAACAGCTCTTAATGATCATTCAAGCAAATAACAATACATCATCATGCAGAAAAATGCTTAAACCTCTAATACAGCTCTTTCAGGAATTTCATCAAACACTTTTGGTGCATGAAATTCCCAGAATCTAGATCTCAAGTGATTATCAAGGACCTAGCATAGAGAACAGCTGTTTAGAGAGATGAATCAATGAATCTAGCCCTAAGCACTCCTAATCTAACACTTTAGCACCCTAACCTACACATCTAGAACCTCATTAGGGTGACTACTCACTAATCATACTAATCTCTCTTAAACCTTTGCAAGTTGAGAAGATTAGCATGATTAATGATGAGAAATGGAGATGGAGATGATAGATTCAAAAGAAAACAGCTTTAAACACCCAGATCTCTTTAAACTCTCTTGATTAAACACTCAAATATAGATATTTCTCTTCTTAATGGAGTCTTTCACAAAAGAGGCAAGAGACAAAGGGAATAAAACTTAATCCTCTCCCAAAAAACCCTAAAAAGTATTTATACTTCCTTAAAAACGAACCGGGTCAGCCCGAAACAAACCGGGTCCTGACCCGGCTTTAATGGATAAAGTGGGAATTACTGCGGGTTGGTCCAGTATGTCCCAGGTCGCACACCTAAGTCGCAGTAGATGAAGACTTGTCTTGTGAAGCCTGAATCGCCTTGTCTTAGCCGCACGCCTAAGTAGGAGTGTTTTGCGAGTGTTGCTGCGGCTTGGTCTCCTTCCTCTCCAACTCGCAGGGCTAAGGCGGTTTCTGGGGAATGTACAAACTGTGCGGGTTGGTCTCTATTGCACCTAGGTCGCAGGCTCAAGTCGGAGTGATTTGCGAGTGATCGTGCGGCATAGTTCCAGGCGCGGCTAACTCGCATGCCTAAGTCGCACGATTGTGGACTTAGCATTTCTCTTGCTCGGGAGCTTCAGATCTCTTCCAGTGATAGTTTACCCGCACATTTCAACTCGCAGCATCAGCATTCAGGCGTTCATCTTCAGGCCTGCGGGTTAACCAAGTCGCAAGACCATCTCGCAGCATCCAGAGCAGCTTAGACCACTTCGCATTCCGGAGAGTGTAACTCCTATGAGACTTGTCCGAATTGAATGATTTCGGTTGCAGAAGACAGAAGACTCATTTATCTCCAATTTTGGTGAAGGAAGCTTCGGTGCTTGGGAAGTGTAAGGCTTCCTGGAGGGCACATCTTTGCAGTGCATGTACACGACCAGAGAGAGGCGTCTAGACATGTGTCCATTCCGGAGACCGTATCTTCCTGCTCATAGATCCGAATTGAATGCTCTTGGACGTTCTGGAAAGAATACTCAAATGTCTCTGATTCTCATGAAGGACCCGGAAACTGAATCGGCCTGGAAGTGCACCGTCCTTCGCATCCTTCAGAACTGATCTGCTCGGTCCGGAATACCTGCGAGATAGGGGTTCCTTCCGACGAGCTTATCTCTCTGATCATGCGTCCGAATTCCACGATTCCACTTGCTATGAGACCGTGATGCAATGCTCTCCAACTTCTATGAAGCACCCGCCGTCTGAATCGGACCGGAAGGTTCCCCGGACAGGCGATTCCTGAGACATGTTTGCACCCAGAGATTTTGGCCGATACACTTCATTCGCGGTACATGAAAATGGCCGGTAAAGCTTCCCGCGGTACATGAAAATGGCCGGTAAAACCTTCCTGGCCAGCGAGAATGGCCGATAACCTCCATAGACCCAATTTTTCCACTTTTTCAAGCTTTGCTCACCATTCCACTTCCTGGATTCATCTTTTCAGCTCCAAATTCACCTGATAGACACTCAAAACATGCAAAGACTCATTGGGACCTAATGCATCTCCTAAGTTCTAAAACAAACCCTAAGGACCTAAAATGCATGAAATAAAACATGATTTGGAATGATTTATGCAACCTAAATGATGCAAATTATGAACATATCAACTCCCCCACACTTGTCCTTTGCTTGTCCTCAAGCAAAAAGAGCAAATGAGAGAAAGAGGTTGTATGCAATGGGAGTTCACATTTTCTTTTTGAGAGAAGTGATCACAATGAGAATTCAAGTTCATGCTCAATTATGCAATGCAAAGTCATACTCAGATATATATCAACTCAGCAAGGAATCTCCACAAGTTCTTCTCTCTCTCAACTCTTTCACATTCATTAACCTTTTATCAGGTGGATCTCATGATGCAAGGTTTAAACAAGCTGGCTTGGCTAGGGAGAGGCTATGAGATTAAAATGATCTCATCAGTGTTCAAGTGGGTTAAATGCAGCAAAGGGATCTCTCTATGAATGATCAAACTTTGGCAGAATGCTAAAGGTAAAAAGCAACCTATGCATACAAGGGAAAAGACTCATCACACCCCACCCTCTACTCAAAGCTTCCTCACTTGCTCAAAAATCCTCACTTTTCACTCTCATTTTCCTCTCACTAGGGGATTTACTTTTCACTTTTCCTCTCAAGTCTTGGAACTCAAACTTTACACAGCTCTTTTTCTTTTACAACTTCTAGCCTCTTCTTTCTTTCTTAACAAAACATTTGAGCCTTTTGGCTTCTTTTCTTCCTTTTTTACTTAGAGGCTAGACTCTTTCTTTTCAACAAACCAGAGCTCACTTTCTCAAAACACCAAGACTGATTTCTTTTTCTTTCATTCCCCTAGCTATTTTCACTCTCTCTTTCCCACTCATCTCACCTTTTTCCACTCACCAAAAAGTCTTTTCCCCCACACTTATTCCTCGCCAAAACTCTCAGTTCCTTGATGTTGGAACACAGCACTCAATGAGACCTGCCCTTGTCGCTCTAAACCTAACACTTTCTGCTAAGTTTGATCCAAGGTGGCCTTTCAATTCACACACAAACATTGGCTTAAAAGAAGGATGGGTTCAAGGTATGGGAACTGACCCATGATGTGGATTCAGCTACTTGAGCTAAGGAAAAGAGTGGTAAAAACAGTGGTTCTAGCTCAAGTATGTATATTGGTATCCACAAGCTTTTTCAAACAATGCATCATAAGATATTTTCAAGTCATGTTCAAGGTTCCCACTTAATTAGAGTTGAGTTCAATTCAAACTTGCTTCTCAGATTCAAATCATTTCAGACTTTGCAAGCACAGAAAAAGATTCACAAGCATATTCAATTCAAGTTCTCAAAGTGATGTACTCTCTAGAAAACCTATCATTACTCCTTGCAAGATGCAACCTATATGCAAATGCAATCTAGACTCAATCCTAAAAATGAGAATGCAACTACATGATCATTTTGTGTAAATTTTTCAGATTTTTTTCCATTTTTTTGGTTTTTATATGCACTTAGATGAATATGCAACTAGAATGTGACTCAAGACTCAAAGTGTAAAATAAGAAAATAGAAAACATGATTAGTAAAGGATAAAACTCCTCCCCCACACTTAAATAACACAGTCCCTTGTGTTATAAAAGTATGAGAAAGAAGTGAAACCAAAGCAAACAGGCAAAATGCAAAAGAAAAAGAAAGTCTACATGCTATTTACAAGGTTTTGAGTGTTACCTAGTGGCTGTTGAAATCAGACCCCAATGAGTAGGAGGGGTTCGATGTGTGGCCTGACGGTGTTTCCCAAGAATGGTGGCTGGCCTCATCAGTCCCGTCGTCAAGATCTACCCAAGTGGTTCCATATGTGACCAAGGATGTGCAGTTCATGGAACTCTCCCCAACTTCCTCTCTGTTCCTTGGTGAAACCGGTGCTGGAGCCCCACCTTTGCAAGGGTTTTCAAGCTTCTTGATCCTCTTCTTCATCTCCTTGATGCATTTGGCCATCTTGTGGATGGTTTTGTCTTGGTACTTGCACCATTGTTGGAGAATACCAATCTTCTGTTGAGCTCTGAACCCTGAAGTGCCTGGTTCCTCCCAGTTGTGATCATCAAAGTGATATCTGTTTCCACCAAAACGTTTTTGAGGTGGAGGCAGATCATCATCTTGAGCACCAGCTGCACTTGTGGTAGCATCTTCAGCGGTTGCTTTCTTTCCCTTGGAGGCTTCTTCTCTGCAAGCTTGCTTGTATGTGAGGATTGGTGGATCAGTTTGGACATTGTACAGCTCTTCCTTCAGCAAGAAGAAGTGAATGTTCCTTTTAACTTGGACTGTGGTGATGGAGGGATTGGGTAGGAGAACTTGGGCTGGCTCACTGATGAGTGTCTTGAAGTTGTAGACTACCTTGGTACCCACTCTTCCTTGGAGGAAGCCAATCCTACACAAATGTGCTTCATTAATCAGATCAAACTTTGCCTTGTTCTCCTTGAATCTGTACCCCATGGCTTTCAAGATCTTTGTTACCACCCATCCATGGGTCAGCTTTGCATCTTGCTTTGTAGAACCCCACATGCACTTTTTGTAGAACATCAAAGACCTTGCTAATTGAGATGCAAGGCAAAGTGGGTATTCATACCCTTCATAGGGTTCCCCATCTTCATGTGTTGGCATCAGCAGTCTCAGCCCTACACCAAGAAGCATCAGATCTCCTTTGTGAACTCTTCCAACATCAATCTTGAAGTAGAAGCTGTGAGAGAGAATCTTGTGTACATATCTCAGAACTGGATTCCTTATCCAAGAGGCCTTAGCTGTTCCAGCTGTGTACTTCCCAGAAGCAATTGATCTCCATAGAAGTTGGATCTCATCTTTTCTGAGATTGACCTGGTTGGAGAGAAGTTCATTTCTAGGTGCTGAAAACCCAAAGATCTTATTTAATTCTCTGAATGACACTGAATACTCCTTCCCTTTCACAGTAAACTCCACATGTCCAAGCCCATCTCCTTGAATGATTCTTGAATCCCTTGGGTAGTAAATGAAAGCTTCAAAGGAGGCCAAGAACTCTTGGGACTCTTGCTCATAAGCGATTTCTCTCATCTCCAAAAGTGACTCAACACCCATGTTCCCAAGCAAAGGCTTGACATCTTCATAGAGGCCAATCTTCTTCAGAAAGTCCAAATCAGGGAATCTCCCTTGCTGGATCTCTATCTGCTGAAACTTAGCCAGATAATCAAGTGTTTCTGGTTCAGTTTTCTTGAACTTCTTTGATCCCTCTTCAATGGTGCCTTGGGAACCACCAGCTGAGCTGCTGGAGTCACTTTCAGTCTGTTCACTCTCAGATACCACAGCCAACTGTTGCTTTGTGGTATTCTTTGCACCTTGACCTTTGTCTCTTGGCTTTGAAGTTCCTGAGACCAAACCTTTGCCTTTTGATGCAGGACCCTTCTTCTTGGCCAAAGAGTTGGTTCTTTCAGTCATCTGCCAAGAGATTCTCAAAAATATTGTTAGTACAAGGATAAGCCTCACAAAAGTCTTCAAAATTTTGAAAAAAATTGTTGCAAGAATCGATATCAACAGCACATCAACAAGTTTCTCAAGCTAAGAATCAATCAAATAAATTCATAGCAATGCAAAAACAAGAGTGCAAAGCAGGGACTCAGCAAGAAACCAATTCATCTCTTTAAAAAAAATCGATTTCTTTCATGAATTACTTGCAACAATTTTCAAAATTCAAGAACAAGTAATTACCAACAAAGTGCTCTGTTTTCCAAGACTATCTAGCACCCTAGCATTTATAAAAATAATCCCAAGGTCTAAAACAACCTATCAAAATCGATTCCACACCTTAAAGTTCAAAAATCACCATTGAAGAACATGGAAAGAGATGAGTTTTAACAGGATGGAATACCTTGGGATTAAGATGCAACGAGTTCGAAATGCAATCAGGATGATGTTAAAAACTCAAAAACGAGCTCAGAGCACTTTGAATCAACAATTTTGGTGGAGAAATGAGAGAGATATGGTGAAAACAATGGAGAGAAATGAGAGAGAGAGTTGCAAACTCGGGTTTGTTGTGAGGAAGAGAGAGTGTGGGACAGGGTGAAGCCCTTGGACTGGTGGTCAATAGATCTATTTTGACCAGTCAAGGCTTTGACCCGTCCTTTTCTCATTGACCGGCCTTCTTCTCTCTTTTGTGCGTCCGGGAACCGTCGGGATCGAGCCGTGTGACCGTCTCGGTGCAGAACCGGAAATATTTTTGTGCTACCTGGTAATCCTCTGTCTAACCCGCACAACCATCCCGCAGCCTTTGGTACTTAGGCATTCTGGCCGTTCCTCTTTTTGCTGCGGCTTGGTCTTCATATTCCCAGCTGACCCGGAGTAAATTGAGAGTGCATGTGCGACTTGGTTTCCTATGTTCCCAGGTAGCACAACTATGCCGCAGACTTTTGGACTTAAACAAAACGGCCTTTCTTTTCCTGCTGCGACCTGATGTTCATGTTCCCAGCTAGCACGCTCATCTTGGAGTAAATTCCGAGTATATGTGCGGGTTGGTCTTCTTTACTCCCAGGTAGCACGCTTAACTCGCAGGTTTTGGGACTTAAACTCTTTGGCCTCCCTTACTTCCCAGCTAGCACGCCCATCTTGGAGTAAATTCCGAGTATATGTGCGAGTTAGCTCCCTTTGTTTCCAGGTAGCACGACCATGTCGCAGGGTTTGTTACTTAGAAAACTCGGCCATCTCTCTTTTGCTGCGGCATGGAACTCTTGCCTCCCAGGTAGCACACCTAAACCGCAGGGTTTTGTCACTTAAGCTCCTTGGCCGTTCTCTTCATGCTGCGACCTGGCCTCCATGTTCCTAGCTAGCACAGCTGTCCCGGAGTGAATTTCGAATCTTCATGCGGCTTGGACTCCTTTCTTTTAACCCGCAGCACCAGCTAGCACAGTTTTGGACTTAGGCGTTTTGGACTCCTTCTGTTTAGTGCGGCCTGGCCTTCTTCTTTCCAGGTAGCACGACCATCTCGGAGTGAATTGCGAATGATCGTGCGACTTAGCCTCCTTGGGTTTCAGGCCGCAGCACCAGGTCGCACAGTTTAGCACTTAGAACTCTCGGCCTTCTTCTTTCTGGTGCGGCTCAGCTTCCATGCTTCTAGGTCGCACACTCAAGCCGGAGTAAATTCCGAATAGATGTGCGGCCTAGCTTCCTCTCTTCTGACCCGCACTCCCAAGCCGCAGTAACTGGCACTTAAACATGTCGGGCTTCTCATGGTTTCGTGCGGCCAGGGTCCTTTAACACCAGGTAGCATGCCCAGGCCGGAGTAAATCGCGAGTCTTGCTGCGGCCTGGGCTCTTCATGCACTAACCCGCACACCTAGGTAGCACTGAGGCATTCTTCAAGTTTTTTCTGGCTTTAAAAAGTCCTCTCAGCTCTCTCACATGCTCCATTCCATTCATCACATCACAAGCTAATGTTCTCCAAGGATCACCTAGTACCTGAGACCAACTCACAAAACCCATCAAAAAGTTCTAAAACATAAAGGAAAAGAGAAGAAATACAAAGAACTATGTACAAAGATAAGCTTGGGGTGTCTCCCAAGAGCACTTTGTTTAAAGTCTCTAAGTTTGACTTTGAGAACCTGTTTAACAGGCTGGTGGATCAAGAAGAGGAACTGTTGTAGCTTCCTCTTTCCCTTGTGAAACTAAGTAATGCTTGATTCTCTGTCCATTCACCACAAATTCCTGACCATTCTTTCCTTCCAAGACAATGGCACCATAAGGCCTCACTTCAAGAACTTTGAAAGGTCCAGACCACCTAGACTTAAGCTTTACTGGAAACAACTTAAGTCTAGAGTTGAAAAGCAACACCAAATCACCATTCTTGAACTCTCTTTTCAGAATCTTTTGGTCATGCAGGACCTTGGTCTTCTCCTTATAGATCTTTGAGATTTCAAAAGCCTCAAGCCTAATCTCCTCAAGTTCATGAAGTTGCATGATCCTTTTCTCTTGAGCTGTCTTGATATCAAAGTTCAACAACTTTACAGCCCACATGGCCTTGTATTCCAGCTCAACAGGAAGGTGGCAGCTCTTCCCATATAGCAAACTGAATGGTGATGTTCCAATTGGAGTTTTAAAGGCAGTCCTGTAAGCCCACAATGCATCATCTACCCTTTTGCTCCAATCTTTTCTGCTTGAGCTAACAGTTCTCTCAAGAATGGCTTTGATCTGTCTGTTGGATACTTCAACCTGGCCACTAGTTTGAGGATGATATGGAGTAGCTATCTTGTGTTTAACTCCATGCTTCCTCAATAAACCTTCCAGAGTCTTGTTCACAAAATGGGATCCTCCATCAGAGATGACAACCCTTGGAACTCCAAACCTTGGGAAGATGATGCTCTTGAACAGCTTCACTACAACCTTGGAATCATTGGTAGGGGAAGCAATGGCCTCAACCCATTTGGACACATAGTCCACAGCAACAAGTATGTACTGATTCCCATAGGATGAAATGAAGGGCCCCATAAAGTCAATCCCCCAGCAATCAAAGATCTCAACTTCCAGAATGGGGTTTTGAGGCATCTCACTTCTCTTAGATATGTTCCCATGCCTCTGACAGGCATCACATGCTGAAACCACCAACTGGGCATCTTTGAACATTGTAGGCCACCAAAACCCACTTTGAAGAACCTTTGCCACAGTTTTGAATGCCCCCATGTGACCTCCAAAAGCAGAACCATGACATTCTTGCAACACAGGTTGCATCTCCTCTTCGGCAAGACACCTTCTGTACAGCTGATCCTTGTTCAGAACATAAAGGTAGGGCTCATCCCAATGGTATCTCTGGACATCTCTGAAGAACTTTTTCCTCTTGTAAGCATCCAATTCAGGAGGCTCCACCCCACATGCAAGATAGTTCACTATGTCTGCAAACCAAGGCATCCTCCTTTCTTGAATGCTCTCTACTTCCTCAAACTCCAAGTAGGAATGGAGCACCATCAGAGACTCTTCAGGCAAAGCATCATCTATGGGGACTTTTTCTTCAATCCTTAGCCTTGAGAGATGGTCTGCAGCCCCATTCTCAATGCCCTTTTTATCAAGCACCTCCATATCAAACTCTTGGAGCAATAAAACCCATCTCAACAGCCTTGGCTTGGCATCTTTCTTGGTCATCAAGTACCTGAGGGCTGCATGATCAGTATACACAATGACCTTTGATCCCACCAGGTAGCTTCTGAACTTATCAAAGGCAAAAACTATTGCCAGCATTTCCTTTTCAGTTGTAGCATACTTCTCTTGGGCAGAGTCAAGTGTTCTACTTGCATAGTAGATCACATGCAGCTTCTTGTCTTTATTTTGTCCAAGTACTGCTCCAACAGCAAAGTCAGAAGCATCTGTCATGACCTCAAAAGGTAGGGACCAGTCTGGTGCCTGAACTATTGGTGCACTAACCAATGCCTCCTTGATCAACTTAAAGGCTTCTTCACATTCAGCATCAAAGATGAAATCCACCTCCTTACACAACAGTCTTGTTAAGGGCCTGGCAATCCTTGAGAAGTCCTTTATGAATCTTCTATAAAACCCTGCATGACCAAGGAAGCTCCTTATCCCTTTAACTGAAGTGGGGGTTTGCAGATTCACCATCACTTCCACCTTTGCCTTATCAACCTCAATACCCTTTTCAGAGATCTTGTGCCCAAGAACTATTCCTTCTTGCACCATGAAATGACACTTCTCCCAGTTCAGCACCAAGTTGTGCTGCTCACATCTCTCCAACACCTGTGTCAAATTAGAGAGACAATCCGAGAAGGAGGAGCCATAGACACTAAAGTCATCCATGAACACCTCAACTTTCTCTTCAATAATGTCAGAGAAAATGTGCATCATACATCTTTGAAAAGTGGCCGGTGCATTACATAAACCGAAGGGCATTCTCCTATAAGCATAAGTGCCATAAGGGCATGTGAATGTTGTTTTCTCTTGATCCCGGGGGTCTATGGGAATTTGGAAGAACCCCGAGTACCCATCGAGAAAACAAAAATAAGGATGATTAGCTAACCTTTCAAGCATTTGATCAATGAATGGTAAAGGGAAATGATCTTTTCTAGAAGCAGAATTCAATTTCCTATAGTCAATGCACATGCGATGGCCAGTTATGGTTCTTTGAGCTATGAGTTCATCCTTATCGTTTTTCACCACTGTGATCCCACCTTTCTTGGGCACAACATGAACAGGGTCACCCATCTTGAGTCAGAGATTGGGTAAATTATCCCTGCCTCAAGAAGCTTTAGTATCTCCTTCTTAACCACTTCCCTAAGGTTGGGGTTAAGTCTTCGTTGATGCTCAATAGAGGACATAGATTGGTCCTCTAGGTGGATCCTATGGGTGCAAATGTCAGGAGAGATCCCTCTAATATCAGCCAAAGAATACCCTATGGCTCTCCTGAACTTTCTTATTTCATTAAGCAATGCACTCTCTTGATCCTCTAATAGGCTATCATTGATGATGACAGGATATGTGGAGTTTAAGCCTAAGAAAGCATACCTGAGCCCTGTTGGTAGAGGCTTGAGCTCAACAGAGGGTGCATCAGCCTCATTCCAGTCCTGGTCCAAGCTGCTTTGGCTGGTGACTGATTCCTTGATAGCAAAAACTTCAGAGCCACTTTGTTCCAGCTCCAAAAACCTTGTTTCAGGACCCAGCTCTCTTGCATTGTCCAGATACAGCTTATACCCTTCACTTGCTTCAGCCAAGAGCTCATTGTCTCCTTGTTCTTGAGTTAGAGCAGCTTGAAGAGGATCCTCAGTGTTCAGCTCCTCCAGCAACTCATCAGCCAACTGGTCCATTGTCTCCACATAGAAACATTGACCTTCAATGGTGGGTTTCTTCATCATCTCATTCACATCAAACTTGAGCCTTTCAGACCCAAATTGAAGCTCTATTATCCCACCTCTCACATCAATAATAGCTCCTGCAGTGGCTAAGAATGGCCTGCCCAAGATGAGAGGATCTACTGGTTCCTCATCCATTTCCAGCACAACAAAATCTTTTGGAACCTCAAAACCACCTATCTTGACAGGTAGATCTTCCAACATACCAACAGGCAATCTAACCGATCTATCTGCAAGGATAAGAGAGATCCTTGCAGGCTTGAACACTCTAAAGCCCAGCTTCTTTGCTATGGAGAATGGCATCAAGCTGACTGATGCTCCTAGATCACAAAGACATCCAGAGAATAGAAGAGGTCCAATGGCACAAGGGAGTGTGAAACTCCCTGGATCAGTTAACTTCCTTGGGATGGACTTCTTCTGAATGATAGCACTGCATTCATGACTTAGTACTACCATGCCTTGAAGCTCTTTTGTCTTGTTCAGAATGGTATCCTTCAAGAACTTCCCCATCTTTGGCATCATTAAGAATGCATCAATGAGAGGCATTGTGAGTGGTGTCTCTTTGAGTGCCTTCTCAAATACAGCTCTTGCCTTATTCACTAGTTGCTTCTTAAATCTCCCTGGAAATGGGAGCTTGGGTTGGTATGGAGGTGGTGGCATATACTTCTTCTCTGGTTCTGGTTCCTTTGCTACCTCTTTACCCTTTTCTGTCCTTGGTTTCTCAGCAACTTGATCATCCTTTAAGGCTGCCTCCCCCTCAGGTTGATCATTGTCCTCAATGATCACTTTGTTGTTCTCAATACCAGGTAACTCCTTGCCACTCCTCAGTGTAATGGCTTTGGCATATTCCTTGGGGTTGGGTTCTGGATTTCCAGGTAGGTGACCTTGGTTCCTTGAGCTTGATGCCTGGTTTTGCTTCAGTTCCTTGATTTCCTGCTGCATAGTCTGTTGACCCTGAAGTAGTTGTTGCAGAATACCAACCATATCTGTACCCATCTGTGGCTGCTGTTGAACCATTGGTGGCTGAAACTGTTGTTGAACCGGCGCCTGCTGTTGGAACTGTGGTGGACCAAACCCTGGTGGTGCCTTTGGCTGCTGTGAAGTGTAACCAGAGCCCTGAAATGGTTGCTGTTGCTGACCAAAACTCTGATTCTGACCAAATTGATTCTTGGGTTGGAATGACCCTTGAAAGTTGTTCTTGGGAACAAAGTTCTTTGGAGCTTGAGAATTGGGATAGACCTGGTCTTGTGGGTTAGCTACATTGGTGTTCCTGTAAGAGAGGTTTGGATTGGCATTACCATACTGATATCTTTGGAACCTCTGATTCCCAATGTAGTTGAGCTCCTCTTGGGTAAGACCTTCTTCACTTATGTTCTCAAAGATTTGAGAAGGTTCCTCATACTCTCCAACAAAATGCATTGGCTTCTGAGTGGTGAATTTCAGCTTGTCTAATTCACTCCTCAACTCCTTAGCTTCTCTGGTGAGCCTCTGTTCTGAGCTTGAACCTTCATACCTATTTGATCTGTCATAGTCTTCACCATAAGTATCATTGCTCAATGCTAAGTTCTCCACTAGCTCTAAAGCAGCATGTATCTCTTTACCCAGAAAGTTCCCATTGGAAGCAGTATCCAGCTGGTTTCTAATCTTGGGAAGAGCTCCCCTATACAGTGTGCTGAGAAGAGAAGCCTCACTAAACCCATGGTGTGGGCATTGGTTTGTGTAGCTCCTGAATCTCTCATATGCTTCACAAAAACTCTCATTGCTGTGCTGAGTGAAGCTAGAGATTTGGTTCCTCAGTTTTGCAGTTCTTGAGGTGGAGAAAAACTTAGATAAGAAGGCTTGCTTGCATTGCTCCCAGGTTTGAATGGAGCCTCTTGGAAGATTCTTCTCCCATTGATGAGCTTTATCACCAAGACTGAATGGGAATAGTCTTAGCTTGAAGCTGTCTTCTGAAACTCCAGTTATCTTGGTCAGATCACACACCTTATCAAACTGGTCCAAGTGTTCCAAGGGATCTTCCATTGCTAACCCATGGAACTTTGAGTTCTGGACCATATTCAGCAAAGATGCCTTCACTTCAAAGTTGTTGTTTTGCACAGGTGGTGCCTGAATACCAGCTCCATACTGATGAGAATTGGCCCTGTCATTCTCTCCAACATAGACTTGGGGTTGCTCATATCTCCTTTGCTGTGGTTGGAAAGGGTGGGGTTGGTGGTGCACTTGTTGTCTTTGTTGAACATTGGCCTGATGCCTCTTTTGATGAGCTTGAGCTTGTCCCTGGTGGACATAAGCTTGTTGGTGCACCTGTTCCTGATGAACATTACCCTGATGAAACCCTTGACCAACTCCATTTCCAGCTCCATTACCCTGAGCCTGTTGCTCCTGAACCGGTTGTTCTATATCCACAACGTGGTCTCTTTGTTCTTCCATGTCAGCCTGATCAATCTGTCTACCACGTCTGTCCCTTCTCCTCCTTGGTACCAAAAGGTTGATGTTGTCGTTGAGAGGGAAAGGTGGACCACAGCTTCTTGATCTAGACCTGGTGTTCATACACCTGAAATCACAAACAGAACTTGAAAGGAATCAGTAAAAACAAGAAAGTAAGCACTTGATCTCAAGAACAGATCAGAGCTTAATGCTAAACAAACCACAATTTGGCAACGGCGCCAATTGATAGATAAGACTTTTTAGAGTCTCAGGGCTATCAATCCCCTTGTCAAAGTAGCACAAAGAGGTTAATCAATCCAAGAATGTGGTGATAGACACTAAGCTATATGATCAAGTTCTTAATTCAAGCAAACAAGAGTGGGTTTTGGTTAACTAATGACAACTAACAAACTTAAACAGGTTTAAAGACTAATGACAATGACTAATCAAGAACTAAGCAATGACAAATGATGTGAATATGATATGATGGAGGCATGAGATTCTAGACATGATAGTTGGTTAGGGTGCTTTGGTGCTAAACTAGAAATGCTAATGACAATGATGAGACATGATTCAAATGATTAAGAACTCAAATCTAGGTTAATCCTCTCATGAAGGTATTAACCCCTATACTAATCCATTTTCAAACCAAATTCCCATTTGTGAAACATGAATCAATATGCATTAACAAACAGCTCTTAATGATCATTCAAGCAAATAACAATACATCATCATGCAGAAAAATGCTTAAACCTCTAATACAGCTCTTTCAGGAATTTCATCAAACACTTTTGGTGCATGAAATTCCCAGAATCTAGATCTCAAGTGATTATCAAGGATCTAGCATAGAGAACAGCTATTTAGAGAGATAAATCAATGAATCTAGCCCTAAGCACTCTTAATCTAACACTTTAGCACTCTAACCTACACATCTAGAACCTCATTAGGGTGACTACTCACTAATCATACTAATCTCTCTTAAACCTTTGCAAGTTGAGAAGATTAGCATGATTAATGATGAGAAATGGAGATGGAGATGATAGATTCAAAAGAAAACAGCTTTAAACACCCAGATCTCTTTAAACTCTCTTGATTAAACACTCAAATATAGATATTTCTCTTCTTAATGGAGTCTTTCACAAAAGAGGCAAGAGACAAAGGAAATAAAACTTAATCCTCTCCCAAAAAACCCTAAAAAGTATTTATACTTCCTTAAAAACAAACCGGGTCAGCCCGGAACAAACCGGGTCCTGACCCGGCTTTAATGGATAAAGTGGGAATTACTGCGGGTTGGTCCAGTATGTCCCAGGTCGCACACCTAAGTCGCAGTAGATGAAGACTTGTCTTGTGAAGCCTGAATCGCCTTGTCTTAGCCGCACGCCTAAGTAGGAGTGTTTTGCGAGTGTTGCTGCGGCTTGGTCTCCTTCCTCTCCAACTCGCAGGGCTAAGGCGGTGTCTGGGGAATGTACAAACTGTGCGGGTTGGTCTCTATTGCACCTAGGTCGCAGGCTCAAGTCGGAGTGATTTGCGAGTGATCGTGCGGCATAGTTCCAGGCGCGGCTAACTCGCATGCCTAAGTCGCACGATTGTGGACTTAGCATTTCTCTTGCTCGGGAGCTTCAGATCTCTTCCAGTGATAGTTTACCCGCACATTTCAACTCGCAGCATCAGCATTCAGGCGTTCATCTTCAGGCCTGCGGGTTAACCAAGTCGCAAGACCATCTCGCAGCATCCAGAGCAGCTTAGACCACTTCGCATTCCGGAGAGTGTAACTCCTATGAGACTTGTCCGAATTGAATGATTTCGGTTGCAGAAGACAGAAGACTCATTTATCTCCAATTTTGGTGAAGGAAGCTTCGGTGCTTGGGAAGTGTAAGGCTTCCTGGAGGGCACATCTTTGCAGTGCATGTACACGACCAGAGAGAGGCGTCTAGACATGTGTCCATTCCGGAGACCGTATCTTCCTGCTCATAGATCCGAATTGAATGATCTTGGACGTTCTGGAAATAAGACTCAAATGTCTCTGATTCTCATGAAGGACACGGAAACTGAATCGGCCTGGAAGTGCACCGTCCTTCGCATCCTTCAGAACTGATCTGCTCGGTCCGGAATACCTGCGAGATAGGGGTTCCTTCCGACAAGCTTATCTCTCTTATCACGCGTCCGAATTCCACGATTCCACTTGCTATGAGACCGTGATGCAATGCTCTCCAACTTCTATGAAGCACCCGCCGTCTGAATCGGACCGGAAGGTTCCCCGGACAGGCGATTTCTGAGACATGTTTGCACCCGGAGATTTTGGCCGATACACTTCATTCGCGGTACATGAAAATGGCCGGTAAAGCTTTCCTGGCCAGCGAGAATGGCCGGTAAAACCTTCCTGGCCAGCGAGAATGGCCGATAACCTCCATAGACCCAATTTTTCCACTTTTTCAAGCTTTGCTCACCATTCCACTTCCTGGATTCATCTTTTCAGCTCCAAATTCACCTGATAGACACTCAAAACATGCAAAGACTCATTGGGACCTAATGCATCTCCTAAGTTCTAAAACAAACCCTAAGGACCTAAAATGCATGAAATAAAACATGATTTGGAATGATTTATGCAACATAAATGATGCAAATTATGAACATATCACCCAGCTTCAAGACGCTGATGCCGACCTCAATCCCATTGGCCCCACGACCTCCAAGCTTGCGATTCGTCAAGTCAATGGAAAGCAATGATGCAAGGAATTTAGCTGTGGAATAACTGTAAGCATGATGATGCATGTCAATCAACTTCAAAATCCAAAGTCCGGTTCGTGTATGATGAGGAGGTCCCACTTGAGGACAACATCGAGGCTTGCGCTGACCTCTACCATAAGATTTCTGGTGAAGTGCCTATCATGCCGAAGGTCTCCGAGCTGTGGTATCCCAACTTGTATAAGGGAATTGATCATACGACTGCTGTGGTAATGATGTGGTGTTGAGTGAGGGTTGTCAAGTTTTACCCTAATTGAAATCAATAGCCGCAAGTGCACAGCTGATCAATTGTAGTACTTAGGGATCGAATCCACAGGGAAGGAGGATCTTTTCCTGCAAAAAGCCTTTGAAAATAAGTTAAAGTAAGGAAGTCTAGAGCAAAAACGGTTTAATGGGGGTTTGGTAGTGTGTTTAAAATGTAAAAACGAAATATTAAAAGAGAATACGGAAATTAAATGACGTAATAACTAAACTTAACGAAAATAACTAAAAATGTTAAAAACGGATATTCTAATGCTTAAATGAAAATGAACTAAAAAGGAAAGACAATATTGAACTAAAGCTTAAAGAAAAATCGGTGTAAATCAATGGAGAAAAAGGTGTTGGGCTTCAGGGAAGTTTTCTTAGGGGTACGAACGATTCAAAACATTGCTAGAGAGGAAATTTTGTAAGATCTTAGATTAAACTTTTCGAACTGGAGTCACGGACGTATGAATACGCCACTGTTGTGATCAGAGACAACTATCTCTCTCAACCCTGACCAGTAGGTTTCCACACTGGCCCTGGAAGAGAAGAGATGCATTATGTTTAAGACTCGTCCTAATTCACAAATCGCCCATAGGTAGGTTTACACTCCTATGTTTGTTTTGCTCTCCCAAACTAGATCTGATACCTGATGAACACTTTTGTGTCACCAAGCATCTGGATCAGATTGTAGTTCATGACGCTACCCTCATGCAGTAAAAACGAATTCAGAAGAAAAAGTTCTAAGATTCGGCTCAAAAGCTCATGGAATCCTCATCGAACATATAAATCCCCATCGAAAATCCCTTAATCCCAACAATAGAACTACTCAGACATAATAAACGAAATCAAAGACATAATATTAAGAAGTAAAATAGAAACCGAAATTGAAAAAGAAAGAACAAGAGTTCAAGAGAACAAATCTCTCTCTCCCTAAAATCTAAAGCAAAAACAATAAAAGTTTGAAGTAATGAAAGATGATATGAGGTTGATATCCGATATTAGGGTTCCTAAGACATGTATTTATAGTGCTCAAGACCTCTCTGGACGTCACTTAGGGTTTCTCCAAATGTGGGCTTCAGAAATGGGCTTTTTGGGCTCGGAGGTTGATGGCCGCGGTCGGGAGTGCTCTGACCGCGGGGAATGGGTGGTTTGCCGCGGTCGGGATGCTCCTGACCGCGGGAAAATACTTGTTGGCCGCGGGTGGAAGTGCTGGCCAGCTGGTTTACGGGACATCTTGCTCTTCGCGTATATTTTGATGAACCGTTGGATTGCCAAGCTGTAAAGTGCACTGGAAAGCTGATACTTCCATCTTTAAGGTCTCCAAATTTGAGCTGGATCAGACGGTGAGAAGGCCTTCAATCAGGGGTGAACTTTTGACGGTTTGACTCTGAGCTGAAATCTGGTTTTCTATCCATTTTGTTAAGCTTTTCCCTATGTTACCTGAAAAGAGTCTTGGAACTACAAATACTAGAAAAACGTGATAAAAGTACTTAAAAGCAATTAAAAACATAGAAAAAGCATTTCAAAACGATCCATAAAAGTGGTCAAAATACGGTGTTATCAACTCCCCCAGACTTAAACCTTTGTTTGTCCTCAAACAAAGCAAAAGCCTAAACTGGTTAAGTGAAAACAAAAATAGGGAATGCACAAATCTCATAGACATGAACTCCTAAACTAGGACCAAAGATAGTGCATCAATCCACAACTTAGTCTAGAAAATTCTCACCAATGCACAAGAGATACTAGTCCACTTTTTCCGTCATGCAAAACTTAAACAATTTAAATCTTGATTCCAGTCAACTAGCTCTCTACATTCATTAAGTTCAATAGTGAGTTATAATTAAAGACATCATCCAGGGTAGACGGCGTTTGGCATTAAAGGGCTGTTTAAGTGGTGGAGTTAAAGTGTTTTGCGTTACCTGAAAATCTGGAGGATGCAAGATAATATGCAAAACCGCAAGAGAGATAAGGACCTATTGATGACCACAGTTTTCAGTTACTTCTTCTTGCCAAATGTGGTTGCATAATCCTTCCTCCTTTGTTGTAAACAGCTGTTCCCCCAGACTTAGATTCTTTCCGGGAATCAGAAAACAATCTCCAAAACTCCATAAAATCAAACTCCAGTTGCCTTGGGACTTAAAATTCGACCTCTCTAGACTTTCTAAGGCTTTTATTTCCTTTCTTTTCTTATTTTCGGATTTTTTTTTTTTTTGGAAAAGAAATGCCTTTTAAAGAGAGAGAGACTAGAGGACGAGATTGTACCAAAATTTGAGATTTTTCTAAGGCAAACTGAGCTTTCCTCTTGTGTTGAATCCTTCCGGGAACTTTTCCGGCAAATCGCAGGTCTCTGTCCTTGGTGACTGAAAACTGCGTCGTTCCTCTTTCTCTCCCTCGGTTTAAACTTCTCGCAGCGTGCGGCATATTTCTCGCAATCTTAGAGTATCGTGGGCTAATAGTAGCTGGCTTTTTTATTTTGAATGCCAAGGAGTGAGCTCCAGAGTGATTTCCCCATTCGCCTTCGTGGACCTTTTGCATTACTTCTATGATGTCGTTTCCGTGGATGCAAGTTAAGAGTGCGCCGGATGCATCCCATCGGAGTAAAGTTCCTTTGATGACGACATATCGATCTGCTCGATCTTTAAGTCTCTGAGCTGCCCATTTGTCCGCAGGAACCATGCCATCGCCGATGTAACCTATGATTTTCAAGATCCAGTCTTTGGGCTCGTCTTCGCCTTTAGCCTCAATGTCGATTGGGACGTGTTGTCCTTCGTAAATCTTGATCTTGAGTTTTCCAAGTGCCGAACGGGTGTGCCTGCGTGCGCGGAGTGAAAGGCGTCTTCTGTGTCTCCTGGATAACACAATCAATTTCCGGAGCCGCGCTCCTTGCTCGATGAATTTTTGACGAGATTTGGCAAAGTTTTGCCTCATTGCTTCGATCTCAGCGTCACGAGTTTGATCTGTCAGGGTTGGAGCATTTACTGACCCAAGAGCGTCGGATCGCATGGTCCCAGCGGGATCACTCTCTGTGTTGAGGTCGTCAATGATGTTACCAACTCGCAATGGAGTTTAAGATTGGCTGAGTTCGGCAATCTGAGCCGCCATCTGGCTGAAGTGTTCCTCGCTTCTTTGGTTGATAGCTTCGAACTGTGCAGTGAAGGCTTGTAGAAGTAGCTCGGCATCTAGAGCTCCAATGACGGAGTTTGTTGGGGGAATTCTCCTATTCCCTGTTTTGGCGTTTATGCCAGTGTCGGTACCGGCAGGGGTTCCCCCTGTTTCCCCTGCGGGAGTTTGGTTGCCAGCGTGCTCCCCTCCAAGGGGATGCTCATTCCCATTTTGGGTATCGACGGGCTCTGTCATTGCCGATCTGATTTTTCCGTACTCCAATCTAAGACTGTGTTTTTCTGTTTAGCCCCCTTCCTGGCGCGCCAATTGTTGATATACGATATCACACATACGGGCAAAACAGTAATTTGATCGGAAATTTGGATTTGTTGATATCAGATCGGATTAATACAACTGTGTTCGTTTATGAGAATGATAAACGAACTAAGACTTAAGAAACTAAGAAGTTAGTAATATCATGTGTTCTCAGTCTCTAAGTCTCTTTTGATTTTTCTTTTCTCTTCTGGTGTCGATTCTTCTCCCATTATATATGTGCACTAAGTCGGTCTTCACGGCATATCTCCTCGATATGGGACCGAGAGGACTTTCCTTTTCTCTCGGGAGTTTCCTTTTTCGTTCGGAGTTTTCTTTTTCATCCGATCTCAGGATCCTTCTCGATTCTTTTGAGAAGTTCCGACCGACTTCGCGTTAATGGGCCATGTTTGGCCCATGAGCTCGTTCGGCCTAATCTTCTGATGCGAGAGTTGTAAACAGGGTTTGTTGTTTTTTCGTTTTACTAAGCTTCAGGTTTTAAATTTATAACCCCTAAATGTCTGCACGTGCACAGATGTGTGCTGTAGTACTTAGGGTATCGATCCACAGAGACTTGGTTGTTTCAGTACGAATTCACTGCAACGCTTAAATCAGATTAGAACTAAAAGGTTTTGGTTTTGGTTTTGGGTTTTGGTTGTCACTAAATCTAAACTAGGAAGCAAGTAAAAAGCAATTGAAAAAAAACTAAAGCAGGTAAAGCAAGTAAAAAGCGATTAAACAAAGCGAATAGAAGGCAAGTAAATAGCGATTGAAAGTATAATGGAAACAAGGAAATAAGCGAATGAAAAGCAAAGGAATACGAAGGTTGTAAGCGATTAAAGACAAACGTTAGGGCTCAAGGGTAATTCGCAGGGGTTCATGGACTAGGCTATGTCGATTTTAAGCATATGATAAAGGTAATCAACTACGTATGTTCTAGAACTCGAGGCACGGAAGTATGAATAGCCTACTTTCGCAGCACTAAACAACTATCTCTCGCAACCCTAATCAGTAGGTTTCCACTCTGATTCTGGAAGGGAGAAGATGCAATAGCAGAACAAGACTCATCAATATTCACAACTCAACTACAGGTAGGTTTCCACTCCTATAGAAGAATTGCTCGTTTCACCCTAGTTCAGACAATCAATGAAAGCTTTCGCAACATATCATATCAGATCGGCTTCTAAGTGGCCAGCAAAGAATCACGCAGTAAGATTAAAGGCAAACGAATAACATCTAGAAGATTAATAATCCTAAATCTATCGATTCATAAGCAAAGACACATGAAATTCCCTTTGAACAATCCTTTAAACCCAACTGGGTAACTACTCAAACATATTTTAAACAATCATCACAGAGTATTGAAAGTTGCAGGAAAATTAAAGAAAAGAAGGAAGAAGAACGAAGAACGGAAGCGACGATGGAGGCGCGATGATGCTCTCCTCGGCGGCTCCTCCTTCAAAGGCGGCGGCTCCTCTAGGGTTTCTCACGAAATCCCTCTCTCTCTCTCTCTAAGTTGTCTAAGTTTCGGTTCTCTATTGGTCTCGGCCTCTTTAGAATGACCTAAAGAGGGTATTTATAGCTTCTGGGGTGGTCCTGGACACTTAGGGCTTCAAAAATAACGAAGAGAATTGATCTGAGCTTTATTTAAGTCTTCGGGAAAGTGAACGACCAAGTTCCGCCGTCGCGGTGGCTTTACCCGCGGGAAAATGGGTGTTTGCCGCGGTCCCGGCACGTGGTCCTCTTCCGGAACTGTATTTTCTGTTATTCTTACATCGGGAGTATCTGAAGATCTAACCGTTGGATTGTCTCCAAACCAAGTGCATTAGAAAGCTGGTTGGATCCTCTATGTTGTCTCAAAGTTTGGGGGTGATCAGACGGTGAGAAGGTCTTCATCGCTTGTCATACTTCTGACGGTCTGCATTTATCCAAAATTGCTCATTTGTTCCAAATTGCATATCTTTTGCCCAAGTTTCCTGTAAAGTCTTTTGAAACTCTAAAACATTGAAAACACTTTAAAAACATTGAAAACAGAGTTAAAACACCTGCATAAGATACAATTATGATCCATAAAAGTGGTCAAAATACGGTGTTATCAACTCCCCCAGACTTACCTTTTTGTTTGTCCTCAAACAAACTTAAGTCAGGAAAGAAATTTTTGAAAATCGCAAGAACTAAACAATATCTCAAAGACCGTCCTTCTAAACCATAACTTATCGTGAAACATCTAATTGGATCTAGTCTAGAAAATTCTCACCAAAATACAAGAAAACTAGTCCGTTAATCCGTCATGCGAAAATTCTACACACTTAGATCTAACTTCCAGTCAACTAGCTCTTAACATTCATTAGAAATTTCGGTGTTCTCATCAAAGAAAGTCTAGGCAAGGCAATCTAGGCTAGGTGTAAAAAAGGGTTATTCTAGGGGTAAGGCTTAAAGTGTTTACGGGTTACCTGAAGATGTGGAGAATGCAAGATATTATGCAAAACCGCAAGAGATAGTGAAGCTGTTGGTATCCACAGTTTTCAGTCACTTTCTTCTTGCCATAGATTACTGGCCTTCTTCCTCAGGTTCTCTCCTAACTCCCCCAAACTTAGATTTTTGTAAATCTTTCAAAAACATAGCTCTATAAACGCTTAGTAGATTCTTCTTGCTCCACAAATTTCGACAATCTAGGACTCATTAGGCTTTTTGTTTCCCTCTCTCTTTTCATTGGTTTTTTTTTTTTTTTTTTTTGAACAGAGAGGGAACACCTTTAGATATAGAGTCTTAGAGAGCACGAAATTACCAGTTAAGATTTGTCTTGCAAAGCTTCTTGATGTTTCTGATACTCTTCCTTCCCAATTCCATTCAGTCTCCTTTGTGAGTGACTGAAAACTGCGTCGCTCCTCTTCTCTCCGACGTTTTTGCACATATCTGCTGATATAAACTAGAGAGAGAATGCACGAGGATTGAAAACAAGGGTTTTGGGTTTAGGGTATGGTACCAGATAAAGATAAACTGGTCATCTAGGACGACAAAGAGTGGTAAAAGTGAGGGTAAAAGACGTCCTAGATGTGTATGTCGATGCCTGCCTAAAATCAATGATGAAAAAACTATATGTCAATATTAAGGTCAAATAAAATGAGCTAGTATATCCTGTCAGAAAGAATCTCCATGAATAGAAGTCCTCTGGTGGGATTTCGTAATGCAAGTACTTAGCTACCGTCTAGTCTAGGCCTAAATCACAAAAGAGCAAAAAACGAGGAAATAGCGTAGAAGCACACTGGTCTAAATCATCATAGAAATGTTTATTGTGTTCCTGGTTTGAAAACTTTTTGAAAAACATTTTTGAAAACAATTTTTGAAAAACATTTTGAAAAATTTTATGTGTCCAAAACAAACTCAAAACAAATCAAATTTCATTAGTAACGGATGGACATCCTCCCCCAGACTTATTTCACACTGTCCTCATTGTGATAAATCTTGGAAGGAATGGTAAATAATATAGAAATGTTGAAATGTTTAAGTGAAATTATCGTGCTGGAGAGTGCTGCTCGTCCTTTTTATTTGTTCTTCCTTATTGAAAACCTGAAATTAAATGAAACAGAAACAAAGCAATGGAAATAGAAAATAAAGGTCAAAGGGAAATAGATAAAATACCAAGTGGGTTGCCTCCCACTAAGCGCTTGTTTCAAGTCATTAGCTTGACATTGTTGCTCGATCAGACTTAACCGGGATCGTGACACTCCTTGATCTCATCATTGGCCGATGATGGATCAATCAAAAACATCACTTCTCTTTCGTCTTCGGTTTCTTCAGCCAGATATGGCTTTACACGCTGTCCATTCACTGTGAATGAGTTTCCGGTTCTGTCTGATGTGTGTGTCGAGGGTTGTCAAGTTTTACCCTAATTGAAATCAATAGCCGCAAGTGCACAGCTGATCAATTGTAGTACTTAGGGATCGAATCCACAGGGAAGGAGGATCTTTTCCTGCAAAAAGCCTTTGAAAATAAGTTAAAGTAAGGAAGTCTAGAACAAAAACGGTTTAATGGGGGTTTGGTAGTGTCTTTAAAATCTAAAAACGAAATATTAAAAGAGAATACAGAAATTAAATGGCGTAATAACTAAACTTAACGAAAATAACTAAAAATGATAAAAATGAATATTCTAATGCTTAAATGAAAATAAAATAAAAAGGAAAGACAATATTGAACTAAAGCTTAAAGAAAAATCGCAGGAAATCAATGGAGAAAAGGCGTTGGGGTTCAGGGAAGTTTTCTCAGGGGTACGAACGATTCAAAACATTGCTAGAGAGGAAATTTTGTAAGATCTTAGCTTAAACTTTTCGAACTGGAGTCACGGACGTATGAATACGCCACTGTCGTGATCATAGACAACTATCTCTCTCAACCCTGACCAGGAGGTTTCCACTCTTGCCCTGGAAGAGAAGAGATGCATTATGTTTAAGACTCGTCCTAATTCACAAATCGCCCATAGGTAGGTTTCCACTCCTATGTTTGTTTTTCTCTCCCAAAATAGATCTGATACCTGATGAACACTTTCGCATCACCAAGCATCTGGATCAGATTGTAGTTCATGACGCTACTCTCATGCAGTATAAACGAATTCAGAAGAAAAAGTTCTAAGATTCGGCTCAAAAGCTCATGGAATCCTCATCGAACATATAAATCCCCATCGAAAATCCCTTAATCCCAACAATAGAACTACTCAGACATAATAAACGAAATCAAAGACATAATATTAAGAAGTAGAATAGAAACCGAAATTGAAGAAGAAAGAACAAGGGTTCAAGAGAACAAATCTCTCTCTCCCTAAAAACTAAAGCTTAAAAGTATTCTAAAACAATAAGAAAGATAGCATATTCGATTAAGGTTCCTAAGACATGTATTTATAGTGCTCAAGACATCTCTGGACGTCACTTAGGGTTTCTCCAAATGGGGGAATCATTGTGGGCTTCAGAAATGGGCTTATGGGCTCGGAGGTTGAAGGCCGCGGTCGGGAGTGCTCTGACCGCGGGGAATGTATGGTTTGCCACGGTCGGGATGCTCCTGACCGCGGGAAAATGCTTGTTGGCCGCGGGTGGAAGTGCTGGCCTGCTTGTTTACGGGACATCTTGCTCTTTGCGTATCTTTTGATTGAACCGTTGGATTGCCAAGATGTAAAGTGCACTGGAAAGCTGATACTTCCATCTTTAAGGTCTCCAAATTTGAGCTGGATCAGACGGTGAGAAGGCCTTCAAACAGGGGTGAACTTCTGACGGTTTGACTCTGAGCTGAAATCTGGTTTTCTATCCATTTTGTTAAGCTTTTCCCTAAGTTACCTGAAAAGAGTCTTGGAACTACAAATACTAGAAAAACGTGATAAAAGTACTTAAAAGCAATTAAAAACATAGAAAAAGTATTTCAAAACGATCCATAAAAGTGGTCAAAATACGGTGTTATCAACTCCCCCAGACTTAAACCTTTGTTTGTCCTCAAACAAAGCAAAAGCCTAAACTGGTTAAGTGAAAACAAAAATAGGGAATGCAAAAATCTCATAGACATGAACTCCTAAACTAGGACCAAGGATAGTGCATCAATCCACAACTTAGTCTAGAAAATTCTCACCAAAGCACAAGAGATACTAGTCCACTTTTTCCGTCATGCAAAACTTAAACAATCATAATCTTGATTTCAGTCAACTAGCTCTCTACATTCATTAAGTTCAATAGTGAGTTCTCATTAAAGACATCATCCAAGGTAGACGGCGTTTGGCATTAAAGGGCTGTTTAAGTGGTGGAGTTAAAGTGTTTCGGGTTACCTGAAGATCTGGAGGATGCAAGATAATATGCAAAACCGCAAGAGAGATAAGGACCTGTTGATGACCACAGTTTTCAATCACTTCTTCTTGCCAAATGTTGTTGCATAATCCTTCCTCCTTTGTTGTAAACAACTGTTCCCCCAGACTTAGATTCTTTCCGGGAATCAGAAAACAATCTCCAAAACTCCATAAAATTAAACTCCAGTTGCCTTGGGACTTAAAATTCGACCTCTCTAGACTCTCTAAGGCTTTTATTTCCTTTCTTTTCTTATTTTCGGATTTTTTTTTTTTTGAAAGGAAATGCCTTGAGAGAGACTAGAGGACGAGATTGTACCAAAATTTGATATTTTTCTAAGGCAAACTGAGCTTCCTCTTGTGTTGAATCATTCCGGGAACTTTTCCGGCAAATTGCAGGTCTCTGTCTTTGGTGACTGAAAACTGCGTCGTTCCTCTTTCTCTCCAACGTTTTTGCACTTATCTGCATATAAGACAATAGAAAACAAGAGTGCATGTGGTTTGAAAGAGGATTTGTTAAGGTGGGGAACTAGCTAAAGATGAACTAGCCATTCAGGATCAACAGAGAGTGGTAAAAGGATAAAGGAGTCCTGAATGTATGATTCGTTTCCCTGGTCTAATGCTTCAATGAGAAAATTAAGTCCAAATTAAGTCCAAATAAAACAGAGCTAATGTATCCCTTCATCTAAATCAAAATCATTCAAATTCCTCTGGGGTACTTCGTTTCAAATGTGCTTAGCTACCGCCTAGTCTAGTCCTAAATCATGAATGAGCAAGTCACTAGGAACAATCTAAAGCACACAGTCAACTATCATTGATTCATGTTCACCATTCCCTTTAAAACGTATTTTGTTTTGAAAACCGATTTTGAAAAACTTTAAGGAAAATGCAAAAAGATGTAGATAATGCAAGACTCATGAAAGAAAGGTGGTTAGAAAGGGATGAAATCCTCCCCCAGACTTAAATCACACTGTCCTCAGTGTGAAACAAGTCGAGATTGGATGAGAAAAATGCATAGATAATCGAATTGGTGAGGACAAAGACAACTTACCTGGATCCGGGATGCTGGTGGAGATGAACCGGATTCATTCGAAGGGGTTTGCGAAGGTGATTAGGTGGTAATGAAGGTGGTGGATGGTGATGAATGAGGTGGAGGGTGATTGGTGAGGTGAAATGAGGTGAAAGGGGTGGTTTGGGTCGGGTTTGGATCTCAACGACCAAGTGCCGCGGTCAGGGGTTGCAAGACCGCGGCAAGCACTTGGCCGCGGTCAGGATTACGCGACCGCGGCCGACGGTAGGTTTCCCGCGGTCCGAACACCTGCGACCGCGGGGGCTTATATCGCGGCCTCTTCCTGCTTCTCCTTGGTTCCTGCTGGGCCGAGCAGTCAGGTACCATCCTTCTTTTTGGTCTTTTCTGGTTTTTTTGATTTTTTTGGCTTTTTTGTTTTATAAGAAACACCTGAAACTAAGAAAAAGAAAAAGATCAAAAGAAAAAGAAAGAAAAATCCTAAAGAAAACAATACCTAATGGGTTGCCTCCCATTAAGCGCTTCTGTTTTAAGTCGTTTAGCTCGACTTTTGGTGTTGGACGTGACTTATTCCAATGAAGAAGACCTTGTCCTGAGACAAGTCTTTTTCGACATCTCCTTGCTTTGCCTAGCAGGTTCTTCGTCACTCCAAAGCTCTTCTTCAAATTCTTCTGCTGCAGAATGTTTTCCTGCTTTGCTGTTGTATGGGACAGCTTCAGTGAAGACATCTTTGTCGATATTAGCATATGAAATCCTCCGGTTTGGCCAGTCCATTATAGCTCCGGAAGTTGCTAGAAAAGACCATCCCAGAATCACTGGATATGTTGCATCTCTCGTCTCGACAATGTAGAAGTCGACAGGCACTATGCAATCTCCTATTCTCAAAGGAATTTCATGAGCTATTCCTTGAGGTGTTGCATTTGAATCATCAGCTAGGCTAATCTTTGCTCTAGTCCTGCGCAGGTGTCTAATACCAAGTCTCAAAGCAATTGCCTTGGACATCATCTTAAGACAAGCTCCAAAATCACATAGCACGTTTTTAAACATTTCTCCTCTAATAAAACAAGAGATAAGAAACTGACCTATACCTTCTATTTTATGAAGTGTTCGAACAGGTTTACCTCTTCTGGCATGATTGAACAAGTCTTCTATCTCAGGGATTGATTCTTTGCTCTCACAGAAGTAATGGCCTATCATGAAGTCTTTGCAAGCTTTGGCAAACGTGATTCCTTCAGGCAAATTTCGAACCACATCATTGAATTCGTCGACCTTTTCCTTGCTGATTTTGTTGGTGTAGTGGCTGCACTCTTCCGGTCTTTGGAGGTGGATTGAATAAACAGCAGCATCAGGTGATGTTCTGGGAAAAGTCAGACGTCTGGCCCTACCAAAGTAGGTTCGAATATCCTCCTTTGTCTCCTTGCTGTACCTAAAGAAAACTTGCAAACAACCAAGATGCCATATATCATCGAAACCTGTGTAAAGAGGGATTGATTTCACAAACTTGTTGAATTCAATGAGCCTTTCTCTGGAGATTGGTGCTCCTAATTCCACCATCTTGTCTGGATTCCCTCCTTCTATGAACAGACGATAGTCTTCATCTTCGAGGTAGTGCCCTTCGTATTCATCCTCGTATGCTAAGACTATGTTGCAAGGGAGTACCTCATTTACTTCTTTAGATGTTTTGGAGTTGATAGCATATACCGTTTGCTCCTGAAGAGGGGTTTTGACCATCCCAGCAGATGTATCAAATGAGCATTGACCTGTAGGAGTTAAAAGGGCTGAAGGGCATCTGAAGGAGTGCCGGCCGCGGGTAGAAGCTCCACGACCGCGGGTGAAGAGGGCTTTGCCGCGGTCAGGATGCTCACGACCGCGGCTGGAAGCTTGTTGGTCGCGGTCACGTGAGTTCCGACCGCGGGGATGGGACTCCGAGTCATTTCTTCAGCTTCGTCTGCTCCTCTGCCATCTGAACTGATTCCTGCACCTTCTAACTCCGTCTTCTCCTCTTTTAGGCTAAGTTCTTCGATGAGAAGCGTCGAACCATTCGTTTCACATCCTTGCATAAGCTTTTCGACCTTCTTTTCGATTTCGTTGAGGGTATAGACTACTTCGTCCACAGTTGAGTCTATTGTCTCTGCTTTCTCTTGAACCTTGTGTACTCCATCCCAAATCTCTTCCACATAGGAATAGGTTTGGTTGTTGTGGTAGTTAATAGTCTCTTCTGCTTCACCAAGTTTGATCTCTAAGGTGCGGATGCTCCAACCGGCTTTGCGAATGCGAACTTCGTGTGCTCCAACTCGTTCTTCGATTGCTTTCATCCTCTCCTGGACGGTTTCAGCACCTTCGTTTAGCTGGCTTTCGACGGTCTTGACTTGAGTTGAAAGATCTTCAAGCTTTCTCTTAAAGAGTATTGACAAGTCGTCAATTCTCTCGTCAATTGTGGATCTCGCTCGAACGTCGAGTAAGTGTGAGACTGCCAATTCTAGTAGCTCCAATCGGTGAATGGGTTTGACGTTTTCATTCTTGTGAGGCAACCGACGAGCAGGTTGTTCAGGGTTGGCCATTTGAGGTGCGCAGGGTTCCTTCTGGGACGTTTTGTTGTCTTCGCTTTGAGTTTCTTCGTAGAGATCGCTTAGATGTTTCTCTCTGCGTCTGGTGGTTTGAGGAGTGTTATAGAAACCTTCCTCATTTTGTTTATTTCAATTTATAGGATCCATATCTTCTGAAATGGAAACAAAATAACCGAAAAATGGAAAGTTGCAGAAAAGGGTGTTCTAGAGTCGATTTACTAACCTTTCTCGGGGTTTTGCAGAAAAGAAAACGCGTGCCTTCCCCGGCAACGGCGCCAAAAACTTGATGTGTGTGTCGAGGGTTGTCAAGTTTTACCCTAATTGAAATCGATAGCCGCAAGTGCACAGCTGATCAATTGTAGTACTTAGGGATCGAATCCACAGGGAAGGAGGATCTTTTCCTGCAAAAAGCCTTTGAAAATAAGTTAAAGTAAGGAAGTCTAGAACAAAAACGGTTTAATGGGGGTTTGGTAGTGTCTTTAAAATCTAAAAACGAAATATTAAAAGAGAATACGGAAATTAAATGGCGTAATAACTAAACGTAACGAGAATAACTAAAAATGATAAAAATGAATATTCTAATGCTTAAATGAAAATGAAATAAAAAGGAAAGACAATATTGAACTAAAGCTTAAAGAAAAATCGCAGGAAATCAATGGAGAAAAGGCGTTGGGGTTCAGGGAAGTTTTCTCAGGGGTACGAACGATTCAAAACATTGCTAGAGAGGAAATTTTGTAAGATCTTAGCTTAAACTTTTCGAACTGGAGTCACGGACGTATGAATATGCCACTGTCGTGATCATAGACAACTATCTCTCTCAACCCTGACCAGGAGGTTTCCACTCTTGCCCTGGAAGAGAAGAGATGCATTATGTTTAAGACTCGTCCTAATTCACAAATCGCCCATAGGTAGGTTTCCACTCCTATGTTTGTTTTGCTCTCCCAAACTAGATCTGATACCTGATGAACACTTTCGCGTCACCAAGCATCTGGATCAGATTGTAGTTCATGACGCTACTCTCATGCAGTATAAACGAATTCAGAAGAAAAAGTTCTAAGATTCGGCTCAAAAGCTCATGGAATCCTCATCGAACATATAAATCCCCATCGAAAATCACTTAATCCCAACAATAGAACTACTCAGACATAATAAACGAAATCAAAGACATAATATTAAGAAGTAGAATAGAAACCGAAATTGAAGAAGAAAGAACAAGGGTTCAAGAGAACAAATCTCTCTCTCCCTAAAAACTAAAGCTTAAAAGTATTCTAAAACAATAAGAAAGATAGCATATTCGATTAAGGTTCCTAAGACATGTATTTATAGTGCTCAAGACATCTCTGGACGTCACTTAGGATTTCTCCAAATGGGGGAATCATTGTGGGCTTCAGAAATGGGCTTATGGGCTCGGAGGTTGAAGGCCGCGGTCGGGAGTGCTCTGACCGCGGGGAATGTATGGTTTGCCGCGGTCGGGATGCTCCTGACCGCGGGAAAATGCTTGTTGGCCGCGGGTGGAAGTGCTGGCCTGCTGGTTTACGGGACATCTTGCTCTTTGTGTATCTTTTGATTGAACCGTTGGATTGCCAAGATGTAAAGTGCACTGGAAAGCTGATACTTCCATCTTTAAGGTCTCCAAATTTGAGCTGGATCAGACGGTGAGAAGGCCTTCAATCAGGGGTGAACTTCTGATGGTTTGACTCTGAGCTGAAATCTGGTTTTCTATCCATTTTGTTAAGCTTTTCCCTAAGTTACCTGAAAAGAGTCTTGGAACTACAAATACTAGAAAAACGTGATAAAAGTACTTAAAAGCAATTAAAAACATAGAAAAAGTATTTCAAAACGATCCATAAAAGTGGTCAAAATACGGTGTTATCACTGTCCCACAGGACAATGGCTCCGTATGGCTTGACTTCCTTTATCGTGAAAGGGTCCTGACCATCTTGAACGTAATTTTCCTGAAAAAAGCTTAAGACGAGAATTGAAAAGAAGAACTTTATCGTTAGGAGCAAAAGTTCTATGAATAATCTTCTTATCATGATATGCTTTAGTCTTTTCCTTGTAGATCTTCGAGTTTTCGTAGGAATTGTGTTGGATTTCTTCTAACTCGTGAAGTTGAAGTAGTCTTCTTTCTCCAGCTGTTTTCAGATTCATGTTCATCTCCTTGATAGCCCATTGCGCCTTATATTCTAGTTCTACTGGAAGGTGACATGCTTTTCCATAAACTAGGTTGAATGGTGTTGTTCCTAATGGTGTCTTGAATGCTGTTCGATACGCCCATAATGCATCGTCAAGCTTGGTAGACCAATCCTTGCGATGAACTGCAATAGTTTTCTGCAAAATCGACTTGATTTCTCAGTTTGAGATCTCTACTTGACCGCTGGTTTGGGGATGGTATGGAGAAGCAACTTTATGTGTAACTCCATTCTTTCTAAGAAGATTCTCGAAAATTCTGTTGATGAAGTGCGATCCTCCGTCGCTTATCACAATTCTAGGAACTCCAAAACACGGGAATATAACAGATTTAAACAGCTTCATGACAACTTTTGCATCATTGGTGGGACTAGCGACTGCTTCTACCCACTTAGAGACGTAGTCTACTGCTACTAAGATGTATTGGTTTCCAAAAGAAGTAGGAAAGGGTCCCATAAAATCTATTCCCCAGACATCGAAAATTTCGACTTCGAGAATAAAATTTTGAGGCATCTCATTCCTTTTACTTATGTTGCCCATCCTTTGGCATTTATCGCATCGCGATATATAAGCTTGAGTACCTTTGAACAAAGTAGGCCACCAAAAACCTGCTTGCAAGATCTTTGAAGCGGTTTTGAAAGTTGCGAAATGTCCTGCGTAAGACGAGCTATGGCATCCGAATAAAATTCCTTCCATCTCTTCTTCAGCCACGCATCTTCAGAATAACCCATCAGCACATCTCTTATAGAGATAGGGTTCATCCCAGAAGTAATGTCTTACGCCTTTCAGAAACTTTTTCTTCCTATACCCGAAAAATTGTGGGGGCTCTACATCAGCTGCTAGGTAATTTTGCTATGTGCCTAAACCATGGGGTGTTGAAAGCATCTGCTCTTCGCATTAGAGGACGTGGTGGTGCGGTATTAGCATTGGTGGGGGTTTTATCTATAGCATAGATGTTTTCTTCAGGCAAACTGTCATTTAAGGGCAATCTTTCTTTAACTCGAATTCGTGAAAGATGGTCTGCAACTCCATTATCTGCTCCTTTCCGATCTCGAATTTCGATATCGAATTCTTGCAGTAAGAGGATCCATCTTATCAACCGAGGTTTAGCGTCTTTCTTAGAAATACTTGATTGCAGCATGATCAGTATGAACTATGACCTTAGATCCTACGAGATAAGAACGGAATTTCTCAAATGCAAATACGACAGCTAGAATTTCTTTCTCTGTTGTAGCATAATTGCATTGAGCTTCGTCTAGAGTTTTGCTTGCGCAGTAGATTACGTGCAGTTTCTTATCTTTTCGTTGGCCAAGCACTGCTCCGACTGCATAGTCACTTGCATCGCACATGATTTCGAATAGGAGTTCCCAATCAGGTGCTTGCACGACAGGAGCGGAAACAAGGGCTTGTTTGATCTTATGAAACGCGGCTAAGCACTCATCATCGAACTCAAAGTTCGTTTCTTTGCAAAGCAAACGCGTAAGAGGTCTAGCTATTTGAGAAAAATCTTTAATGAAGCGCCTATAGAATCCTGCATGTCCTAAGAAACTACGAATTCCTTTTACGTTTGTGGGTGGTTGTAGGCTGGTCATGACTTCGATTTTAGCTTTGTCAACTTCAATACCTTTTCCGGAAATTCTGTGCCCAAGCACGATTCTGTCTTGTACCATGAAGTGACATTTTTCCCAATTTAATACTAAGTGCTTATCTTCACATCTTTGCAGAACTTTACCGAGGTTGCCTATGCATTTTTCAAAAGAAGATCCATAGACAGAGAAATCGTCCATGAATACTTCCATGAAATCCTCAATAAAACCTGTGAAGATCGACATCATGCACCGCTGGAAGGTAGCAGGTGCATTACACAATCCAAAAGGCATACGTCGGTAAGCGAACGTGCCATATGGACAAGTGAATGTCGTTTTCTCTTGATCCTCCGGTCGAATAGGAATTTGGAAAAATCCGGAGTATCCATCAAGGAAGCAATAGTAAGGGTGATTAGCTAATCTTTCTAGCATTTGATCTATGAAGGGAAGTGGAAAATGATCTTTCATAGTTGCTGCATTCTGTTTCCGGTAATCGATGCACATACGATGTCCAGTTACTGTTCTTGTAGCGATCATTTAATCTTTATCATTTTTAATGACAGTGACTCCTCCTTTCTTCGGAACAACATGAACTGGGCTAACCCAAGTGCTATCTGAGATAGGAAAGATTATTCCAGCTTCTAAAAGCTTCATAATCTCCTTCTTGACAACATCCATGAGATTAGGGTTCAGTCTCCTTTGACTTTCGATTGAGTTTTTAGCATTATCCTCTAGATTAATCTTGTGCATACAAAGATCTGGAGAGATTCCAGGTATGTCATCAAGTGAATATCCTAAGGCTTTTCTATGCTTTCTCAGCTCAGTCAACAGCATTGTGGTTTCTTGTTCCGTCAAACCAGAGTTTATTTTGACAGGATAAGTAGAATTTGGTCCAAGGAAAGCGTACTTAAGTCCGACGGGAAGAGGTTTAAGCTCGACTTTAGGGGCTTTAAGCTCGCTCCAAAGATCATTAATTGCTGCGGCAGTGTCTTTAGGAGGTGTAGGAATGTTTGTTTGGTCCTTAAGATCTAGATAGTTAAGAGGTTTCCTATAAGTTTCAGACTTATCAAGCATACGTGCGCATTCACTCGAAATTCCTTCAAGGAAATTGCGTTCATCTTTTGCGGGTGAAAGCGTGACACTTAAAGGGGCGTCTAGAAGCAGATCTTCATAGACTTCCTCAATAATTCCGTCTAACTCATCAACCCAACAAATTTTGCCATCCAGAGTCGGTTTATCGAAACTTTTGTTCATGTCAAACTGCATAACTAGGCCGGCTAGATGAAGGTCAATTTTTCCTTCAGGAACATTGATTATGGCTCCGGCTGTAGATAGGAATGGTCTTCCAAGAATAAGGGGATCCTTAGGTTCTTTTTCTAGTTCTAGAACTACGAAATCGGTTGGTATGGAACATTTTTCGATTTCGACGGGAACATCTACTAAGATACCTACTGGTTGTCTAACAGAACGATCAGCTAATACTAAAGAAATTTTAGTGGGCTTGAAAGTGTGGTGTCCTAAACGTTTTGCTACTGAAAGTGGCATCATGTTTATGCTAGAACCTAAATCACAAAGAGCACGTTCAAAAGCTACATCATTGATGGTGCAAGAAAGTACGAAGCTTCCAGGATCGTTTTTCTTTTCAGGGATTCGGCTTTGCAGGATAGAACTACATTCATGGGTTATCATCATAACGCCTTCTTCAAGAGTTAAAGAATTTGTTAGAATACCCTTCATGTATTTTCTTAAAGCGGGAATCATAGCACAAGCTTCTACGAAAGGTAATCTCACATTTAACTGATCGATTAGCTCTTTAAGCTTAGCTTTTTCTTTTTCTTTCTTAGGGGCTTTTAAGGCTCTAGGATATGGAGGTTTAGGTTTATAGACATGAGTTGGTGGAGGTGGAATCGGGTCTTCTCCAAGGATTTCCCGGGATGAATCTTCTCTTACTTCTTCTTTTTCAACATCTTCATTCGTGATTCTTTCTTTTTCTTTCTCCTTTTCCTTACCCTTTTCCTCATCTTCGGGATCTTTAGGAAATTCAGGCTCTTTGTAAGCTAATCCACTCCTAAGTGTGATAGCTTTCACATCATCAGAGGGATCTGCTTCACTTGAGCTTTCGAAAGAATTTTCACTTAGCTCCTCTTCAGAATTTTCTAACTTTTTAGAATTAGTTTTGACCATTATGTTAAGGAGGGTATCGGAATCCTTCTGCATCTCTTTTAGTTCAGATCTAAGATCACTAATCTCTTGAGACATATATTTTTCAAGCTCTAGAATCTTTTTGTTTAGGTTTTCAGCTTCAGAAGAGGGAAAACTTGGATAGGAAACAGGATTAGATTGAATACCCAAGATTGGTTCGGGAGGTGGTGTCCAACCCGGCTCGGAAGACGTTTTCCCGCGGTCAGGTGGCTCACGACCGCGGTGAATCATGTCTTGGCCGCGGTCAGAGAAGCCACGACCGCGGTGAAAGGTTGCTTGGCCGTGGTCAGAACAGCTACGACCGCGGTGATCAGAAACGAATGGAACATCATGAATTTGATAGACTTCTGCAGTGTTCATCATCCCTTGATCATAAGAATCCATTGGGTTGTCCCAGCCATCAAAGTTACACGTATTGTGTACCCTATTTGGTTGTTGCAATCCAAGATGACTCATTATGTGACGGAGACACTTTATAACTTCCGAAATTTCTTCTTTCTTCTCAGGAATTGCAGAATTACCAAAGGTTACTTGATTTCGGATGCTGTTTCCTAAATTTTTAATGAAAACGTGAGCATCTTCTACAGATCTAGTTGTGAAATCTCCATTACTTGCTATATCAAAAGAGTGTCGTAACTCTGGAGTTATACCGCGATAAAAGATATTTAGCAGGTATTCCTCGGCATATCCATGGTGTGGACAATCTCTTTGGTATTCCCTAAATCTTTCCCAAGTATCTAAAAGATCTTCATCTTCTTTTTGTTTAAAAGTTCTTATCTTCTTTCTTAAGAGATTTGTAAGATTTCTAGAGTAAAAACGATTTAGGAAAGCAGTTTTACACGCTGCCCACGTTTTTAGTGAAGCACGTGGCAAAGATTTTAGCCATTTGCTGGCATTATCTCTAAGAGAGAATGGGAAAAGACTACACTTGTGGTAATCCCCATTTGCTGTAATGGTTGCACATAATTCTTCGAAAGTCTCGATATGGTCTATCGGATTTTCGAGTGAATAACCAGAGAATTGATTTTATTGAACTAAATGGATATGGGGTACCTTAATTTCGGTTTTGCCATCCTTTGGTAAGGCTGGTTGAATAGCTCTTCGATCTCCCATGAACTTTTCGAGTGAATCGAAACTTCCAATCAGTTCATCATCATCTTTGTGTTTGACCGATCCGATTAGCTCATTGTCATCATAAATTGGTTCTTCAAACTCATCATCAGTCAGGTCATCATCGTTTGGATCACCATCCACACGATTTGGTGGATCACCAAGAGTTCTGGGAACATGTTCCCGGTCTCTCATCGCAGAGAAACCTGAAAAATTCAAAAGAAAAAGTAAAAGTAAACAAGTATTCTAATGGATTTAAGCTGGGATTCGCAACGAAACAAATTTAAGTCCCCGACAAAGGCGCCAAAAACTTGATGCGAGAGTTGTAAACAGGGTTTGTTGTTTTTTCGTTTTACTAAGCTTCAGGTTTTAAATTTATAACCCCTAAATGTCTGCAAGTGCACAGATGTGCGCTGTAGTACTTAGGGTATCGATCCACAGAGACTTAGTTGTTTCAGTACGAATTCACTGCAACGCTTAAATCAGATTAGAACTAAAAGGTTTTGGTTTTGGTTTTGGGTTTTGGTTGTCACTAAATCTAAACTAGGAAGCAAGTAAAAAGCAATTGAAAGAAAACTAAAGCAGGTAAAGCAAGTAAAAAGCGATTAAACAAAGCGAATAGAAGGCAAGTAAATAGCGATTGAAAGTATAATGGAAACAAGGAAATAAGCGAATGAAAAGCAAAGGAATACGAAGGATAAAGGTAATCAACTACGTATGTTCTAGAACTCGAGGCACGGAAGTATGAATAGCCTACTTTCGCAGCACTAAACAACTATCTCTCGCAACCCTAATCAGTAGGTTTCCACTCTGATTCTGGAAGGGAGAAGATGCAATAGCAGAACAAGACTCATCAATATTCACAACTCAACTACAGGTAGGTTTCCACTCCTATAGAAGAATTGCTCGTTTCACCCTAGTTCAGACAATCAATGACAGCTTTCGCAACATATCATATCAGATCGGCTTCTAAGTGGCCAGCAAAGAATCACGCAGTAAGATTAAAGGCAAACGAAGAACATCTAGAAGATTAATAATCCTAAATCTATCGATTCATAAGCAAAGACACATGAAATTCCCTTTGAAAAATCCCTTTAAACCCAACTGGGTAACTACTCAAACATATTGTAAACAATCATCACAGAGTATTGAAAGTTGCAGGAAATTAAACAAAAGAAGGAAGAAGAACGAAGAACGGAAGCGACGACGGAGGCGCGATGATGCTCTCCTCGGCGTCTCCTCCTTCAAAGGCGGCGGCTCCTCTTGGGTTTCTCACGAAATCCCTCTCTCTCTCTCTCTAAGTTGTCTAAGTTTCGGTTCTCTATTGGTCTCTGCCTCTTTAGAATGACCTAAAGAGGGTATTTCTAGCTTCTGGGGTGGTCCTGGACACTTAGGGCTTCAAAAATAACGAAAAGAATTGATCTGGGCTTTATTTAAGTCGTCGGGAAAGTGAACGACCAAGTTCTGCGGTCGCGGTGGCTCTACCCGCGGGAAAATGGATGTTTGCCGCGGTCCCGGCACGTGGTCCTCTTCCGGAACTACATTTTCTGTCATTCTTGCATCGGGAGTATCTGAAGATCTAACCGTTGGATAGTCTCCAAACCAAGTGCATTAGAAAGCTGGTTGTATCCTCTATGTTGTCTCAAATTTTGTGGGTGATCAGACGGTGAGAAGGTCTTCATCGCTTGTCATACTTCTGACGGTCTGCATTTATACAAAATTGCTCATTTGTTCCAAATTGCATATCTTTTGCCCAAGTTTCCTGTAAAGTCTTTTGAAACTCTAAAACATTGAAAACACTTTAAAAACATTGAAAACAGAGTTAAAACACCTGCATAAGATACAATTATGATCCATAAAAGTGGTCAAAATATAGTGTTATCATCTTCCCGGTACAGTTCTTTCGTCCACCGGACTTAATTCGTGCCAATCTCGGTTTGTACCGGGGAAAACCAGGTGTGCGGTTTTCACCTCCAACATACACCAAATTTTTTCATGCCGTCAGCTGTTCCAAACTATCGTCCATATTATGGATCGATGATGTCATATCCATCTCAAACACCTCCTTATTGTTTTACTCTAACAAGTAATGAAATTGTGTCCAATGTTGGAGTAATTAAATTTTCTAAATTTTCTACACAAATGACCCACGGTGGTATGAGTTGTGTTAATGAAGCTACTCCAGATGTAGAGGATTCAACTCCTATCCGCCAAAAAATCCCAAATGGACCACTGAACAAAATTTGGTATTACTGAGTAGGTGGATTAAAACTGAACAGACACATTGTTGACAGAAACCAAAAAGGTGAAACATATTAGGATAAAATTGCAGATTACTGTAATGAGCATTGTTCATTACATCCTCCGCGTGATGGAGGTTTGTGCAGAAATCGTGATTTAAAAAGTTTATTGTTTGTGTCTTTGTGAGATGAGTTTATTGTATTAAATAAGTTATGTGTATTTATTTAGAAATGTTGTATGTTTATTCATGTATTGTATTTTAAGTTTTTCATAATTTTTTTAATAGTAACTAGTTTTATTTTTTGTTTTTATTACTTTGAAGAAAATTTTAGTTAAAAATGTAAAATAAAAAAAAATATATTTTTAAAATTTTTAATTTGCAAGTATTTTAATTTAATTTATTGATATTTATGATTTATTATTTATTATAAAATAAAAATAAAAACATAAAAATATAAAATAAAATAGTAGAGTAGAATGTTGAATTTTATTAAACAAAATTATTTTAGAGTATAAAAGTTGAATGAATGTTGAATTATTAAGTAGAAGAAAGAAAAGATGATGTAGAGTATTAAATAAAAAAAAAGGGTGTTAAATCTTTTTACCATTGTAAATAGTCTAACACATAAATGTACCAAAAGACGACAAAACTAGAAATTGGATAAATAGAAAGTTACTTACAATCTATAAATTTCAGTAAAAATTTCCTTTTTTTATAGTTTACCAAAAAGCAATTACCCAATTGGTTTAGAGGTAATATTCCAAAAATATTTACTTTTGTTACCTATAAAATGCACGTTACTGTCAAAGTCGGCAAAGGTGAATGATCCATAAGTTAAACAGCTAGTACATACGCAATGAATGGTTGTCGTTGGATTTTACCTTTTCGATAAATTTACATTTCCCAAGTTTTGTTTTTTTTTTTTTTGTTTTTCATCATCTTTTTGTTAAAAACTAAAAACATATAATTTGTTTATTTTATTTTTTCCCTTTTTAAGCAAATTTTGTTAAATGCAAAAAAAAATACAATTCAAAATCTTTCAAAAAACTATAAGTTAAAGCAAAACCAAAAAACCCAGAAACAGATAGTAAAAATCCTAGAAGAAACACACATACACATACAAGAAGAAGCTATAAACAAACACATAAGAAAAGAAGGTTTAAGGAACCAACCCCGTCGATAATGTCAAGCCCCCAAATCAGATCAGATGCACAAAACTGGTCGGTATTCGTAAGTTATAGGCATTGAGTGGTCCGGTAAATTGGGTGTATTTATAGAGATTAAATCTTGTTCTGATTTTTGAGCTTCCTCCCATAATACCGTTTCTGTTTCCATTATTTTCAATGTAATTTGTGGGTTTATATCAATGTTTGAAAATATTTTCTTATTCTGTGTATTTCAAATGTACCATGCGATCTATGGAAATTCGGTATTTTTTAATTCCTTTGGTAGTCTCCAAAAAATGATCAAAATTTACGTTAACCAATATTATTGAAAGAACATCAGGAGATGTTGGGATCTGGGATAAAGCTCAAGTTTGTAGAGCAGGTGGACATTAAAAAAGAATACGATTTATTGTTTTTTCCTCAGCTCCACACCGTGCATATTGTTTGTCACATTGTATTCTGCAAGTGCGTAATTTAGATGCCACCGAGTGATGCGATCCTCCCAAAGAATCGGCACTGTAAGGTGGTTTAGTGGATAATCGTTGACTCCAACACTTCTCGGAGAAGAGGCTAAGCCGTGAGAAGTGATTCTCGAAAATTTTTAGGCCCAAACTCGCGGTGAAAAAAGAATGAAACAAGAGGGTGGCTTCACTGAATGAGAGAACTCGCGGATCTAGGATGACAAGGCATGAGAACAAGTTCCCGAAAATCCATGTGCCCCTAAAACTACTTGAAACGAAATCGCACAAACAATGCAATGAAGGCTGCGTCAAGTTCTATGGATTGAACTGGAAAAACTAGGTTGATCAATGGATAACCTCCATAAGATCGAAAAATGAGAATCACTCTCAAAGGTTCCAAAAATAATTAATCAAGTCTTATTTCTCTAAAAAGAGATTACACTTATTTATAGGAATAGAAAACTTGTAGTGAAAGCTAAATATTGAATGATCTCAAAAATATAAGAAGACTAAAAACTAAATGATAGGAAATAAATAGAGTTGAAAAACTCTTGGCCTTCTTGATTTTTTTTTGTCGACAGCCTAGATACCTAAAACGGTTTAGTAATCCAAACATGTTGTACCGAGTTAATGTACATCACATCATGAGGGTACATGATAACACCGTATTTTGAACACTTTTATGGATCGATTTTAAATGCTTTTCAAATGTTTTTTTATTTCTTTGAAGTTTTTTTACTATTATTTTGTAGTATTTGTAGTTCCAAGACTCTTTTCAGGTTATTAAGGCAAAAGGTGTGCATTTTGGAGCAAAATATCATTTTGGATAAATTTAGGCCGTCAGAAGTTTTACATTCGATAAAGACCCTTTTACCGTCTGATCATCCCAAAATTGGACCTATTATAAAGGAGACAACTAGCTTTCAAATGCAATTGGTTTGGACGAAATCCAATGGTTAGATCTGCGGATATCCTTGATGCACTGAAGACATGTTCTGCAGTCTTGCGAAGGAAGCAACTGCATAATGAAGATTCAACCTCGCAGACCAATCTCCGCGGGTCCAGAAGCCACGAACGCGGGAAACACACTCTCGACCATGGTTACGAGTCTCTGGCCGCGGCCAAACCCCAATTCACCGTGGTCAGAAGCCTCGCGACCAGGACCAACTAAAAGGCAGGCCCATGACCCCGTTTCAAGCCCAATTCGTCTTCTCTTCATAGAAAACTCTAAGGACGACTGGAGAGAGTTGAAGACCTATAAATATGTGTCTAAGCAGACCTATTTTCATGTGCCTCAGAAGAATCCCTTTTGGGAGCCACCAAATTTAGTTTTTTAGGGTTTTTATGCTTTTATGTTCTTAGTTCTTAGTTTAGGGAGATAGAGATTTCTCTTGAACCCTCTTTATGTTTTACCTTTATTTTAATCTGGTTTTTACTCTTATGCATCTTCAATTTCGTTTTTATCTTCTTCATATTAGATTAGTTGTTTAAAGGATTTGAAGAGAAGTTCTTCTCCGAGCCTAGCTCTTAAAATCGAGATGCTTCTTCTTCTTTTCCTTGTCTGTTTTTCTCTACTTCTTTCTTCATATTAATCTATGCACGTCTTTTCTATTTACTTTATGCACGTTTTGGAATGATGAGATATGAGTTTAAAGGCTCGATCGAAGGGAATCGACTATGATCGATAGGGATCTTCGCGAGATAAACCAAAGCCGAATTCTAGAAATCTTTCTTCTGAATTTATACTTAAAGCATGGATCTAGCGTCGTGAACTAGAGAATGATACAGGTCCTTGGTGATGCGAAAGTATTCATCCGGGGCCAGATCTAGGTTGGGAGAGCAAAACAAACATAGGAGTGGAAACCTACCTATGGGCGATTTGTGAATGCTGACGAGTCTTAAACATAATGCATCTTTTCTCTTCCAGGGCCAGAGTGAAAACCTACTGGTCACGGTTGAGAGAGATAGTTGTCTATGATCACGACAGTGGCGTATTCATACGTCCGTGACTCGAGTTCTAAAAATTTACTAGGATCAATATTAGGAGCTTTGTTCATCCTTTAGAGTTTTTCAAACTCTTTTCAAAACCTTTTCAAATCCCTTTTTAAAATACATATATAGAAATCGCACAACATATCCAAAACCCATTTTTCGTCTTAGACTTCGTTTACTAATTCTAGTTTTAAGGTTCTGAAGGTAAAGCGTGGATTCTCTGTGGATCGACACCCTAAGTACTACAACGCACTGCTGTGCACTTGCAGATATCTTGGGTTATAAATTTAAATCATGAAGCCGCGAAGTCAACCCTAGCAGCATCAGTACACCCGTGCACCGCCTTCATATTCTTCGTGCGTTAGATGTGTGATATCAAAAAAAGGTAAAAGTTTCCTTGATCTTCATAATCTCCTCCAGATATAAGTCAAATGCTGGTCATTCCTCTGGTGTCGACACCATATTCACCAATTCAGAACAGTATGTTGCGAAATCTACCTCCGTCTTCTGGTTTACACTCATACAAAGCATAGCCCATAGGAGAGCTTCTAATTCAGCATGTAGTGGGGATAAACTTCGCCGGACATTCCTCGCTCCTAAAATTTTCTCCTTGAGACCATCCTTAAAATAGTACCATCCTAACCCTGACATTTTATCTGTTTCTTTCCATGACCCATCTATATAACACCACCACCCCGAGTAGTGAGAGGTGATAGGAGGGCTGTTTACAAATTGAAGATTCGTATCCGATTGTCTTCGTTGTGCCTCTTCCCACAATGTTGCTTCCGTTTCTGCAATCCGTAGTGTTATTTGTGGATCTTTGTCTAAATTTGAGTATAACTTTTCATTCCTTCCTTTCCAAATATACCACAATATCTATGGAAAACGTGCATTTTGTTCCTCCTTTGGAAGTCTCCAAAACCGATGATCAAAATTTGCAAAAACCAATTATGTTGGGAAACCTCCTGCAGGGGTGGGTATCTGAGATAAAGCCCAAACTTGTAGTTCTGGTGGGCACTCAAAAAGAGCATGGTTTATCCTCTGCTCCATGCCGAAAGCATTGTGTATCACATTGAATTCCCCGATTTTTTAAAATTTTAGTTATTGGTAAATATCCAGTTACATCCTACCAAATCAAATGTTTTTGTTTTGGGAACATTTCAGATGCCATGCTTGTGCTTGTAACTTTTTTATGTCTGGTCCTTAAATAATCTCATGCTCTATCTGTAGAAACTGGTTCTCCGCTAGATAACCAGATTTCACCGTATATCGTCTGGACTTTGTGAAATCCCAACCGAGAGAATCTGGTTTATATATATATTGCTTATAGGCATACTTTGAATTATTTCAACATCTGTGGGATCAATGATTATCTTAATTAAATCCAGATTTCACGTGTTTGTTGATGGGTCAATCAAGTGATTAACCTTTAAATTTGGGTAATAGTTGTAACCCTTACATATGGTAGACCTCGGGCGAGAGGAAAGTATCCAGGGATCATTCCATATAGAAATGAATGTTCCTGATCCAACTCTTTTGATAAGCCTTTTAATAACCAGAGATCTTGCTGAGATTATGCTACGCCATCCGTATGATGGAGAGTATGATCTGATAGGATACAAAGAATCTATATTCCGGAAATATCGTCCTTTAAAAACCCTTGTGAATAAAGACTGTGGTTTGTCTATCAATTGCCACATCTGCTTTGCTAATAATGCTGTATTGACATCAACTATGTTACGGAAACCCATTCCTTCTTCTGACTTACCTCTATACATTTTCTGCCATGCCAGCCAATGTATTCCTTTTTGATTCCCATTAGAAGCCCACCAATATCGAGACACCGTACCAGTTAGCTTAGTTGTTACTTTTTTATGTAGACGGAAGCATGACATAAAAAAGGTAGGCATTGCTGATGCCACTGATTTAATTACACCTCATTTCCCGCTTTTGATAGAAATCTTAAGGTCCAGCCGTTGACATTATCTTGTTGTCTCTCTACTACATAATTAAAAATTTTACTTTTTGCCCCTCCAAGGCTCTCTCTGAGTCCGAGGTAGTACCCCATGCTTCCAATGTTTGATATCCCTAAGCTCTGTTGTAGCTCATTATGTACCGTATCAGGAACCTTATGACGAAATTGTACGGATGATTTATCATTATTTATTTTTCGTCCAGATACCTTCTCATATTGCCTGAGTATTTAGAGAATCATTTTACATTCCTCCTTAGTAGCTTTGCAGAAAAATAATCTATCATCACCAAATAGTAAATAAGTGATGGACGGGCTTGTGCGCGTAATTCTTAGGCCCATGAGTATTTTACTCTGTACCGCTTTTTTGATATTTGCTATTAAAATCACCGTACAAATTATAAATAAATATGGCGATAAAGAGTCCCCCTGTCAGAGACCCTTTTTTGGTTTTCATTTGTGACTCTTCACTTCTTTTTCGTCACCTCCTTTGACCAAAAAAATAAAATGATGATTTTGGGCTCTTCTTGGACTTCTATCACTCTTAAAATGAGCTGAACTCTATATATAACATCTTAGATAGATTTCTTCATTCTTCTTTTGTCCAGAACTTCATAAATTAGCCCGTTAAATGCTTCTTTGAACTTCTTAGCCTTTAGCCCTCTTCATGATCATATCATCCCCCTCTTCTTAAAAATGATTTTCCCTCAAATCATGCATGCTCACAAAAGGATTAGTAGATACAAATCATACCTTCAAATCTGTTTTTTTATGATCTTTTTTTTGAATTTTTGTTCAGGCTTTCTTTGAGTTTTATTTTCTCTCTTTTTTAAATTTTTTAATGATGAAAATGAATAAAAACTGAAAGAAAATAAAAAAAAATAAAAGAAAAAGAATATTGGGTGAAAATGTGAGAAGATAAAAAAAAAAGGTAGAAGATGGAAAGATGAGAAAATGATAAAAGGATAAAAACCAGGCTTAGAGTGATGCTCTGATACTACTTGATACAAACTCTCTAAGGACTTCACACACTTGATTCGGAATATGGCTGATAGATCCTTGACTCCACATGATCCGCCGAGAAAGATGCTCTAAGGCGTGAGTATAAATACCCAAAATTCCCTAGGCCCAAAATCGAAAGGATGAAATGAAACAAGAGGGTGGCTTCAATGAAAATAAGAACCCACGGTTGAAGGATGTTAAGGCGTGAGATCTGGGATCCCAAAAATTCTTAGGCCCCTAAAACTACTTGAACGAATTCGAATAATCAAAGGAAAGGAAGGCTGCGTCAAGGGATATAGATTGCACTTGATAAACCGAAATGACTCTAAGGTTAACCACCTAAAGAATCGGAAAGTTCTATAAGGAGAAAATCTCAGAAATTTTATTGAAGAAGTGTATGGCGAAAATTTAAGGGGGTACAAGCCTTTATATAGGAGGCGGAGTAGTCAAAGAGACATACTCGAAAATGATAGAAAATTAAATGAAGTCTTTAACTGAAATAAATAAACTAAGAACGACTCTTAGGCTGGCCTTGACTGACTCTTGGACTGCCAAGCCAAAAATGACTCTTGAGCTTCTGAACCTCGATCCCAGCCTTGCTGAACCATGGGCCGTAAGAGAGGGTGTAGTCCTTAACCTCATTAAAACCCCACCCGGTAAATCCATTGGAACTAACCTGGGTGCAAAGAAAAAGAGTATTAAGACTTACACCGCGGCCACAACTAGCAAGTACCCTGGTATATAAGCACGGTAATGGTACTGGGAGTAAGCTCCTCGATCTTGATTCCACTAAGTAAACTCCGAACAGCTCCAGCCAGCTTCCGGGATCTTGACTGTGTCATCAGCCCAACTGGCATGACCAAAGCTGCTTCTAGAACCTCTTCTTGTGCCTCTGGTTCCATGATTACATCATCCCCCTTCTCTTGAAAAGGACTTCACCTGAAGTCTGGTCCATCGGGAACAAAAGAGATAAGATCAGCAACATTAAAACTGGAACTAACAGAGTACTTGCCTTGGTGAGGGTTAAAGGCTAAGGAGTTCAAAAAAATACTTAACGGGCTAAATTATGAAGTTCCAGACAAGAGAAGCATGAAGAAATCCATCCAAGATGTTATATATAGAGTCCAGCCCATTTTGAGAGTGATAGAAGTCCAAGAAGAGTTCAAAATCATCATTTTATTTTTCTGGTCAAAGGAGGTGACGAAAATGTATTGAAGAATCATAAATAAAGAGTCAAGAAGGCCGAGAGTTTTTCAACTCTATTTATTTCCTTTCATTTAGTTTTTATTTTTCTTATATTTTCAAGATCATTTAATATTTAACTTTCACTACAAGTTTTTTATTCCTATAAATTAGTGTAATCTCATTTTGGAGAAATAAGACTTGATTCATTATTTTTGGAACCTTTAAGAGTGATTCTCACTTTTTGATCTTATGGAGGTTATTTATTGATCAACTCGGTTTATCAAGTTCAATCCATAGAACTTGACGCAGCCTTCATTCCATTGTTTGTGCGAATTCGTTTCAAGTAACTTTAGGAGCACAGGGATTTTCGGGAACTTATTCTCATGCCTTGTCATCCTAAATCAGTGAGTTCTTTCATTCAGTGAAGCGACCCCTTTGTTTCATTCTTTTTCACCACAAGTTTGGGCCTAAGAATTTTCGGGAATCACTTCTCACAACTTAGCATCTTCTTCATGAAAGTGTTGGAGTCAAGGATGATCCACTAAACCACCTTAGAGTGTCGATTCCTTGGGAGGATCGCATCACTGAAAGGCTCCCAGATATTGCTTGCCATGTAGAGTGACATAATCTCGGAGAGCATTTCAATGTCCAAGTGTGTGCTTGTAATGCTTTTGTATTTGGCCCATATAAAACCTTGGGGATCCATCTGATAATTAATACTCAGTTTTGTACCCCGATTTCACTGTATATTTTCCGGATTATGTGAAAATGTCATCCCAATGGGTCTAGCCTCTAGGATCTACTAATGGTAATTTCAAAATTAATATCAACATCCGCTGGGTCAATGATTGCCATTATCAATCCCATATTCCATGTATTTGTCATTGGTGATATGATCATGGCCGGCCTTGGAACTGAGGAAGCTAATGAATAAGAAGGAGAGCTCGAATCCAAATCTAATGAAGCTAAAGATGGAGATAAGGAGCAGCTGGAACCAGAGGAAGGAAATGGAGAATAAGACAATGACTTACACCTTCCTCTTGGCCCAATAACAAGATCAAGGGCAATGAAATTCAAGCAAGCTTTTCACAAGTTACTACATTCCATCCAGGGAAATCTTAAGTGTGCTAATCCAACTACACTGGTTGTGATACAAGCCACTTGATAGTTCATCAAGAGAGGTGTTGTGACTCGTGCTCTTTTTCCCTTGGTTGGGCTTTGTCCCATTGGATTTTTCAAACAAGGTTTTTAATGAGGCTTGTTCACAACACTATAATAAGAGGTCTCTTGATGAAATCCAGCCCATTCTAATCACCAAATTCGTCAAATGAAGAGGAGGAGCCAATTTTTGAATTCAAACGTTGTTTTAATAGTTTCATGAACTCATTAGTTGTCTTTGTCATTTTCTAGGCATGGAAAACTCTATATGTATGACTCTTTCTCCTTTCTTTCATTTTATCAAACCTTTTATTCTCAAACTCTCTCTCAAAATCGTTTGATCACCAGCTTGTTTAGTGAATTTGGATTTCATCCTTTCATTACAAGCAAACCCAATATGTTGATAGTCTAAGAGATCTTTCATCTCTCTTAAAAGTATCAAGGCACTTCCACCGAGTTACATTGTCGTTCCAGACACAAAGCTCTACTTACCATTTCGCAAAATTCATCACATTTCAGTCCATCATCATCACAACCTTTGGAGAGAAGTCCGGGGCTTGATCCTCACACCTAGGATCATATCAAGTGGTGATCAGAGCAAATCTCCAAACCCAGGTACAATGGTAGAATCGAATCATGGGGAAGATGATCCTGCAAATCCAAGCGGATCAACCAACAAACTTATGATGGACGCTATGATGTTTCTTATGTGGCAGGAGTTTGAAAGCATGAGATCTGACATGGAGAAGATGGTTTCAGAAAAGCCAAGGAAGAACAGTGATCATTCGGCCTCGGAGCAATACTACAGCAACTCATCTAGGGCTCGTTCATCAAAAAGAAGAGGAAGTGATAGAGAAGAAAGAAAACCACAGTCTATTGATCCCATGGGCAGTCCCAAGCTCACAATTCCTGAATTTAGAGGCACGGCTGATCCTGAAGAGTACTTAGAGTGGGAGAAGAAGATTGAAACTTGTGTTCAACTGCATAGACTACACCACCGAACACAAGCTGAAGCTGGCCCCTACAGAATTTAAAGATTATGCTCTAAGTTGGTGGGATAATCTGGTTACGACAAGAAGAAGAATAAGAGAATATCCAATTGAATCATGGAATCAATTGAAGTCCATCATGAGAAGAAGATTTGTACCAAGTCATTAACACAAAGAGCTGCATTTCAAACTCAGAAACTTAACCCAAGGAAGCCGATCTGTCGAAGAGTACTACAAGGAGATGGAAACTCTCATGATGAGAGCTAATATTCGTGAAGACAGGGAAGCAACCATGGCTAGGTTCAATGGAGGGTTAAACAGGAAAATTATAGATCGTCTAGAGGTGCATCACTATGTGGAGCTGGAGGAACTGCTGCACAAGGCTATCATGTTCGAGAAATAGCTCAAGAGAAGAAACTACAAGCCTAACTACGGTTCCAACAAGCCGAGTTATCAAAGGGATGAGAAAACGAGTTTTCAGAAAGAATTTAAGCCATTCTCCAAGTATAAGAGTGAAGAACAGAGTATCAAGGGAAAAGAAGTAGTGACTACCTCCAAGAATAGGGATATTCAGTGTTACAAATGCAAGGGATATGGTCACTATGCGAGCAGTTGTTCCAACAAGAAGATAATGATCATTAAAGAAAACAGAGAAGTGGAAACTGAAGAAGAACAGTCTGATGATGAAGAACAAATAGAGATGCCTGCTCGAGGAGAACTATTAGTAACTAGAAGAACTCTGAATGTGCAAACCAAGACCGATGGAGATGAGCAGAGGGAAAATCTATTTCACAGCCGATGTATAGTTCAAGACAAGGTGTGCAGCTTGGTTATAGATGGCAGTAGTTGTACTAATGTGGCTAGTGAATCTATGGTAGAAAAGCTGGGATTGAAAGTGATAAAGAGGTCAAAACCCTACAAGTTACAGTGGCTGAATGTGGCAGGAGAAATGGAGGTCAAAAGTCAAGTTATGGTGCCATTGTCTATAGGAAAATACAAAGATGAAGTTCTGTGTGACGTCTTGCCTATGGAAGCTGGGCACATCTTACTTGGGAGACCATGGCAATCAGATAGAAGGGTTATGCATGATGGCTTCACCAACCGCTATTCATTTGACTATCACGGTAAGAAGACTACTTTGGTCCCATTCTCCTCAAGAAGTTCAGCAAGACCAGATCGCTATGAAGAAGAGCAAAGCGCATTTTACTTCTACAATCTCTCCATCTACGAGTCTCATGATCACGAAACCAAAGTGAAGTCTAACCCCAAACTTTCTGCTAGTTTTTAAAGAATGTTTTAACTTAAACATGCCACTGCAGGATATTCCTAGCAATATTAAACTACTTTTGCAGGAATTCAAATATTTATTTCCAGAGGAGAATTCACAAGGCTTGCCACCGATTAGAGGCATTGAACATCAAATCGATTTTATACCCGGAGCCTCTCTTCCAAACAAGCCAGCTTATAGAACCAATCTTTTGGAGACCAAAGAACTGCAGAGACAAGTTACTGAGCTCATGGAGAAAGGACATATCCGTGAAAGTATGAGTCCATGCGCAGTACCAGTTTTGCTTGTGCCAAAGAAAGATTGCAGCTGGAGAATGTGTGTAGATTTCCAAGCCATAAACAATATCACGGTGAAGTATCGACACCCTATACCTAGATTAGATGATATGCTTGATGAATTACATGGCTCTAGTATCTTTTCTAAGGTAGATCTTAAGAGTGGATATCACCAGATTAGAATGAAAGAGGGTGATGAATGGAAAACTCCTTTTAAGACTAAGCAGAGTTCATATGAATGGTTAGTTATGCCATTTGGACTAACCAATGCACTTAGCACGTTTATGAGACTGATGAATCATGTTCTTAGAGCTTACATAGGTCATTTGGTTGTGGTATACTATGATATCTTGATTTACAGCAAAAGCTTAGATGAACATGTGGAACATCTTAGAAAAGTCTTAGAAGTGCTTAGGAAGGAAACCTTGTATGCTAATTTAAAGAAATGCAGTTTTGGAACAGATAACCTTGTCTTTTTAGGTTATTGTGAGTGCAGATGGGATCAAGGTTGATGAGGAAAAGATCAAAGCAATTAAAGATTGGCCAAGCCAAAATCTGTTGGAGAAGGGAGAAGCTTTCATGGACTTGCGCGTTTCTATAAAAGATTTGTCAAGGACTTTCGCACTTTAGCAGCTCCACTCAACAAAGTTATCAAGAAAAATGTGGGATTTAAATGGGAGCAAGCTCAGGAAGAAGCATTCCAAACTTTGAAGGACAAGCTCACTCACTCCCCGGTGCTTTCTCTCCCTGATTTTAATGCCTCAGAAATTGGTATTGGTGCTGTTCTTATGCAGGAGAAAAGGCTATTGCATTCTTTAGTGAGAAACTTGGAGAAGCTACACTAAATTATCCTACATATGACAAGGAGCTTTATGCGCTTGTGAGAGCTCTCCAAACATGGCAGCACTATCTCTGGCCCAAGGAGTTTGTCATTCACACTGATCACGAGTCTCTTAAGCATCTTAAAGGCCAGCAGAAACTGAACAAAAGACATGCTAGATGGATTGAATTCATTGAAACTTTTCCATATGTCATAAAATACAAGAAAGGTAAAGATAATGTTGTTGCTGATGCATTATCTATGTTCTCTTGAACTCTTTAGAAACTAAATTGCTCGGTTTTGAACACATTAAGAGTTTATACCCTACTGATGCTGACTTTAAAGATATATATGCTTCGTGTGATAATTTTGGTAGTGGGAAATACTATAGAGTTGATGACTTTCTTTTCTTTGAAAACTGTTTATGTGTGCCTAACTCGTCTATTATAGACCTCTTTGTCAAAGTAGCTCACGCAGGTGGAATAATGGGTCATTTTGGCGTTGCCAAAACTCTTAGCACAGTCCAAGAACACATTTATTGGCCACATATAAAGAAAGACATCGAGAGGGCATGTGAACGATGTGTTACTTGCAAACAAGCCAAAGTTAAGAAATAACCCTACGGTTTGTATACTCTTTTGCATATTCCTTTGCATCTATGACATGATATTTCTATGGACTTTGTGGTTGGATTACCTAGGACCAAGACAGGAAAGGATTCTATTTTTGTGGTTGTAGATACATTCTCAAAGATGGCTAATTTATCCCATGTAATAAAACTGATGATGCCATGAATGTTGCTAGGTTTTTCTTTAGAGATATTGTAAGATTGCATGGCATTCCTAAAACTATAGTTTCTGATAGAGACGCTAAGTTCCTTTCTTTTGGAAACCTTTGTGGTCTAAATTAGGAACCAAGTTGCTTTTCTCTACTACATGTCATCCTCAATCAGATGGTCAAACTGAAGTGGTTAATAGAACTTTGTCTACTTTGTTGCGCGCATTGATTAAAAAGAATCTTAAAACTTGGGAAGAATGTTTGCCACATGTTGAATTTGCTTATAATCATGCTAAGCATTCCGCATCTAAGTTTTCCCCATTTAAGATTGTCTATGGGTTCAACCCCATCTCACCTTTGGATCTGATGCCTTACCTTTGAGTGAAAGAGTTAGTTTGGATGGAAAGAAAAAGGCAGAAATCGTGAAGCAGATCCATGAGAAGGCGCGCATCAACATTGAAAACAAGACAAAATACTATGCCAAACACGCCAACAAAAGGCAGAAAGGAAGTGATCTTTAAAGAAGGAGACATGGTGTGGATTTACTTAAGGAAAGACAGCTTTCCTAATGAAAGGAAGTCTAAACTTATGCCACAAATTGATGGACCATTCAAGATCATCAAGAAAATCAATGAAAATGCCTACCAGCTGGATCTTCAAGGTAAGTATTCTATGAGTTCGACCTTCAATGTTTCTGATTTAGTTCCTTTTCTTGCAGAGGATACAGATTTGAGGTCAAATCCTTTTCAAGTGGGAGAGGATGATATGATCATGGCCGGCCTTGGAACTGAGGAAGCTAATGGAGAAGAAAGAGAGCTCGAATCTGAGTCTAATGAAGCTAAAGATGGAGATAAGGAGCAGCTGGAACCAGAGGAAGCAAATGGAGAATAAGACAATGACTTACACCTTCCTCTTGGCACAATAACAAGATCAAGGGCAATGAAATTCAAGCAAGCTTTTAACAAGTTACTACATTCTATCCAGGGAAATCTTAAGTGTGCTAATCCAACTACACTGGTTGTGATATAAGCCACTTGAGAGTTCATCAAGAGAGGTGTTGTGACTCGTGCTCTTTTTTCCCTTGGTTGGGTTTTGTCCCATTAGGTTTTCCAAACAAAGTTTTAAATGAGGCTTGTTCACAACACTATAATAAGAGGCCTCTTGATGATATTTCTATGGACTTGTGGTTGGATTACCTAGGACCAAGACAGGAAAGGATTCTATTTTTGTGGTTGTAGATACATTCTCAAAGATGGCTCATTTCATCCCATGTAATAAAACTGATGATGCCATGAATGTTGCTAGGTTGTTCTTTAGAGATATTGTAAGATTGCATGGCATTCCTAAAACTATAGTTTCTGATAGAGACGCTAAGTTCCTTTCTTTTGGAAACCTTTCTGGTCTAAATTAGGAACCAAGTTGCTTTTCTCTACTACATGTCATCCTCAATCAGATGGTCAAACTGAAGTGGTTGATAGAACTTTGTTTACTTTGTTGCGCACATTGATTAAAAAGAATCTTAAAACTTGGGAAGAATGTTTGCCACATGTTGAATTTGCTTATAATCATGCTAAGCATTCCGCATCTAAGTTTTCCCCATTTGAGATTGTCTATGGGTTCAACCCCATCTCACCTTTGGATCTGATGCCTTACCTTTGAGTGAAAGAGTTAGTTTGGATGGAAAGAAAAAGGCAGAAATCGTGAAGCAGATCCATGAGAAGGCGCGCATCAACATTGAAAACAAGACAAAATACTATGCCAAACACGCCAACAAAGGCAGAAAGGAAGTGATCTTTAAAGAAGGAGACATGGTGTGGATTTACTTAAGGAAAGACAGCTTTCCTAATGAAAGGAAGTCTAAACTTATGCCACAAATTGATGGACCATTCAAGATCATCAAGAAAATCAATGAAAATGCCTACCAGCTGGATCTTCAAGGTAAGTATTCTATGAGTTCGACCTTCAATGTTTCTGATTTAGTTCCTTTTCTTGCAGAGTATACAGATTTGAGGTCAAGTCCTTTTCAAGTGGAAGAGGATGATATGATCATGGCCGGCCTTGGAACTGAGGAAGCTAATGGAGAAGAAAGAGAGCTCGAATCTGAGTCTAATGAAGCTAAAGATGGAGATAAGGAGCAGCTGGAACCAGAGGAAGCAAATGGAGAATAAGACAATGACTTACACCTTCCTCTTGGCCCAATAACAAGATCAAGGGCAATGAAATTCAAGCAAGCTTTTAACAAGTTACTACATTCTATCCAGGGAAATCTTAAGTGTGCTAATCCAACTACACTGGTTGAGATATAAGCCACTTGAGAGTTCATCAAGAGAGGTGTTGTGACTCGTGCTCTTTTTCCTTTGGTTGGGTTTTGTCCCATTGGGTTTTCCAAACAAAGTTTTTAATGAGGCTTGTTCACAACACTATAATAAGAGGCCTCTTGATGATATTTCTATGGACTTGTGGTTGGATTACCTAGGACCAAGACAGGAAAGGATTCTATTTTTTGTGGTTGTAGATACATTCTCAAAGATGGCTCATTTCATTCCATGTAATAAAACTGATGATGCCATGAATGTTGCTTGGTTGTTCTTTAGAGATATTGTAAGATTGCATGGCATTCCTAAAACTATAGTTTCTGATAGAGACGCTAAGTTCCTTTCTTTTGGAAACCTTTCTGGTCTAAATTAGGAACCAAGTTGCTTTTCTCTACTACATGTCATCCTCAATCAGATGGTCAAACTGAAGTGGTTAATAGAACTTTGTCTACTTTGTTGCGCACATTGATTAAAAAGAATCTTAAAACTTGGGAAGAATGTTTGCCACATGTTGAATTTGCTTATAATCATGCTAAGCATTCCGCATCTAAGTTTTCCCCATTTGAGATTGTCTATGGGTTCAACCCCATCTCACCTTTGGATCTGATGCCTTACCTTTGAGTGAAAGAGTTAGTTTGGATGGAAAGAAAAAGGCAAAAATCGTGAAGCAGATCCATGAGAAGGCGCGCATCAACATTGAAAACAAGACAAAATACTATGCCAAACACGCCAACAAAGGCAGAAAGGAAGTGATCTTTAAAGAAGGAGACATGGTGTGGATTTACTTAAGGAAAGACAGATTTCCTAATGAAAGGAAGTCTAAACTTATGCAACAAATTTATGGACCATTCAAGATCATCAAGAAAATCAATGAAAATGCCTACCAGCTGGATCTTCAAGGTAAGTATTCTATGAGTTCGACCTTCAATGTTTCTGATTTAGGTCCTTTTCTTGCAGAGGATACAGATTTGAGGTCAAATCCTTTTCAAGTGGGAGAGGATGATATGATCATGGCCGGCCTTGGAACTGAGGAAGCTAATGGAGAAGAAAGAGAGCTCGAATCTGAGTCTAATGAAGCTAAAGATGGAGATAAGGAGCAGCTGGAACCACAGGAAGCAAATGGAGAATAAGACAATGACTTACACCTTCCTATTGGCCCAATAACAAGATCAAGGGCAATGAAATTCAAGCAAGCTTTTAACAAGTTACTACATTCTATCCAGGGAAATCTTAAGTGTGCTAATCCAACTACACTGGTTGTGATATAAGCCACTTGAGAGTTCATCAAGAGAGGTGTTGTGACTCGTGCTCTTTTTCCCTTGGTTGGGTTTTGTCCCATTGGGTTTTACAAACAAAGTATTTAATGAGGCTTGTTCACAACAGTATAATAAGAGGCCTCTTGATGAAATCCAGCCCACTGTAATCACCAAATTCGTCCAAGGAAGAGGAGGAGACAATTTTTGAATTCAAACGTTGTTTTAAAAGTTTCATTAAGTCATTAGTTGTCTTTGTCATTTTCTAGGCGTGGGAAACTCTTTCTCCTTTCTTTCATTTTATTAAACCTTTTATTCGCAAAATCTCTCTAAATCGTTTGATCACCAGCTTGTTTAGTGAATTCGGATTTCATCCTTTCATTACAAGCAAACCCAATCTGTTGATAGTCTAAGAGATCTTTCATCTCTCTTAGAAGTATCAAGGCACTTCCACCGAGTTACATTGTCGTTCCAGACACAAAGCTTTACTTACTATTCGCAAAATTCATCACATTTCAGTCTATCATCATCACAGCCTTTGGAGAGCAGTCCGGGGCTTGATCCTCACACCTAGGATCATATCAATTGGGTCAATCAGATGATTAGCCATGAGATTCGGGTAATATTTAAAACCCCTATAAGTTGATGATCTCGGGCGAAGAGACAGTATCCACAGTTCATTCCATACAAAGATAGAACATCCCAAACCGACTCTTTTGATTAGCCATTCATTAAACAAAGATCTAGCTGATAGTATGTTTTGCCATCGATAGGATGGTGAATAGGATCATACCAAATCTAAAGGACTTTTTTCCGAAAGTATCATTCTATAAACACTCGCGCAAATATTGAATTAGTTCTATCTATCAATCGCCATAATTGTTTTGCCAATAAAGTCGTGTTAAAATTCTCTAAATCGTGAAACCCCATTTCTCCTTCCGCCTTATCCCAACACATTTTTCTCCATGATAACCAGTGCATGCCTCATTGATGTCCATCAGAGCTCCACCAGTACGGTGCTGCTGCTCTAGTAAGTTTTGCCGTTGTAGACTTAGGTAACCGAAAGCATGACATGAAAAAGGTGCGCATTGCTGACGCCACCGATTAAATTAAAACTTCTTTTCACCCTTTTGATAATAACCTCGATGTCCAAATATTAACCCTATCATGTTGTCTGACTACTATAAAATAAAAATCTTGGTTTTGGCGGAACCCATACTTTCTGGAATGCCAAGGTAAGTCCCTATTCTTTAGTCTTTTGCAATTCCAAAAATTTGTTTCAACTCATGTTGTACTTCCTCCGGGACCGTAAATCCAAATTGAACTGATGATTTATTAAAATTGATTTGCTGGCCTGAAACTCCCTCATACTGTCTTATTATGCTCAGAATCTTCTAGCATTCTTCCTTGTTTGCTTTGCAAAAGAATAGACTGTAATCCGTAAAAACTAAATTTGATATTGATGGGCTTACTCTTGCTATCTTAAGACCCGTTAACAGCTTTTCATTCTCAGCTTTCCTTATATTTGCAACTAAAATTTTCGTACATAGGATAAACAAATATGGAGATAGCAGATAAGTTTACACACATAAGTTTACATCACGTTATCAGCACGGGCGCCTCTCGATCTTATACCAAAGAGGTAAGATTTAAATCTATGTTTAATTTATTTCAAATTTATAAATTATTTTGGGATGATAAGCTCTACCTTCCCCGAACCGTTGATTTAAATTTATGTTCAATTTATTTTCAAGTTTACGGGATGATAGGCTATGCCTTCCCCGAACCAATCGTTATGATAGGCTATGCCTTCACGATCATATGATCATATGGTAGACTATGTCTCCTCGGATCATATTAATGGAGTGGAAAGCTAAGCCTCCTCCTTGATTTTATATTTGTGGAGTAGAAGGTTATACCTCCTCCATAAAATTATGGTAGGCTCTGCCTCCTCAATTATATAGAAGGTTCTGCTTCTATATTGCCTAAATATATATTTTTATATATGCATATTCATAAGGTTTTTTATCATGTTTTTCTTTAAAAACAAAATTTAAATTAAATATCTCGCTAAATTTATGATATATATACAGTTATAATGTCGAATTTGGCGAAGCTCGAAATCCCTGCCCTTGATGTGTCTGGAAAAATTACATGTCATGGGCAGTAGGTGCAAAAATGCATCTAAGAGGAAACAGGCTTCTTGATACCATCGATAAGTCGGAAACAACATCAGATGAGAAAAAGGCGAAAGCCATGATATTTTTGCTCCACCACATCGATAATAGTTTAAAAGAGGAATACATCACGAAAGAAGATCATGCAGATCTTTGGCAATCTCTCAAAGATAGGTTTGATCACCATAAATATGTGATCTTACCAAAAGCCAAACATGAGTGGTTGAACCTCCGGTTCCAGGATTACAAAAGTGTTGGTGAATATAATTCTGCTATGTTCGGAATTACTTCCAGGATGATGTTATGTGGACATGAGGTAAGTGATTTTAACATGATCGAAAAAACTCTCCAAACATTTCATCATGGAAATGTAATCCTGCAACAACAAAACCGGGCAAAAGGTTACACCACTTACTCCGAGTTGATGCAAGTCCTCCTTGTAGCTGAACAAAATAATCAGCTTGTGGTGTTAAACCATCAAACTCGTCAAACTGGATCATCACCATTCCTAGAAGCGAATGTTGCGTCATCCAGTGAAAATAATAGAACCGAACACAAACATGGGCGCGGTCGAGGCCATAACCGCGGTCGCGGACGAGGTCGTGGACGAGGAAGACAAAATGATGTTGGTAGGGAAGCAGGAAAGCAAAAAGAAACTGTTTGTTACAGATGCGGCATGAAAAATCATTGGGCAAAAACCTGTCGTACGCCAAGACATTTAGCCAATCTGTACCGAGAATCACAAGATGCCAAAGAAAAGGATAAAGCTGGACCTTCCTTTGATGGCATAAGTGATTATACTAATCTTGATATCGCTGATTTCATTGTTGATCCTGAAGAATCAACGGAAACAAAGCGATTAAGATCGATGTAATATAATGTCTTCTTGAAGAAGACAAGAAAAACCAATGTAATTATAAATAAGAATGTGATATACTTTTGTTAACAAGAAAAAGTTTTTCTTAATATAAAATAATTTCTAAAATCATGTTTTGGTTTATTAATGCATTTTCTTGCATATTGTGATTTAGAACATGTCATCGTTTGAGATTTAGGATGGAGATACATGTCTAGCAGACAGTGCTACGACACATACTATACTTAAAGATAAAAAAAATATTTCTCCTGTCTCAAAATAAAGGAATTCGCCGGAAGCGTGAGTACCATATCTGGTAATGCAAATATTATAAAAGACTCCGGAAGAGCTAACTTTTCAATGCCAAGGGGGACAAAGTTTGAAATAAGTGATGTATTATATTCCCCCAAAATCTAGCAGAAACTTGCTAAGTTTGAAAGATATCCGAGATAATGGATATCATATACCAAGTATAAATAAGAATGGCATTGAATATCTTTGCATTACATCTGAGAGGAAACATGTATTGGAACAATTACCAATGATGTCCTCTGGGTTATATAGCACAAAATTAAATATGACTGAATCCTATGTTACAATAAACCCAGGGTTTACTAGTACATTTAGAGTATGGCATGAAAGATTTGGCCATCCTGGATTAGTCATGATGAGAAGGATTGTGCAAAATTCGAGTGGCCACCCATTGAAAAACCAGAAAATTTTTCAATTGGGAGAGTTTTCATGTCAGACATGTTCTCAAGGAAAACTCATAACGAGGCCCTCGCCAGCCAAAGTTGGGAATGAATCCCTTGTATTCTTAGAGATAATACATGGTGATATATGTGGACCGATTCACCCACCATGCGGGCCATTTAGATATTTAATGGTATAATTAACGCATATAGTAGATGGTCACATGTGTATCTATTGACCACAAGAAATATGGCTTTCGCAAGACTCATTGTCCAAATAATCAGGTTGAGAGCTTCAACTCTCTAATTATGCCATAAAGAAAACCAGGCTTGATAACGCTGGTGGATTCACTTCAGCGGCCTTTAATAACTATTGTATGTCATTAGGAATCGATGTTGAGCATCCCGTTCCACATGTTCATACACAAAATGGCATGGCTGAGTCTTTTATAAAACGGTTGCAGTTGATTGCAAGACCGTTAATATTGAGAACAAAGCTCCCAATTACTGTACGGGGACATGCTATATTGCATGTTGGGGCATTGGTCCAGATGAGGCCAAGTGCATATAATGAATATTCTCATATACAGTTAACATCTGGCAAGGAGCCAAATGTATCCCATCTCTGTATTTTTGGATGTGCGGTCTATGTTCCGATAGCCCCACGCAAAGAACAAAAATGGGGCCACAAAGGAGATTGGGAATATATATCGGCTATACGTCACCAAGTATAATTAGATATCTTGAACCGGTAACTGGAGATATGTTTACGGCACATTTTGCCGATTGCCACTTTGATGAAAATGAATTCCCAGCGTTGGGGGGAGGATCAAGAGAATCACCAAAGGATATCACATGGTGTACACAAACCTTGGCTTATCTCGATCCCCCTACCCATCAATGCGAGGTGGAAGTTCAGAAAATTATACATTTGCAAAGTTTGGCAAACCAGTTACCTGATGCGTTCACATATACGAGAAGGGTGACAAAATCATATATCCCCGCTGCTAATGCTCCATCAAAAATAAATGTTCCGGAACAAGTTATTGATGGGAATAAAGTAAATGAACTGTGAGTTCAATTAAAGCACGGGAGTCCGATGGGCTCGAAGGATAAAAGTCCTCGAAAGAAAAAGAAATTGGGAGACAAGGTTCTAGAAGAACCGAATAAAGAAAAATGTCTTGAAGACATTGGTGAAAAGGTTATAGAAGAACCATATAAAGATATATGTCCTGAAGATATACATGAAAAGGTTCCAAAAGAACCAGTTAAAGAAGTTCGTCCAGAAGACAAACATGATACTGAAAAGTATGAGATTTCCATTAACTTCGCCCAAAGTGGGATATTATGGGTTAGAAGTGAGATAAATGATACAAATGGAATTTTCTCCTTTTCAGTATCCAAAGAAATTAAAAATGAAAATGATGGTCCAGACCCAAGGTCCATGTCAGAATGCCAGAAAAGGCCTGACTGAGAGAAATGGCAGATGGGCATGAGAAATGAATTAATCTCCCTGAATAAAAGAAATGTCTTTGTACCTATAGTCATTACACCAAAAGATGTAATGCCAGTCGGGTGCAAATGGGTCTTTGTGAGAAAAAGAAATGAGAAAAACGAGGCCACAAGATATAAAGCCCGACTTGTGGCACAAGGTTTTTCTCAAAGACCGAGAATTGATTATGAAGATACATATTCCCCGGTCATGGATGCAATCACATTCAGGTACTTACTGAGCCTAACGGCATCTAAAAATCTAGACATGTACCTTATTGATGTTGTGACTGCATATCTATACGGATCACTTGATAGTGACATATATATGAAAATCCCAGAGGGAGGTAAAGATCCCAAAAGGATCAAAGATGCCTGAAGCATCTAAAAACATATGTTTGGTCAAATTACAGCGATCACTTTACAGATTAAAACAGTCTAGACGCATGTGGTATAATTGCTTGAGTGAATATTTGTTGAGTAAAGGATACATCATCAATGCGATATACCCTTGCGTGTTTATTAAGAAATCCTCATCAGGATTTGTGGTCATTGCTGTATATGTTGATGACATGAACATAATTGGAACTCAAAAGGAGATTGATGATGCAAGAACTCACATGAAAGAAGAGTTCGAAATGAAAGATCTTGGAAAAACAAAATTTTGTCTAGGGCTCCACATTGAGCATTTCCAAGACGGAATATTTGTGCATCAGTCAAATTACACCAAAAGGGTGTTAAAACGCTTTAAAATAGATAAAGCAACTCCTTTGAGTACTCCAATGGTCAATAGATCACTTGATATTAATAAGGATCCATTTCGACTTTGTGAAGATAGCGAAAACGTATTAGGTCCTAAAGTACCTTATATGAGTGCTATCGGTGGGCTTATGTATCTTGCAAATTGTACTCGACCAGATATATCCTTTGCTACTAATCTACTTGCAAGATACAGCTCATCTCCTACGCGCAGACATTGGAATGGGATAAAACATATTTTCTGTTATCTTCAAGGTACGATTGATCTTGGTTTAGTTTATCATAGAAACCCCGAAGTTTGTCTAGTTGGTTTTGCAGATGCAGGATACTAATCAGATCTGCATAAAGCTCGATCACAAACTGGATATGTTTTTACAATTGGTGGAACAACGATCTCATGGCATTCTCAAAAACAGACTTTGGTCGCCACTTCTTCAAATTATGCAAAAATCATTGCTCTTCATGAAGCATGTAGAGAATGCATATGGCTCCGATCTATGACTCAACATATACAAGGTGCAAGTGGAATAGTCATCGATACGGAACCAACAAAAATATTCGAAGACAGTGCTGCATGTGTCGCTCAACTAAAAGAAGGTTTTATCAAGAACGACAGAACAAAACATATTCCTCCAAGGTTTTTCTCTTACACTCAAGAACTCGAGAAGAATCAGGAAGTGGATATCCAATATGTTCGCTCAAGTGACAATGCAGCAGATCTCTTTAAAAAGGCGTTTCCCACTACAACATTCAGAGTCCATAATATTGGAATGCACCGACTGCGAGATCTATGAAGAGAAGTTATATTCATCACTTCTAGAGGGAGATTCTCTACAAGAAATGTGGGTATTAATAGCATCGGAAGATAGCGTTATTGACAAATATGCTATTGTATACGGAGACGGGATTTTTTCATAGCGTTTATGATTATGAAACGCTATAATTACTATCGCGGGAAAATGGAAAGTTTTAGCCGCCTAAATTTGGTGAGCGCGTGCACTTTACCATTGCAGATTAAAAAAAAATAAACGCTATCTTATTTGTAAAATATCTCCAAAAGTAAATAAGTTTATTTTTTTCTTCATTTCTCAAGTGACAATCTCATTGTTTCTCGTAAATGTTAAGCGGGATATAAAATTTCAAGTGCCGGCTCTTGCTAAAAATGTCAAGCGGGAGTACAATAGAAAGATAAAAAATTTATGGTTAACAGAAATATTAAAATATTTGTTGAAACAAAATCTGAAATAACAAAAAAAAAGGTTCTTTCTTCCTCTTCGTCACCTCTTCTCACCCTCGATCTATCTTGTTCTTCTATCAATCTCAATCTCTCTCAGTGTCGATCAGTCTCTCCGATCCCATATATTGATTTCTTCTGGAAAATTGTTGTTTCCCCCAAAATTCATGACGATAATCGGAAGAGGAAGACGGTGGTTTGGTTTCAACGCGAGGACTGTGGAGCGAGTCTAAAGAAGCCAGTGCGTTACCGAAGCTGTAAGTACTTAAACCATTTCTATCAATTTTGTGTGGCACAAATTGGCTTAGATTTGAGGGTTTCAGCTATTGTCTTGGCATAAGAGATTGAAGGTGTTTTATGGCTTCGAATTCCATTGAAAGTCAGTAAATTGTGAAGAATCTGAGCTTGATCTGTGCTCCAGTTATGGCGGATTCAATAGCTTCCTCTGATTCATTGTTCCAGTTATGAAAATGGTCTTGTCTCTTGATCAGGGAGTTGATATGTTTGGAAAAAAGAATTGGCTTTCATTGTTTCATGTTTGTTGTTAGATTCGTGTTTGTTGTTAGATTCATGTTTGTTGTTATTAAAGACTTTAGCCTTATCGAGAATTGAGATTACTCTTTGATTCACTCTCTTTTTCCGTGTTTGTTTCCCACGAGTTGGTGATTAAGCCCGAACTGAAAGAAAAAGCGCTGCGAATCAGATCTTATCGGGTTAGTTTCCTTTCGATTCTTAACCGACTCGGTGTCTCAAGAATTCATTAACGTGGTTAGTTGCTTACGGGTATCAGTTTTCTTTTGATATATTCTTTGTTTTCAAAAGCTGGTGTTGTGACTGGTCATTATGATGAAGCAGTCTAGTAAAAATGACGACTCTGATTCTTGTAGTTGTCTTGTGTATTTGGTTTGATTGGTGTTTATGGGATTGATATTGAAAACAGGACGGGAAAATTAAATCTGAAACTGTAACTGTACAAGGACCTCGTGTTCCTGTGTTTTGTCTCAATCTCAGATAGAAAAGCTAATCTAATCAGGTTTCAGTTTCTGAATATTCTTTCAGTCTCAGATACAAATAAAAGTAGCTTCAAGCAAGATCATGATTTGTTAAACCCTCTTTTTTCACAAATTCGATTGTGATTTTAGGATTGTTATATGTAATCTGATTCACAGGATGATTTTATGCAGAGTAAAGGAAAGCTGAGGAGAGAGATGGAATGTTCTCGTTGAAGAAGAAGAATTGAATTGAAATTTGAAAGTGGTATTGCAATTCAAAGCTAGGACATCATTGGATGAAGTTGAGCTTGTACTGTATAGTTTGATGGCCATTAAATCGCCAATCACCAGATCAGCAAAGTTCCTTAAGGATTTGGCTTCAAATGTATCATTGAAAATCCGAATAAGTAATAGATCAGTGATTTAGTGTCTTAATAATTCAAAAACAAAGCTATGTTATCAATAATAATTGTTACGAATTCAATAGTAATTGTTCTTTTTTTGTCTTATCAATCTCTAAATTTGTTACTGCTGTCCAAAACTAATTAAGAAAAAAAATTATCAATGCATAACTAAGAATTATAATTTACAAAATAAAAAGAAAAAAGTCATAATCTTTAATTAGAGTATAGATGATATGATTTGGGGTTTAGGGTATAAAGATATATGATTTAGGGTCTAGAGATTTGATATGATTTTGTATATATATAAATTAAAAAAAAAACATTTTAACAAACTATTGATTTAATTTGTTACAAAACACAGATATAAGAAGTAAAAATTTGTGAATATTTGAACTAGAGTTTAAGACATAGGGTTTAGGGTTTAGGATACAAAAGTATATGGTTTGAAATATACAATTTTAGTTATTAACAATAGACATATAATAAACATTTTTTCATTTATGGATAGAGTTTTCAAAAAGTTTAGGTAATCATTTTAAAAAAATTATAAACTCTAAATCCCAAACACAAACCCTAAACCTTAAACTTATTACCTTATAGGATAAAGGGTTTGAATATCAAATTTTAATGTTTCTAACAAGATAATTATAATACACTTTTATGGATTAATAAGTTTTTGATTTAAGGTATATAATTATTTGTTCCTAAATCTTAAACTCTAAATCCAAAATTTTTAACTCTAATCCCTAAACCCTAAACTTCTAACCCTAAACTTTTAACTTCTAATACTTAATCATAAACATTGAATTTGTATAACTTATTAAAAATCAACCTCTAATATACCATCAAAACACCAACACTTACAAAAATTTAAAGTATAATCATTTTATAAATTCTAAACTCTAAAATATAAATAGAAAAGATCTGATTGGCTAATCTAAGGTGGTGAGGATCAACCCCTTTTTGATATCCACCGTTGATTTAGGTTAATCGAATGGACAAGAAACTTTTATTTTTTTTTCTCTATCTCTTCTTCTTTTCCCGTGAGCTGTCTTTGTCTCTAACCTAGTTTTCCATCTTTTCCATCAGAGTAGTGGCGGAGGAGGATTCGTGTTCGACAAGCTCTTCTTCATACCTATCGAATCCAATCCGAACAGATCGGAGAACGCTCGCAGAATTTTCGTTGTCTTCGTCGTCTTCTTCACCGGAGATGTTGATGACATTCTTCTGGTTATTCTGATAAGTTCCTTGGCTGCTTTGATAACGCGAAGATTATCCTCCATGAACCAGATCTCAAGGTGAGATTATTCAGTTACATAGCTTTTTTAAAGTCTGGTTTTAATGTAATACAGAGAAATCGATTGTCTCTTCTTCTCCATCTTTTTCGTTTTCCTCCTCGTCAGTTCTCAGATTTCCGCGAGAAATCACCAGTGTTTCTTCGGTTTTATTCTCCAATATTGATTTTTTTGAAAACATTAGTGGAGATTCCTTTAAATTTAAGTGAGCAAACATCTTTGATATCGAGAATTTCTAAAGTTTGAAGCTTGAACTGTTATGTTTGCGTCACTTTGACAGAATCATTTGGATGTTAACAAAATTCAGCTTAGTTTATGTTAATATATAAGGAGATGCCTTTCTCCACTCTATATCTTCAATCAGTAATCTAGTTTGTTCCAAGTAATCATCAAATTGATCGACTAATGATGTGGTTTTGTGCATACTTCAAATAGGTACTTGACATGGACAGGAATGACTACTACGGTGGAGAGTCAACATCGCTTAATCTCAATCAGGTCAGTTTCTCCCTGATGTTTCTATTAAGATTTCTTTTCTTTTTTTGTGTGTGGTAATTTTTATCATTAGCTTGCGTTATTGATGTTGCTTTTTGTTTTACAGCTGTGGAACAAGTTTAGGGGAGAAGAAAAGGTTCCTGCTCATTTAGGCTATAGCAGAGACTACAATGTTGACATGATGCCTAAGGTATGATATTAGTTCAGTCTCCAGCTAATGCTCTCTTTTCTAGCTTAATTTTACAAATACGAGTTACTAATACTGTTATCTCTCGATGTGGTGGACCAGTTTATGATGGCAAATGCAAAGCTTTTTTACTTTACAGGGAAAGAGGTTGGATTTTTGTCACAAACAGCTCGACAAAGTCAAGGAAACAATATGGCAAAAAAGTTTGAATTTCTTGGCCTGAATGTGTAAACGAGGTTTCTCACGCTCCTTTCGTCGAAGATCATGGAACCAGCAAGACAAATGTTTCATAATTCACAAGCTTAGATGCAGAAATTGTATCAAATTATCTTTTAATTATGTATTTTTATTCTGTAATATGATATTTTGTATCTTGGTTTCATATAATATAATAAATTATGGAATTTTTTTTATAATACCAATTTAATTATATTTATAAATAATTAATAAAACAATTATTTAAATATATTTTTGGATCATTATAAAATAATTTAATAATACAAAAATATATGCTATTGTTGTAAAACAATTGGTATAGATACAACCAAATCATAACAATTATTACACGCTATTATAAATAATAATAATAGCAGCGCAATAAACGATATTGTTGTTTAATTAACTATAGCATCCGTCAAGTCCGCTATCTAAAGTGTCTGACCTACGATGACGGGCGCTGTCAGAGCGTTTAAGGAAATGCTATGTTATATGATAGATAGCGTTGAACGGCCGCTATTAGTACCCACATTTCTTGTAGTGATTACGTTACTGTACTTTTTTTTCCTTGTCATGGTTTTTATCCCAATGGGTTTTTCAATGATAAAGGTTTTAACGAGGCAATACATAATATATTATTAGCAATGGATAATCAAGAGGGAGTGTTAAATAATGGAGTGATTACCCACCACATACTTTACCAACTTCGATATGTGTATGTGTGGTTCTCACCACCATATGTTCACAACATTTTATAATTTCTCTTCCTCCTATAAATAGAGAATTTTTCTCATTTGTAAAGTAAGTAAAGTATAATAGAAAACTTCATCTACTCATATCGTCTCTCCACTCAGTTTTTCACTTTCCTTTTATATATAGTACATACATAAGTTTACATCAATATTGTATTTATATGGCTTATATGGGTTGCACATTAATTCGGTTAGAAATCAGTTAATTTGAAATTTGATAAACTGAACCAAATCAAATACCAAATAAGTTTAGTTATGTGTTTGTTTGTGTTATTTGTGTTAACGGAACCCAAACCTATGTTATTCGGCTTGGTTGGGTAAATATGTACAAGCCCAAAATCATATGATAAGAAAACAATTGATTGTTAAAGATTTGTTCTAAAAAGGGATTGTTCAATTATACGTTAAAAATAAAAGGATATTTAGAGGATGAGCACGTGGTAGAAGTCCATGTAAAGTTGTTGATTCTTGTAAGCATGTGATTTGCATAATTTTATAAAAATTATTCTAATTATATGTATCACTAGGCATCTGTCTATGGCGCGCGGACACAATCATTCAGTAAATCTTATTATAAATTTATTTTTGAGATTCTTGAACATCACATTTTTATTTTCAATAATTGAGACTAAAATATTTTATAAAAATAAATCATACAAATACTAAAATAAATCATATAATAAGATCTAACACACAAGTTTTAAGTTATATAAATACTTATACAAATAAATTAAGAGAACACTACTCCATTAAGTATTGTTATATTTCCATCTTGTGTCTAAAATGTGCTCCACCTCTCCCGAATCCTGGAGGTTTAAGAGACATATACATATTGTAAGGTTGTTGTATATACAAAATTCTCCAATTATAATTTTCAGATTACTTACTTTCTCTTAAAAATCAGGGCATCATCAGTCGTGGGATCAAGGAGAAGACGAAAAAAACCAATTGCTTCATGTGAATGGATAGTTATTTTATCTACACGTATAAAATTATTTTTAGGAAATATACATGCAATATAAATATAAAACATATATTGCACAAATTGAAAATAATAATGACATATGCTTTATTATCCATACCTTCTTTTTTATTTACACTCCAGTCGGTTAAGACAGAAACCGCAAAAGGACCAGTGAATCCTTTGGTTCTTTCTTTGATATCAGCGGCAAAGTTCCCGTATGCGATGCATTTTAACTTCACATCCCTTTGATTTAAACAATTTAAGTTACAAACTTTGTTACCAAGACATAGTGATCGGAGAGGAAATATAACTTACTCGAGATCTGTGATGCTGAAAGTTATTTTCTGAATAATATCTCCATCAGGGTTATTCTCTGTTTCAATGTTGCTAACATTTTCTTTCATACCAATGAGACTACAAATCAATTATGAGAGATATATTTATCATAAACAAACTTCATTTTTTTTCTTCTATATATGTACAAATTTATAGATGAAAACACTAAAACGAATATTAGAAGTTAATCTTACCAACAGGATACAACTGAGCGTAAAGAATTCTGTATATCTCTCTAAAAGGGACAAATTTCATGAAGGGATCCATTGTCAATAGTCGTAGACTTGAGACTTCTGTCTCAGTAGTGAGAATGATCTGATAATTGTGTCTCGTTGTTCTTCTCTCATTCTTCCATTCAGATGGAATCAAGCCGAATTTAGACAATTCAAGCCATTGTCCTTCAGTCCTAACACGGTAAAAATATGGAAAGGCGAGGTTACCACATGAAGCATTAATTCTAAAATCCTATATACAATGAAATTTGCAGAGAGATCAAACAAACAATAAATATAGACAAAACAGTTATATATTCATATTAGATAATACTTACATTTTCGTCGACTAAAATGAAATTCAGCCTGGTAAGCCTTGATGATCAGGTTTATTCCATCGTTTCAAAACTTTGACACGGATTTTCCAATCTCGTCTCCATGCATGTAACTCATCAACAAAGTTATATGTAGCCATGGGGATAATGTTTTTATAAAACCAAAGCAACAGTTGGGGAGAAGGATTGCTTTGTTGTTTATTTTTAATGATGGATATGAGGAAATGAGGATATATATATAACACCCAAATAACGGTTATGGAAAGTGTCTCGTGAATCAGTGCATTTTACGTATTTTTGTAAACTAAAAATGCTTCATTTTTTAAAAGTTGCAACTTATGATGAATATTCTAGATAGATTATTGGTTAACACGGTTTATCTATTAAAAGAAGAGTCGAATTTTTGTTACAACACGAAATTTCTTGGCCCATATGTTGTATAAAAATATTGGGTTCAGATGATATATAGTTTGAGTGTAACATAATAAACCGTTTACATCAAACAGATTTAGAAACAAATCAGTTATATATGTTATTGACATCCTTTTTAATCATCCAACACGTGCTATTTTTTGACAGAACACTATTCAAAATATATAATATCGTTTATACAATCCATTTTATTAGAATAATGTTATTTTTAACCAACGCTATATTGATCTAACATCCTTATTAATAACGTTATTTTTATACAACGACAATCTTTCGTAAATTATCACTCACGATAGCACATAATCATAATTCAGTAGTAAATTTCCAAGAACAATATATATTATATCTATAAGGAGTAATTTAAACCCAAATTAGAATAAATTATTCTTTATTAATAATCGCAAAACAGACTTGTAAATACAAAAAAATGTGTCTAACAAAACTAATAATATATATGGATTATCAATTTTGGATCCTTTTACTCGGCCCAATCCATTAGACATCATCTGTATCCAGCACATCTAATCTCTCCCTAATCCTGAAATTTCAATAACAAAATCATGTAGATCTAAATTTATAAAATATTTTTTTTCATAAGTCAATTTAAACAACACATAGAAACATACTTACTTATTGCGCAAGGTTAACACTTCAGCAATAGGTGATTCAGTGATAAAACGGGACACACCATCATCATCATGATCTTTGATAGACACATTCTCTAAAACATAAATATTGGAATATTGTTACGTTATATACAACGATTTTATAAATAACATATTGATGTATCATCAGAAAACATACCCCCGTCAATTGCTACACACTAATCTGTTAACACACATATATCAAAAAGACCTTCATATTCTCTACACTTATCTCTTATTTCAGTTGCCAACTCACCGTGTGCAACACACTCTATCATAAACTCCCTATATTTTGACAAAGAATGTAGTTAGGAATTAGTTAGTTAGACTTCAAACATATAGTTTGAGATATACTTACTCGTCATCTATTATCTTAAATCGAATTGATGATGAAGTCGTTCCATCCGGGTATGTAATAGTAAAATATCTAGCATCGTTGACGACTCCAATCAAATTTGCGATTGTAATTAGTCAAAATAAAGACATGAGTTCGAACTATAAATTTTGCATTATACGAAGATACCAAAATATTCTTACCAGTTAGATAATACTGAGCATCTGGGAATTCATAAATCGAGAGAAATGATACAAAATTATAGAATGAATTATTTGTTAATGGTAAAGCTGGTGAAATCGTTGTTCCCTTTGTCAGTGTAATAACGTAATCATGTTTTGTAATACTTTGGATATTAGTCAAGCTGTAAGGATTCAAAAGAAATCCAGTCAACATAAACCATTGATCTTCTTCGCATATCTGATTGAAATGTTCCATCATCTGATTGTTTACCCGAGCCTATATTCTACAACCCTAGAAGTTTATACAGTAACATTAAAACAACAAAAAAACAGATTAGTGTATGTTAAAACAATAAGCATAACTAACAATAAATATCACAAATACCATTATAAGTTATTGAAATTTACCCTTTCATCGACCATAATGAAATTTAGGCTTCGATTATCGTCCGAGTAATCCACCACCCATTTTTTGAGTATCTTCACTATAATTCTCCAATCGGATCTTTGAGAGTCCAATTGACGAACAAAATCATAATCCGCCATTGCGTGATGACTATCGGTTAGGGTTATGCAATTTAGAATATATTTATAAGAAAAAAAATATGATTTTATATTAATCTATAACCGAAAATTAAGAATATTAACATTTCAGAATCAATATAGATAAGCAAACAATATTATCTTCGATTAAAATAAATAAATAAATATATATATATGGAGATTTTCCTATTTAAAATAATGTTTATATTCCAATCCTCATTGTTACAAATTCTTAAAAAATTTTATTATAACACCATCTATATATTTTGAATGACAAATTTACTTTAAAGAAAATTTACATTAGCTAAATGATAAACATCTACAATATATTTTAAAGATGGTGACTTGTTATCGTGTTTTGATTTTCAAGAACGCGTAAATTTAACCAAGAAATTATTTCTTCAGTGAACAAACAAAAACAACTGTTTCTAGATTTTTATTTTTTCATTCGTAGATGCTACAAAATCATATTATTTATAAAACATAGTGTTTAGTAGAACATGATAAAATCAACAACCAAAAAACAAAAACAAAACAATAACAAAAATAATAATAATAATATAAATTATAGCCAATACATATCATATCTAAAAAAAGAACTATTTCCATACACTTCGTTCCGTATCTTCACCCAAATCCTGAAATTAATGTTTAAGAATATATGTAAACAATATAGTACTACAAAAAAAAACTGTATTAAGGGAGTAGAGTTAATGTCACAATAATTATCTTACTTTACCCAAAATTCAGAAACTTCATCCATTGTAGGAGCAGTCACGAAAGACCTTCTTCTTTATGATTTTGGATAGTCAATTCTTCTAATAAAAAAAGAATCAATACGCATGATGATACCTTTAAATTCAAATTATTTAGAGTTATATCAAATTGAAGGGTATACCTCCAGTTCTCGTAACACACCAATCGATTAAAACGCAGACGTCAAATGGACCATCATATCCTATGCTAATGAGCCATGTGCGATACATTCCAATGTATTATCCCTTCAAATTACATAATAGAGTTATTGTAAAACTAAATTATCATAACCATAGACAATAGAAAATAAAAAGAATGCGCTTACTCATTGTCTTTAAGACGAAAACAAAGTGTCAGGATAATTTTTCCATCTTTCTGCACAACTGGTATGAGATCTCTTACAATGTCAAGTACACCAATCAAATCTGAATAAACACACATATCAGTAACACTACAGAGAATTTTTTTTTAAAAAACAAAAAACAAAAAACAATATATAATTATACTAACCAATAGGATATTCATGAGCGGAAGGATTATTGATAATCTGTGAAAATTGTACAAAACTGACGAATGCCTTATTAGATATTGGTATTATACGTGAAACCTTTGTGTCGTCAGTCAGAGTAATCATAAAACCGAGTCTAGTTATCTTGTCGCGATCATTCCTGAGCAATCAGTTGAGACTAAACCGAGATAACATAATCCAGTGACCTTCATGGCAAACTCGTTCGAAATACTCGAACATCTGATTGTGAACAATTTCTTGAATTCGGCATCCCTACAATATAAGAAAAAAATATAGAAATTATAGAACCAATAAAGAAATATACAGAATCAGAGACTTATTACTACAAAGTTTAGTTTATAATAAAACTAACGTTCTCGTCGGTCATAATGAAGCCAAGACCTGGTAATCCTTGTGGATCGTTCACGCTCCACTTTTTCAAAACTTTAACCACAATCCTCCAGTCATCTCTCCATCCATTCATCTCATGAACCAAATCATAACTACCCATGTTTGTTGGAAGTTTAGAGAGAATAAAATATCAGAAAGTAGTTATGTTCTGTTGCATCGAGTCTTTATCAAATCATCTATATATATACATAACGTTTTTTAAAATATGATTATGCTTAATGATGACGATTCATAGAAACCGTTTACTTGAACCGAGTCTTTTAAAACGATTTTCATTATCCATTATATATATTAAATATAAATACAATATGATCGCAACCACTAAAACCAAATTATCTATAACTTTATAATTTTTTAAAAATATAACAAAACACAATCTATATATGTATAACTTCTTTCTATATAATTTAAAAATTTGTTTTAATTCAAAGACAAAACATATGTGTATATATATGTTTTCATACCGATAAATCATTATTAAAATAAAAGGAATTCATGATTGTATTAGTTTTTTTATTATTATTTCGATATCCGAATATAAATTGGTTATTAAGGTATTTAAAAATATAGATATACTGGACTCATTAATTAATCATGACTTAATATTATTGATATAGGTATACCGGATATTATTAAGCAAATAAACACCTAAACATTAAACGAATCTAAATCTCTACAAAAATATTACTGATTTCGATTTTCGTGAACAACCATAAAGACTAAACACGATTGGGTCCATATCGTAGAATATCTTTACTATCACGATCATTAAAGTTTTTATGAGCTCTTGGAAAAGACAATTATTGTTAGAGGTCTATTAAAAATTTATGACGACAGTCAGTAAGTTTTCCTGTGACAAATAGTTGAAGTATATATATGTTTCCTAATATGTTTATCTTAGGCAATTATCCTGATTTCTAGTATGTTTACTTTAGGCAATTACTCTGACTATACCAAAAATAATCAAAATATTTTCCATAACAGAAGCCACAAAAATCTTATAAAAAAGACATAGTCTAACATCGAACCTAACAATATGAGCTAATATAAAACACATATAGTACATAAAATATAGTTTGATAATACATCACAAAATTAATATATAAACAATAAGAAAGTATTAAATAAAATCATTGATCTTAGTTTTAAAAGTAGGCATAAAATTACTAAGTATTGAGTTCGAGAAGACAAAGAAGAAACAGTGAAAATAGAGAGACAGAATAGGGGAGGTCTACAAATAACATCAAACAGTCGATGCGCTCGTCCGTAGTTGGTTCCGCCTACGAAAGTGATAAAAAGTCATTACCAAAACGTTTTAATAAATATTGAAACAACAATATATAGAATCCAAAATTTTAAATACTCACGTCGCTCTAAATGCATCAACTTCTGCATCGACAGGATTGTACAAAAAATCTGAGCATAAATGATTAGATCGGAGAACCACAGACTTCTTATCGATACCTAAACAACAATAGACAAAATTTTTATTCAACATTCAGATTTTAAGACATATATGAGAAAATATGTATATACCTTGGCCATTTGTCATCTTCCAGAACCTTAACACCCAGATAACCAATTCACATGTGTTTCTCTGATATACATCATGGAGATTTATTGCTAGAGAACCACGGGCGTAACATGTTAACCAGCCTTCTCTTCTGCCACAAGAAATAACAATACGAAAAATGAAATATTAGACTTTATATGTTGACAGTCCTTTACATATAAAACAATGGACATGATTCGTAATACCGTGCATCTACTATCTCATATCGGAGATAAGCGAGATTCTCTTCATAAGCATCATTACTTGCATTGCAGAGTGGACTCATATTCACAATAGTTCTCATAACGTCTTATTATAAATGAAATAATAAATTGAATTTAAATCTATTATAAAACTTAACATATATGTTTAGAAATTACCATGCAAACCGATAAATTTGATTAATTCTTATAAAAAGTTAAAGATGAAATTTTTACCAATCAGATAGTCAAAAGGAATGGCTCGATCCACAATATCATAAAATCGGAAGCAGTGGAGATACAAATTGTACGACCTCGTTCGAATAGGGGTGATAATAGTGACAGAAGTTAACTGCAAACGATGTTTATTGATCGTTGTAAGCATTGATCCAGTTGCTTCTTTAACGTAAAAATTGAAAATCCGAATTCACTGTCCCTGTTTGATTTCTTTCCAGCGAGTGGGAAACTCGTTTGGCATAATGGTTGCAGCGATCCGAGTACCCTAGAAAAATAACACAGCCAAAAATAATCAGTGAATAATAAATAGAAAAAACATAAAAGAAAAACTTCAAAAAAAGACACATACTTTGATATCAGACAGAACCATCTCGATAGTATTTTCGAAGAATGTTGAATGCTTCCAAAGCCTGACCACCTTGACAGATATTAAACACCCTGTTTTGTAAGTATCCAAACATGCAACATCGACAACATCAGACATTTTAGAAACTTATTTTTTTCTTTTTTGCGATTGAGAACTCTGAATGAGATTTATAAAGAGGAAAACTAAAAGTGACGAAGTATGAGAAAGTGTGTTAAAGACGAAAAGGACAGACAATGCAGTTGAATAGGCAGTTATTCTTTCTTATAAATTTATTTTCGTTTGAATTATTAAAAAAAAAAATTTGAACAGTTATCAATTAAAGCCCCTTATCGTCAAAACCAACAACAATCCCATTAATTTATGTCAAGACATTTCCATATCGATATTGACTGATTTGTTCGTTTCACGTGTCAGAGAGAATATATTCCATGTTTGAAGTTTCACCAAGGATACATGCAACCTCAATAAGTAAATATACTATTTTACTAAATATATAACTTTGCTAAATTACAACAATTTCCATAAAATAATACGATCACTCTCTATAGTTTATAGACAATTTTATGTTTCAATATTTTAGGAAATGATATATTCATACAACATCATAACAAAAATGACATTTATGTAGACTTATATGTTATAACTTTATGTATCTACTTGGGCAATTTTCTTTAAAATTATGTGAAACAGGAAACCTGGAAAGTCAAACGGTTAGGTGCAAACATAAAGTCGCATAATCTTCCCCATAAAAAAAATTGAAAAATGAGAAAATTGATTATTATTGCACACCTTATCAAATACTCACTTGAGGTTTTCTTTCAAAAAACTTTAAATTATTTTATAAGTAGCCTTATCGTTTGTGAGAGCATTCATAAGAACATGGCGAACACAAATGAAAAAAAATTCGATGAAAATGACTTGTTGATCATCAATCCCCCACCATTGGTAATGAGATTCGGTGTCGTGGAACCTAAGTAACCACCTTCACCAACAGATTCCAAGATCGAGCAAGAAGAATTATGGGAACAATTACACTTACTCACCGCATCAAATCAGAAAGCCAAACAGAATACTACTCAGGTAATATATCCTCTTCACTAAAGGTTATTTCAATCATGTCTTACACAATGAATTGTAAAATCTGTATATTCTATTTATGGAGGATGACAAAGGCAACCCATCTAATGAGACATCCCAAGCAAGTTGCACAAAACGAAAACACGATCTGATTATAGATCTGGAGATAGGGTTGAAGTGCATGCATTGTGGTTTTGTGGAGACAGAAATTCGACACATGGATACCGCCGAATGGGCAACTAATCAGAAATATATTTAGATTAATAATGAAATTTTTTCTAAAATCTATGTTATTGAGTCATTATTATTTGTTATTGATTGCCCATTGAACTCTATGTTTTAGAAATAATTCATGTTTAAATATAATATTGAGTTAGTTTAAAGTTATATAATTTTACAAAAATTTAAATTGGATTGTTTGTGTTTGTGTTTGTGCTTGAAGGGAGAGGAGAAGGAAAGCAAAAAGAGGAGGTCTGGAGTTTAATCAAGAACCATATCAATTTCCATGTTTTTTTTCCTGTTTGCAATGATCACTTTAAAGACAGTATGTACTTGGTTTAATTTTCTAAAAACTGTTAAGTTTATTTCGATGACATTGATAATTTGGTTTTGGAGCATTCTCGATATTTATAACTACGTGACAATGTTCATCACATGAAATGTCAATAGATATCAAATAATATGCTACAATTTAAGTTTCGTTAAAATATATTATCGAATTGAATTTATCATTGGAATATCCGACTACAGTTAAACGTCAGAGATCAAACCATTAATAAAAGAAAAAATTAAGAAAGCTGCTTAATTGTACATGATGGAGTAATATATATATATATATATATGAAAAAAAAACGAATCAGATTGATAAAACCGAGTAAATATACAACTCCCAATTTATATACAATATTTGGGTTCAATAAAAATAATAGTTGATACCCATATCCATTAGTTACATTCTTTTGGTGTAAGCCAATCAAACATAATGTAATATATAGGCTTTACAAACCCATTTACGATAATAGATAATCTAAACTTAGTACATGATATAAGAATTATTTCAGGTCTAATTTAGAGAAATTTTGAAAACGAATTACATCAGATCCAACTAAGTGAAAAATCGAAAAACATCAAATCTATTAGTAAAACCTATAAAACCGAACGTAATTATAATATAGTAAAAAGAACTAACATATTTCGAGATCCATAGAGAATAGATAAACAAAACAAAAAATAAATCATATCTTGTCAAAAACCTCCTTGTAGACGACATTCAATGTTTTGCTTTGTGGTTTGTTTTCTTTATCGGTGATCAATATCTTCAAACCTTCTCTGGATGTAACCCTCGACACAGCGACATAGAGTTGCCCATGAGTATATACCAGCCTTGGAAGATACAAACCAACCTTTTCGAGTGTTTGTCCTTGGCTTTTGTTTATAGTCATTGCAAAAGCTAATGTGATAGGAAACTGCTTGCGTCTCATCCTGAAAGGAAGTTTCATCTCCGAAGGAAAGAGGAATATCCTAGGAATGAGTACTTTCTCACCAACCTTGCTACCTGTTATTATCTGAGCCTAGAGAACATAATTAGCCATCTTAGTAATGATGATTCTTGTGCCATTACACAACCCATTCTTAGGGTCGATATTTCTTAGAAGCATTACAGGAGTACCCTTTCTCAACTTCAGGACATGATTAGGGAAACCAGACATCTTGATACTATTTAAAAACTCCTCGGTATAAATCATATTGTTGGAACCACCTTTCTTCTTACTAGCTACACTCTCCGATGGTACTTCAGATGCATCATTGTAATTGACAACTTCTTCAGCCGTATCAATGCTATCAAAACTAAGATAGGTCCTTTCAACACCTGTTATATACAAAACAATCGTTGTATTATATAAATTTAAACAAATAAGTTAAGAGGAACTAAAACAAAATAAACATACCCGACAACTTTGAAAGCATGTAACCATTTATCGTCTCTACATCATCGTTTCTTAGACTCAGTATGGCATGGTCTTGAAAAAATTTAGGATCAGTCTCTTTCGAAAACAAACTCCCATTTTGACGATCGTTTTTATAGGATCTTTACAGTCTTTAATCAACAAATCATCAGGATTATCAATCACGGCTTCACCACTTCCATCATCATTTATCGTTCCATCACCAATGTCTAAGATCCACTTTGTAAAGGCAGCTCGTTCAAGCATCACACGGCTATTATCTCCAGCAATAAGTCGCATGTTCTGTGTAAGTCTCAACACTCTACATTTGTACCACAGAGGTGACGAATTCAAAGTGGCCATAAGTATCTCTGTCTTCCCAGCATTTGAATCACTGGCAATATTTGCCTGAAATCCCCTCCCAAAACAATGACCTTGTCACCAAAGGGCTTATCAACTTCGAATATATCACGCATCGTTCTATCTAGGGTCTCGGAACAGTCTTTACTCATCATCAACGCCTCATCCCATATAATGAGTTTAGCAATCCTTATCAGGTCGGCAAGATTCGACTCCTTCTTGATTGAAAAAAAGGTAAACTTATTAACCACGATAGGGATTGCAAATCTTGAATGCGCAGTTCGGCCTCCTTCTAATAGTAACGCAGCAATCCCGCTCGATGCAACCTTAAGAACAACATTACCTTGGGAACGTAGAGCAGATCCTAATAGACTCCACAAATAAGTTTTACCAGTACCTCCAGAACTATAAACAAATAACATACCTCCCTTGTTCTTATTTACTGCTTCTAGGATCTCATCATAAACACTTCTCTGTTCGCTGGTTATAGTGGCTAACATCTGCTCGTTTCTAACTCTAAGAGTTTTGCGATTGTAATTCCTCTCATCCCGAATAAGAGGATTATCACGTGACTCCAGAGTAATATCTTCAGGAAACAGCACAGGTGTGAATTCTTTTAAAAATCTCCCACTTACACGTAAAAGAAGTTCTATTTCGACCAGAGCAAAGTCTTTAACTTGCTCCTGAGATAGACTAACAGCTACACAATTTCAAAAAATTTACAAAAGATAAATTAGCTATCAATATCTTAAAGATATATAATAACAACAACGTAAACAATAACTATATGACTTACTTTGATCCTGGCAGTCTTTCTGTAATTATATATGATGTCATCTGATAATACCTGCCATGTAGCATCCCAAACTCTAGAAGGAATGGATATACTATGAGTAGTGAGCATGATCACAAAAAGACGACGGAGATAATTAGCAGAAAGCCACAATCCGGCCTCATTGATGGCCTCAATATATTCTTTATCATCATTCAATAATCCATACGCATAGCAAGCGTCTTTGAACGAAGGATGTAGAACTTTGTTGACCGTTTTTATATCGTCAAAACTACGTGGTCCTTTGACTAAATTAAGCAGAAGCCTTAAATAATATGCTTCACCTGCCCCAATGGGTACGTACGTAATTCTACCAAGAGCAATTCTCCTTGACCTTGGCGTCCATATCCTCTTTTGGTCCATTCCATACAAATCTCGTAGGAAGTTGCGCATAAGTTAACGTCCTCGCCAATTCATACTCCTTGTTGCACTCCATCCAAGCAATAAATTTTGACGTACCAACTGAGACACGATTAATAACCTCGTCACCTGGATCATCCTCGTTGTATATGACCATTTGCTGGTTTGGTAAATGAAAGAGTAGTTTAACTACAGAAACGGTGCGATGGTGAGTACGATTACCGAAAATTTTCCACGTAGACTCCGAAGGCGCTACATACCTATATAGAAAGACATTATTAAATAATGGAAGATTGGAATTTCAAAGATATAAAATATGTGAACAAACTGTTTAAAACATACCTACAGTTGAAGTGTTTCTTAATCTCGTTTTCTTTATCATCATTCTTGATAGTTGCACGGATGTAATCAGCACCTTTATGAATATATTTGAATAGATACTTTACTGATCGTGACTGTACACACCATTTGACGTTGATATGAGCCCTATAAAGCAGTGTGAGGCTCTTATTATAAGGAACCACAAATCCATTATCACATCCAATACCCTTTTTAACGATAACTTTCTTATCATTACGTCTCCTGTATATAGGATATCCAACATCATCTATTTTAGTGATCGGACTGAATGGTTTTGGAAAATACTTTGTACATTTTCCTTCAGCCATGCAAACACTATCCTTATTCAAAGCACCACATGGCCCATGCATCATGACATCTTCTACTATCTCATACAGCGCTGGATCAATATCCTTGTCAGGAATTTCTGCACATATTATCTTATCATTGTCATCACCTGTTGGTAGCTTGTGACCAGCCTCTAAAAAAAGAACGATGTGTGCATGAGGTAGTCCCCGTTTTTGAAACTCAATCGTGAAGATCGCTGCAAAGAATAATTTTTAGTTTTTAAAAGATTAGTTAGCATGATCATCTAGCAGTGGTATGGACAATATCTTGCTAAACGAAATAAGATACTTAGTTTAATAAAAAATACTGGCTTTTACGACACCTAACACATTTTCTTTGGTGAGTCTGTGCATGAGATCATCTAGTTTCATCTTGAACACTTGCGTACATATATCTGGCCTATCCTCTTGCTTCAAGTTATGTCTGTTTAGGTGCCTGGTAATCTCAGGCCATTTGGGATTACACGTAAAGGTTATGAAAAGATCCGGAAAACCAAAATGCTGGCAAGTAGTCATCGCATCTAGATAATGTTGCACCATATACCTTGTACCACCAGTATAAGAAGAAGGTATAATAATACGTTTACCCTTGTCAGAAAGATCAGTGTCACCTTCATCAACAGTTTTATTTATCTTATCATAATTTTCGCAACGAAGTTTAGACTGATTCATTGAAATAAAACGTAGTCTATTAGTCTCAATCATCGTGTACGCATCCACTAAGAACTGCTGGAATAATCTTCCAGATAAAGGGATGATTGGTGACTCACCAACCCTCTCCTGTATGCGGAAAGTAAAAAACTCTTTCATAGTAATATGCAACATTTTCCTCCTTTTGGTATCTACAAAACCAATATCGATACCAAGTCTGAACCCGTCCTCGCCATAGGGAAACAATAATGGATATTGCAAAGGCAAATACGCAGGATGTAGTTCACTGATCCTTTTGAGATTCCCAGTCTTTTTACACTCGATGATGATATCACTTGAATCTGTCTCATTATTGAAATCATTAGGTATCAATGCAGCAACCTCGTTAGTAGGTTGTAGATTCTCAGTCCTTCCATCACTTTTCCTGTCATGCCTTAAAATTATCCTTAACCGGCTTGTATCATCGTTAGTATCAAACCTTTCTCGCATGTTTCGTAATGCATCCATATGTTTGTTATGTTTATCTAGCATATTTTTTATTTTCTCAAACACCTTCTCTCGCAATTTATCAGTCGGTCCCGTTTTCCTATAAAATTTTTAAAATAAATTCTTGTGACAGTTAGAACCACATAACATTTGATAACAATACATATATGTTTTAAAAATTGATTTCAATGATTAAATTAATTATAAACCAAAATAATAATAATCATACCCATAAGCAGCTATTCGGTTAGATGTTTCATTTGTGGTATCATATATATATACAGCTGTAAAAAGGCTGGTTCTTTTCCAGGAGCTGGTAACATATCGCCTATAGAATGGTAGTTCTCCCCACTCATCTGGAAAATGTAAGTACCTTTACCGTCGTTGATTTCTTTATTTATTTTTCCTCCAAGAGAAGTGAAGGAAAACATCATATTATATGCCCGGATAAATTCACGAAAGTGATCACGCAAATCACCATCATTGTACATCAATGCTAATAGCGAATTTGGAGGGGCTTTAAGAAGTGGAAGAACGACTTTACCCTGACCACAACACATGGAGAATATAGGCTTCCCACGTCGATATCGTTTACCTTACCTCTCTCCATACCACATATAAGCCTTACACTTACCACATATATATATATATAGGATCACCATCATCGTAATAACCTGGTTAGAAAAATATTCATTGATTAGTATTAATTACACGATATTTATATATTATGTATTAAATGAAATATATTAGTCCAATGAAAACCATAACCTCCATCTTTCAGACCAGGACTAACTGATTCCAATAAATCTGTTCTATTAACAACGGTCTCGTTTGCATCCTCATCACAAGAATCAGAGGATTTAGCACGTTTTTTGGGTCTTCTTTTTTTTTATTACCAGAAGTCGGTTTTTCCACATCCTCACTTTCCGACATAGATTCTTCATCATTATCCCTATCGGCTCAAAATCAGTAGCAATAAAGCAAGCAAACTCTTCCGTGTTGATAGAAGTAGCCAAAAAATCTGTTTGTTTTTTCACGGAAAAAATAGTAAGTATAAAACAGGTATATAATTATTAATCTACATTGTAATTATTAAAAAAGAAGATCATCAATAGCTTCTTCTTTTTTTTTCTCCTCTCACGCATGATATGCATTCTTCTCTGTTGTGCATTACGAATTCCCTAGGGTGTTAGATCAGGAACTTCATCGATATTGTAACGAAACAAACCTCCAAGTTGGTCAATATCGGTTGCACTGGTAGGAGCATATCGTGCGTTCTTAGCATTACCACCTACAAATTCCAGTTAATAATAAGCAGATTTATAACACGTGAATGTTTTCAAAATATAATTTAGTTAAAATCTCACCTTTATTTGGAGCAATCGATGAAGATGAACTTTTTTCTGAGGACTCCCAAGCTTACGTTTCATAGTTTCTGATAAATACACAATCATTAACAAACTCTATATATATATAATATTATATTGCGCAATAATGCAAAATATACATTTTAGCTTCTCATAATAAAATGAGATTTTGGTAGTAAAATGAATTTCGAAATAGAAAACCTCACGAATTTTAACATTACTTATTCTTCGCGATAATATGTCTATATTCTCATGCACCATAATACTCCAATATCAAAAATTTACCTTTTTCGTGATAATGTTAAAATACTATTGAGATACTTCTACATTACAATAACGCAGACCTATAAATAATTATTTATTATTCCAAATATGTAGAGCTAATCTTAAAAATATACCTCTATATTACAACAAATATATTCTCCTAATATTTTTACGAAACCCGAAAAGATTATCGTTATATTTCGTAGAACTTGAATATTCTTCCAAAAAAATATGGTTATTTAACATATCATCTCAATAAATTGTATCACATCTTTTTTCGTGGACAATTATATTATACTTCGTTACGCAAGCGTTTTGGGGATAGCTATGAATATCGAAATCCATACATGAAAATAATATTTAACAAATATTATTTTCATACACTGCGACAAAAGTCAAATTTTATTCATATCACATACGATGTCTAACACAAACCATAAAACTTAAAAATAAAAACCGATATAAAATAATTCCAAAAATATTATCACGGAACTCGTAACATAAGGGTCTAACGACTGGATATCAACTCTCGAAACTGATAGACCTCGAAGCATGGTGAATTTAGAATAACTTATGTGCAATCATACGACGTAGTTGCCAAGAAACACCATATTTTATCTAACAAACCAAAATCAAATCATATTTATCGCATATACTATACAACCATCTCATATCAAAAACTAAAAAATACTCGTCGAACAATTATCTTCGCAAAACGAATGATGCAAATAACGACATCTTGTTTACATCCACCCAACTCACGAAGAAAAGTTTCAGCATAGTCACCTTTCAAAAAACATGATAAACGTCGATTCCTAAAGTTTTCCATCAAACAAAAATCAGTCTGAGTTAAACTTAAAAATTCGTTTTTGAATTTTATTAACATAAAATAGATTACCTTTTGTTTTCGAGATCGAATCTTATTATAGGCTATCTAGAGTATCCTAAGGATCCAATTCTATCATGAGAGTTTCCAACGTTGACAACCTTACCGATTAAATCTGTTTTTTTTTAAACAAAATACCAATTAATCAATATAGTAAGTGAATGACAAATCAGTAATGAAAAATACACCGAATACTCACACACACAGAAGTTAAAATCAATAGTCCCATTCATAATATCTTCGAAAACAACGAACAAAAAATAATCATTGATATCTAAAGTATAAGAGCTTGCACATGTTGTATCACTGGTAAGTTGGATCATATAAGGATGTGTACTTGGCTTAAATTCACCGGTAAGAGGCAATAGATTAAAATTTATTAGAAGAACTCAATCTCCCTCGTTACATATCCTCGAATACTTATCATAAAATTCAATCGGTGCAGTTACATAAATCTTCTGTTCCTGAAAAGTAACGAAACAAATATTCAAACATTTATCATTACAAAAACTAAAATATAATCATGAAATTGATGTGTTATACCTTCCAGTCCCCCATTATAAAGTTTAACGTGCGGTCACATTCAGGAAATCTTTTAAATTTCCGTAGGACTTTCAACTTAGTCTTCCATATATGCTTGGTAGGATCAAGTTCGGAAATTCCAAACAGATTTTGATCATATGTTTTATGTACGGCGACAGATAGGAAATAAGCCATTTAAGTTAAATACAAACCCAGAGCCTCAAAACAATTACAATGATTGCGTCCAAAGGTGCCTTAAAAAAACACAGCAGAGACAATATTTAAACCAAACCTTTGTTTCCTATTTATACAATTTAAAATAAAAGGATATATCGGATATTTTACATTTTTGAGATACCTTAATGTTTATTTTACATTTTTACGATAACATATTACAGTAAAACCTCTATAAATTAATAATGTCGGGACTGCAATTTTCTATTAATTTATCGATATAAAAAGTATCTCAAAAAACTAATTTGGGACTTAAGAAATGTATTAATTTATCGAGGTATTAATTTATCGAATATTAATTTATAGAGATTATACTAAAACCTCTATAAATTAATAATGTCGGGACCGTGATATTTTATTAATTTATCGTGATATTAATTTATAGAGGAAAATTGTTTTTTACCCATCATCTTCTTAAATTTTCTTTCAAATGATGTTATATTTAAGAATCTAAACTCATATGCTTATAAAATGATATGCACAAACGTAAAATTATGATTATTAATCATAGCAATTGCAATATAATAGTTATTTCTTTGTTAATTGTGGACTTAATTATCTATGAAAGAATATAAATGTTTATTAGTACAAAATTTATAAAAAATTATGGCTATTATCCTTAATCTTGGTACTGAAATTGAACACAATATCATAATATATTTCAACACAATTATGCGTAAGAAAATCATTTATCACATCTAATTTTTTTCACAAATTTTGAATAGATAAAAAAAAACATTAAAAACTATTGATGTAAATAAGTAAAGATATGATTTTCAATAAAATCTCAAACTTAAATAAAAAATAACACATTAATCAGATTTTATTATATATTATATTTTACCTATCTATATATACACATAAATTTATATATTATTAATTTATGTTTATGTTGGGACCATATTTTTACATAGGAGTTTCAAAAAAATTATTATCTTATTATCTTATCGAATTTGATGGATTTTAACATTGGCCCGACTCGGGACTAGAGAAATTTATTAATTTATAGTGGTTATTAATTTATCAAGTATTAATTTATAGAGGTTTTACTGTACTTTGATAGAAAATTTAATCTCTTGATATATTCCTTTCAGATCGGAATCGCAGGGATACCTTTTCCGATTTGTATTAGGAATCTGTTATATTATATTGTTATAATTATAACAATTTTCCGATTTGTATTAGGAATATATCGGAGGTGGGGCATTTGCATCGTTATATATAAGAACGATGTATTAGTATTACTGAGTTATATCTGACGAATACTTTATAGGTTTTATAGGCACTACATCATGTCGATCGCTGCTTGTCTTTTAGCAATGAAAAATATGACTTTCACCAATGTCTCCGATATAACTCCATCAAATGTCTTCAAGTACACAACTTATAGAAAACAAAATAAAAAATTAATATCTCCTACGGATACTGATCTTCATATCCATCATCCAAATGGGTAAAATCAACTAAAGTTTCAAGCCTGAAATAATATGACAATATTATAAAATCATAAAAATAGATGTCAATAGAATACATATACAGGATACAACATCAAAGATGGAATTTACATACCTCATCTTTGCTATTGCCACTTCTGGAGTAGGAGGATCCTCGAGAATATCAGATATGAATCTTTCTGATTCAACTATCCACTCATCTAATTACATATACATATTCAGTACGCATGTGGAAACAATATAATAGTAAATACAATCTTAAACTTCTGATTAATTGCTGTATTGAATAGATATTAATAGTAAATATTTACGTACCTCTCCACCTATTGAAAGAGAAATTTCGCAATACAATAATATGCCTAAAACACCTATCACGATTCGTCCAAAGTTCTTCAAATTTTATTGCCAAGTTATTCCAAGCAATACATTTCAAAGAATTTCCACTGTATATATTTACACCAACATAGAAGATAATTAACATAATTTAATATATCAAGAAACCCAAGTCTGACACCAGTTATTTTAAGGATAAGTTGTACTTACCTGAAATCTTCAAGTATAAAACGAATAAGTGGACGTTCTGTGGGTGTATCCGATGTATCAGACATAGGAACTCCTCTTTGAAGTTTCTGAACAAAAGTGACAACCCCGAGAAGATCAACTGCAAAATTAAATGACTAAGTTAGAAAATTTTCATTTCTCAGTTAATGAGATAAACCAAGATAATAACATGCATGTAAGAAACTTACCAAGATATCGGTCTGTTTGAATCGACCCAAGCAAAATATCTATGAATGGACATAAAGAGTAAATTTCTCCGGAAGACATCAGATCGGTTTTCTCAGTGATTGTCTCCTCGTTGAAACGTATATGACAGTTGTTTGATGATATACTTGGATGGGGTAATCTGTCAGTAACTGCAAAATTACCAAGAAAATACCACTCTCCTTCGAGCAATGCATACTCGAATTTATCAATTATTTCATATTGAATGGTACACAGGATGCGATTGCCCTACACAGTTTTATTAAAAAAGAATCAATAAACGATTACATTCCCAAAACATGTATAGGAATAATCCTTTAAAATCTCATAAACTTACAAATTCATCAGCAAGAACTAACATCCGATTAGGGCAACCAATGAGAGTATAATCATAATAATTTCTAACTACTTGGACACAAATACGTTGCCCGCCATTTGTCTTTTGAAGTTCAGAAATCCTATCACATGGAGACATTCGTTGTTTTTAGTTAGATTGGAGATGAAAGAGGAGAAAAATGAATGTTTTTTTTATAGGATGGAGTTAATAAACGGTTATGTTTTTAACGCGGGTTTAATATACTTTAGAAACGACGGTTATGCTTTTAAAGGCGGGTTTTATATACGTAAGCAACGATTCGCCAAACTAACAAAATTAAATGACAATTGGTTCAAATGTGAACTTAAATATATATATATATTTAAGAAACGATATGTCGAACTGATCAAACTCGCACGTGACTGACCAGCGATAACCGTATATAATTGTACCGAATGTTCAAACTCGCACATGACTGAGCAGCGATAATCGTATATTTTATAGTATTAAAGTATTTCTTTCTGTATCATTAGAAAAATAGTTATGAAAAAAAAACAGCAAAAAATAAGAAATAAATATTCTATCAAATCTAGTAAGCTAAACCTAATGCACGACATGCACTTCTAAAGGAAGGATAAACGACACCAAAAGTTCTAATATCATCAAAGTTACACGGACCCCTCACTACGTCTAACAAAACCCTAAGATAATAATCTTCTCCATACTCTATCGGTGATTCTTCTATAACACATGGACCAGGATTTCTACGTCGTCTTGGTCTCCACGACTTATTTTTCTGATCCCATACAAATCGAGAAGGTATTTCCGAGTACAAAAGATCTCTCGCCTCCAGGTAAACCTGATTACACTTCATCCATGCATGGAACTTAGCTTTTCCAACCGGAACATATGCATCTAAATCATTAGCAAACAAAATATGTCTTTCGGAAAGATAAAATGGCAAAACTTGCAATTTTAAGCGTCGACACCTGTGATCACCTAATCATCCAAGTCATAGCAACAAATCATTATTAAAACTAAAACAAAGGTTTGAAACACCAAACGAACACTAAAAAATACAGAAAGACAACAAAACACAGCATAAAAACAATAATTAGTTTATGCATGGCATAATGATTACCTATCCCCTCCATCGCAGAGCCCAAACCAATAACTCAACTCGGAAGTCCATCATACGTGCATATATATATATAACGTTCTTGCTAATCAAAATTAACAATTTTTTATTAATAAAAAATCCGATAAATATAGATAAGATTTATTTTCACATAAACAGTTTATTTTATTATTTTATGATAAGGTAAATTTCCCTTCCGGATTACAACGGATCAAAGGATGTTATATTCGAAAATTTCCAAATATAAATTTGTATTGAATAGATAAGGAGTATTGTCAAATTTCATTATTAAAAATCTGCAATATATATATATATATATAGCTAGGGTTAATCCGTGCGACTAAAAAAAAAAACAATCAATTCATAAACATTATAAAAATTTCCTTTTTTTAGGATGGTAAACTATAGGAGACTTTTTGATAAAAAATTACAATATTAAAAAAACATATAATTTTATTAATTATAACGGAAATATTTTAGTAATTTAAATATGACATATAAAAATATAAAATTAAACTAAAAATAAAAATAAAACACGTAAAACCCTAATGCTTAACTTATAAAAATTACAAATTGGCTAGTCCAATCGCATGACATGCATCCTTGAAGGTAGGATACACGATACCAGCAACAGTCCTAATATCCTCATAAGAACATGGGCCCTTTATGACACCCAACAAAATCCTGAGATAATAAGCCTCGTCAGATTCCTCCAAACAATCTGCTATAACGCTGACTCCCGGGTCACCAATGATACGTCATCTCCATAACTTTTGCTTACGATCCCAAACAAATTTACTTGGAATTTCTGAATTCATAAGCATCCTAGCTTCCGGACATTCTTTGTTGCAGTTTATCCAAGCCGTGAATTTAGTTATTCCATTAGAACCAAGATTTTTGCCTTCATCAGTCATCACAATCTCCGATACAGGAAAATGGAAAGGCAACACGTTTGGACTAACACTTCTACGTGTATTTGCACCTACGGAACATAATTAGACCTAAGTTACCAACCACTATAACTAAGAAAGCAGAACCTAATAAATACAAAACGATATCAAATTGGATATATAGTATACATCGTACCTGATGAGTTCATTATAGAGGTATAAAGAAAACGTTCGCAGCACAGAATGGAGTAAATCACGACATGACATTACATGTATATATAACCGAGAATTCTAGGGTTTAATTATAAATTTGACACTTTTTATTAGAAATTTGACATTTTTGTTTTATTTTTATAAATATACGCACACGTAAATATAACAGAATAAATTTTCTATAGAATATTCGAGAATCATTAAAAGTGAATGTATAATTCATTTGCTACAAATACTGGATACTTATTCGTACAAATATTATGATCATAATAAATATATCACGATATTTATTTAACTATATCGTGATATATGTACATTTTATTAATTTTGATACTTATAACAAAAAAAAACGAACAGAGTTTAGATTTATATGAATCGGGCCGTAGTAAAATCAATTTTCAGAGTCACGACAGTTTCCAGAACGTTAAGTAGACGTGTTCAAGGATAAACCAAAATCTCAAAACAACGCTTTAAAATGTCTATTGATTATACCCCTAGTATCATATCTAAGATTACAATAAACGAATTATCGGTATCATAGACAAACGTCATAAGAAATTAACTATCGACATAATACCAAACATGATAACCATTACTAAAACAAATGGGATAAAAAAATAATCCACAGACGGTATGTGAATATGCGATATACGCGACGGTTGTAAACATAAAACTGAACATAAATAAATCATTTTTTAAAAAAAAAGAACAACTATTTATGACGAAATATTAATCAATATTCCGCATAGAAAAATGTTTTAACAAAACTCTAATCATAAAACTGTATAAGATAATATAATAGCGACCTCATTATCGCTAAACATCCTATGACAGAGAATTCTTCTTCCTTCTAGATGCAGATGTTTTGACGGGAGTAGCAATGACATCAGGATCCTCACGATCTCTTTTAGAAGTCACAGGAGTTGTCTTCTCGATAGAAACATCTGTATTTAGTTTAGCAATGACATCAGGAGCATCAGAGTCACTTTTAGAAGATGCAGGTACAATCTTCTCTATAAAAGCTTCTGCATTTACATTAACAATGACATCAGGATCATCACAATCCCTTTTAGAACAGGCAGGCAGAGTTTTCTCGATATGTGCTTCTTTATCTTCACCAACAAAGGATTCCAAAAGCGGAGGCTTTAAAAAAAATCATAACAAATAAACAATCCGTTATGTATAGTTACATATCTAAATATTCAGACAAAATAAGAATCGAAAGCAAACCTCATAATAGACCTGACTACAGAACGTCTGAATCATATAGTCATCAGATGTAAACCGTTCAACCGAAAACGAAGTCTTAACCTTTTTGACATTATCTTCCGTTACCACAATCTTAAAAAGGAACTCTTTTCCTTTCAGATCACGCAGGGATTGAGGCAGTCCAGACGAATTATCCTACGCAATATTTTGAGAGTAATTTAAATGAATTATATAATCATAATGCTTATCAAATAAAACTATAGGTGTACCCCAACAGATTCTTCGAAAACTTCCTCGGCAGTCTTCTTAAACAATTTTTGAGCAATTTTGTCGAACATGACAAAGACTGTCATCCCTCCAAACCCATCGTCCACATTCAACAACAGAAAAAAACTGTAAAAGAATAATTAGACAATTAGTTTTACAAATATAAACAAATATACGGCATAATGATTATAAAGGTGTGTAGACGCCGAATTCAAAGAATAGAGATTTGACTATCTAGCAACAACTTGAGACTCAGAAACATTGCTATTGCAATTAATGCATTTCCAAGATGGCGGCGAAGGAGCATGTTCTCTCTCGGGGATAGGATGAACCTTTTTCACACTTTTTGCATGCTATGTAATACCACGAATTACTATTGGCAACCGAGTGTATGGTCGTCAATGTTACATACTTACCAACCTGCTTATTCGAAACAATCAATGACAACCACCGATACAGAAACTTTTTTATAAACAAAAATGATAGTGTATCACATATTCACATACCGTATCGATCGAATGTATAGAACTTCACTTCCGCCTAATATTAGTTCTGATGTGGTGTGTGTCGAGGGTTGTCAAGTTTTACCCTAAATGAAATCAATAGCCGCAAGTGCACAGCTGATCGATTGTAGTACTTAGGGATCGAATCCACAGGGAAGGTGGATCTTTTCCTGCAAAAGCCTTTGAAAGAAATATAAAGTAAGGAAGTCTAGAACCAAACGGTTTTGTGGGGGTTTTGGTGGTGTGTTTAAAATGTAAAAACGAATCTTAAAGAGAAAATACGATAATTAAAATGATATAATAACTAAACTTAACGAAAACGAGTAAAAACGAGAAAAAAGGCTAATCTAATTGCTTAAATGAAAATCGATTAAAAAGGAATGAGAATATTGAACTAAAGCTTGAAATAAAAACGGTGTGAATCTATAAGGAAAGAGGCGTTGGGGTTCAGGGAAGTTTTCTCACGGGTACGAACGATTCAAAACATTGCTAGAGAGTAAATTTGATAAGATCTTAGCTTAAACTTTTCGAACTGGAGTCACGGACGTATGAATACGCCACTGTCGTGATCATAGACAACTATCTCTCTCAACCCTGACCAGTAGGTTTCCACTCTGGCCCTGGAAAAGAAGAGATACATTATGTTTAAGACTCGTCAGCATTCACAAATCGCCCATAGGTAGGTTTCCACTCCTATGTTTGTTTTGCTCTCCCAAACTAGATTTGACACCGGATGAACACTTTCGTGTCACCAAGCATCTGGATCAGATTGTAGTTCATGACGCTACTCTCATGCAGTAAAAACGAATTCAGAAGAAAAAGTTCTAAGATTCGGCTCAAAAGCTCATGGAATCCTCATCGAACATATAAATCCCCATCGAAAATCCCTTAATCCCAACAATAAAACTACTCAGACATGATGAACGAAATCAAAAACATATTAAAAAGTAGAATAGAAACCAAAATTGAAAAAGAAAGAACAAGGGTTCAAGAGACAAATCTCTCTCTCCCTAAAACCTAAAAACAAAGCTTAAAATAAAATTTCTGTAAAGTATTTCGTCTCTCCTCCTCTCTCTCTAAAAACGACCTAAATGACATGTATTTATAGTCTCCAATACTCTCTGGTGTCTAGGGTTCCAGAGTTGAGGCTGGGAAAATGATACGGACTTCAGAAATGGGCCTTCGAGCTCGGAGTTAGCTGGCCGCGGTCGGGATGGCTGTGACCGCGGGGAATGGCTTGCTAGCCGCGGTCGCGGTGCTTCTGACCGCGGGAAATTGCTTGTTGGCCGCGGGTGGAAACGCTTGTCGGCTGGTTTACGAGACATCTTTCTCTTCGCGTATCTTTTGATTGAACCGTTGGATTGCCAAGCTGTAAAGTGTGCTGTAAACGTGATACTTCCATCTTTAAGGTCTCCAAATTTTAGCTGGATCAGACGGTGAGAAGGCCTTCAATCAGGGGTGAACTTCTGACGGTTTGACTCTGAGCTGAAATCTGGTTTTCTATCCATTTTGTTAAGTTTTTCCCTAAGTTACCTGAAAAGAGTCTTGGAACTACAAATACTAGAAAAACGTAATAAAAGTACTTGAAAGCAATTAAAAATATAGAAAAAGTATTTCAAAACGATCCATAAAAGTGGTCAAAATACGGTGTTATCAACTCCCCCAGACTTAAACCTTTGTTTGACCTCAAACAAAGCAAAAGCCTAAACTGGTTAAGTGAAAACAAAAATAGGGAATGCACAAATCTCAGAGACATGAACTCCTAAACTAGGACCAAAGATAGTGCATCAATCCACCACTTAACCTAAAAAATTCTCACCAATGCACAAGAAATACTAGTCCACTTTTTCCGTCATGCAAAACTTAAACAATCTAAATATTGATTCCAGTCAACTAGCTCTCTACATTCATTCAGTTCAATAGTGAGTTCCCATTAAAGACATCATCCAGGGTAGACGGTGTTTGGCATTAAAGGGCTGTTTAAGTGGTGGAGTTAAAGTGTTTCGGGTTACCTGAAGATCTGGAGGACGCAAGATAATATGCAAAACTGCAAGAGAGATAAGGACCTGTTGATGACCGCAATTTTCAGTCACTTCTTCTTGCCAAATGTTGTTGCATAATCCTTCCTCCTTTGTTGTCAACAGCTATTCCCCCAGACTTAGATTCTTTCCGGGAATCAGAAAATGATCTCCAAAACTCCATAAAATTCGAACTCCAGTTGCCTTGGGACTTAGAATTCGACCTCTCTAGACTCTCTAAGGCTTTTATTTCCTTTCTTTTCTTATTTTCGGATTTTTTTTTTTTAAGAATAGGAAATGCCTTTTTAAGAGAGAGAGAGAGACTAGAGGACGAGATTGTACCAAAATTTGAGATTTTTCTAAGGCAAACTGAGCTTCCTCTTGTGTTGAATCCTTCTGGGAACTTTTCCGGCAAATCGCAGGTCTCTGTCCTTAGTGACTGAAAACTGCGTCGTTCCTCTTTCTCTCCAACGTTTTTGCACTTATCTGCATATAAGACAATAGAAAACAAGAGTGCATGTGGTTTGAAAGACGATTGGTTAAGGTGGGGAACTAGCTAAAGATGAACTAGCCATTCAGGATCAACTGAGAGTGGTAAAAGGATAAAGGAGTCTTGAATGTATGATTCGTTTCCCTGGTCTAATGCTTCAATGAAAAAATTAAGTCCAAATTAAGTCCAAATAAACCAGAGCTAGTGTATCCCTTCATCTAAATCGAAATCATCAAATTCCTCTGGGGTACTTCGTTTCAAATGTGCTTAGCTACCGCCTAGTCTAGTCCTAAATCATGAATGAGCATGTCACTAGGAACAGTCTAAAGCACACAATCAACTATCATTGATTCATGTTCACCATTCCCTTTAAAACGTATTTTGTTTTGAAAACCGATTTTGAAAAACTTTAAGGAAAATGCAAAAAGTGTAGATAATGCAAGACTCATGAAACAAAAGTGGTTAGAAAGGGATGAAATCCTCCCCCAGACTTAAATCACACTGTCCTCAGTGTGAAACAAGTCGAGATTGGATGAGAAAAATGCATAGATAATCGAATTGGTAAGGCCAAAGAGAACTTACCTAGATCCGGGATACTGGTGGAGATGAACCGGATTCATTCGAAGAGGTTTGGGAAGGTGATAGGTGGTGATGAAGGTGGTGGAGGGTGATGAATGAGGTGGAGTGGGGATTAGTGAGGTGGAATGAGGTGAGGTGGGTGGTTTGGGGTCGGGTTTGATCTCAACGACCATTTGCCGTGGTCAGGAGCCACGCGACCGCAGTAAACAGGTGCTTGGCCGCGGTCAAAATCACGCGACCGCGGTCAGAACGTCTGCGACCGCGGGGGCTTATTTTGCGGCCTCTTCCTGCTTCTTCTTGGTTCCTGCTGGGCCGAGCAGTCAGGGACCATCATTCTTTTTGGTTTTTTCGGGTTTTTTTTATTTTTTTTTTATTTTTTTGTTTTATAAGAAACACCTGAAACTAAGAAAAAGAAAAAGATCAATAGAAAAAGAAAGAAAAATCCTAAAGAAAACAATATCTAAATGGGTTGCCTCCCATTAAGCGCTTCTGTTTTAAGTCATTTAGCTCGACTTTTGGTGTTGGACATGGCTTAGTCCAATGAAGAAGACCTTGTCCTGAGACAAGTCTTTTTTGACATCTCCTTGCTTTCCTTTGTATATCCCTTATAACGCCATTCCCAATTGGAATTTTTGTCCTCAGGTTCGAGATGGTAGCCTCCTCCAGGATCAAAAATCAGTCTTGGAGCTCCTTTGAGGCATGAGTCTTCAACACCACTTGTGATAGTAGAGCGTCTTAGATGCTTGTATGATGAGGTGAATAAGGTCTCTCTCACTTTGTTCGTCAAGCTTGTTAATCCAGCGTTTTCTTTGGGTGTTCTTCTTTCTAGAACATATCTGATAGAATCATGGAACCGGAGGGAACAAAGGACGAGGTGCGAACCGAGGTTCAGGCCGGAACACAAGACCAAGTGGCCGACCTAAGCAAAGTCGAGGTTCAGGACGGGACGCAAGACCAAGGAGCCGACCTGAACGACGTCCTGGCCATACCAACTGGACCAATGACCAGGTCGCGTACCAAGAAACTCATGGGGACCATCCAACGAGTTCTCACCGAGCTAAGAAGCCAAGGCCGAGCTGACGACCTAACACCCGTTCACAAAGTCATGACCGTTCTCATGTACTCTGGTCCGAACTGACCTGGTTGGGGTGTTGTGTTAATACTCTTTTTCCTTACATTCAGTTTTGTCCCACTGGGTTTTCCGAATGGGGTTTTAACGAGGTTAATGCACACCCAACTCACGACCAAGGTTCGATTCGCGGCCAAGTATAACGGTCAAGAAGTTCAAGAGTTAGCGAGAGGATGCGAAGGGTTACCCAGAAGTCCGATCGTTATTCAACGTATTTCTAGTTTCATTTAGTTTCAATTAATGTCTTTTAATTTTCTGTAAAGACCGATGGTCTCCCTCTAGCCTCTATATAAAGGCAACGATATACTTGGATTTCTCATCACTTATCTTTTATAAAATTTCTCTTTGAGTTTTCTCTTTTGTTCTTCAAGAACTTTGTCGATATTTTGGTGGTTAGCCATTGATCGATTTCCGGTTTATCAAGTAGTTTCATCCTGCTTGACGCAGCCTTCGATTCCAAAGTGAAAGAGAGAGTTGTAGTCGTATTTGGGGCTTAGGGAATTTCGGGACTTGTCTCACACCCTAACATCCGGTATCGCAACCCCTTGATCATTTTGTCCATCCCCTCGTTTTCAAACCTTTTCTTTTGGAATTTGGGCCTAAGGATTTTCGAGCTCTTGCTCACGCCTTAGCATCTCTTCCACGATCCGGTTTGGACTCAAGGTCTATCAACCTCAACCGAGCCAAGTGTGTGACAATTCTAGGACGGTCATCTATCAAGTGGTATCAGAGCCACGCACTTGCGAGTTCGGTACTATCTTTCTTTTCCTTTAGAGTTCAATCTTTTCTCATCTTTCTCTTGTAATTCGTTTAAAAAAAAAAAAAAAGGAAATTCAAAAGTCAAAAAAAAAGAAAAAAAAAAAGAAAGAAGTCCAAAAGTTTTAAAAAAAAAAAAAATGATCAGAATTCTTTTCTTTCTATCTATTCTTCTTGTCTCTTAAACTTCCAACCTGCTTGATTCACCGTTTTGATCAAGGCTTAAATCGATTTGTCGACTTAGTTTGCTTAGAACCGGAGAGAAACTCTAGTGTGTTGTGAGGTCATTAAGAGAGTGAGTGAACAAAGAGAGAAACACTTGTGAGGAATTTGATTACTAACGTGTTTGTTCAATTTTGCGAGGTACTTGTATGTCATCCGATTTCTCTTTGCACGACTGTGAGTTCTACACATTCCGAGACGGTAATCACGTTCGCTGATACACCCCAGGAGAGATGGAAGCCAAGCTTAATCAAATCACCGAGATGATGGAGCGCATGAGCCAACGAATGGAGCGGCTTGAAGGTCAGCTGAGGCCAGCGGAAGTAAACGATCAAAACCGTGAGGAACCTATGCACATCCGCCGAGATCGGAACCAGGAACCTGAGATCGACAATCCTTTCTACGATGACAACCATTCATCTGGTAGTAGCCGAGTGAGACCGCGAGTTAACCGAATGTTTCGTGGCCGAGCTGGAGGAATCCGTGACCGAGGACACGCCATGCCCGCGAGAAACCCAAATGACCGTTATGAAGGAGGACGGCCACAACAGCGTTACGAAGCCGAACCGGCTAGAGGCCGAAACGACAACGACCTCGGGGGAATGAAGCTCCGGATTCCAGCATTCTACGGCAAGAGCGACCCGAACGCTTTCCTGGAATGGGAAAAGAAGGTCGACATCATCTTTGGGTGTCAAGATCTTCCGGAGAGGAAGAAGATAAACCTAGCTGCTTCAGATTTCAACGGTTACACGATCAAATGGTGGGATCAGATTGTGATCAGTAGAAGAAGAAACGGAGAACGGCCTGTTGAAACCTGGGAAGAGATGGCTACCTTGATGCGGCAACGTTTCGTGCCCGCACATTATCAACGCGAGCTGCACACCAAGCTCAGACGTCTTACTCAAGTAACCAAGTCTGTGGAAGACTATCACCAGGAAATGGAGAGGCTTATGATCAAAGCTGATGTCTTTGAACCTGAGGACGCGACGATGGCGCGATTCTTAAGTGGGTTAAACCGAGATCTTCAAGACCGAATGGAACTTCAGGAGTACCAGGACATGTACGAGATGTTACATAAAGCAATCCTCTTGGAACAACAACTCAGGCGCAAGGGAACCAATCGGTTCACTACCGGATCCAGTTTGCGACCGACCTACCGAGATGACAAAGCTGTCTATCCTACGCGGCCGAAGTCAGAAGTCAAACCCGGTCAGGGCTCCGCCGACCTCAAAGGCAAAGCCGAGGTAACCTCAGCCCGGACTCGTGATATCGAATGCTTTAAATGTAGGGGCAAGGGCCACTATGCGAACAAGTGTCCAAACCAGAGAGTTATGATCCTTCTAGACACTTGCGAGGTCGTGTCCGAAGCAGAAAGTGAAGCCGAGCCGAAGTATGACGAGGAGCCAGAAGAAGAGTATGCGGCTGGAGGAGAGCTACTGGTAGCACGGCGAGTGCTAGTGTCACAAGAACCGGTCCGAGAAGAGGATCAAAGGGAAAATCTTTTCCACACACGGTGTATAGTCATGGGGAAGACCTGCAGCATGGTCATAGATGGAGGAAGTTGCACGAATGTAGCAAGCCAGAGCATGGTGGAGAAGCTCGGAATGCAAACTATCAAGCATCCGCATCCGTACAACCTCAGATGGCTTAACAACCAAAGGCAACTCAAAGTCACCAAGCAAGTCACCGTGCCATTTAAGATTGGGCGATATGAAGACGACGTGCTATGTGATGTTCTACCCATGGAGGCCGGACACATTTTGTTAGGACGGCCGTGGCAGTTCGACCGGAAAGCAGTCCACGATGGGTTCACCAACAAACATTCGTTTGAACACCAAGGACGGAAGGTCATGCTGGCGCCTCTATCCTCACATGAGGTCTACCTGGATCAAATCCAATTGGAAAGAAGTAACAAAGGCAAAGCTACCATGAGTGACCCCCTAAACACATCCACCAAAAATGAGAGCGATACTTTGAGTGAACCACCACAAAAAGCCTTAAACACTCAACCCGTGAGAAGAGATACTCTATTTGTGAGGCCAAGAGAGATTAAACAGGCCAAAATCTTTTCCACACACGGTGTATAGTCATGGGGAAGACCTGCAGCATGGTCATAGATGGAGGAAGTTGCACGAATGTAGCAAGCCAGAGCATGGTGGAGAAGCTCGGAATGCAAACTATCAAGCATCCGCATCCGTACAACCTCAGATGGCTTAACAACCAAAGACAACTCAAAGTCACCAAGCAAGTCACCATGCCATTTAAGATTGGGCGATATGAAGACGAGGTGCTATGCGATGTTCTACCCATGGAGGCCGGACACATTTTGTTAGGACGGCCGTGGCAGTTCGACCGGAAAGCAGTCCACGACGGGTTCACCAACAAACATTCGTTTGAACACCAAGGACGAAAGGTCATGCTGGCGCCTCTATCCTCACATGAGGTCTACCTGGATCAAATCCAATTGGAAAGAAGTAACAAAGGCAAAGCTACCATGAGTGACCCCCTAAACACATCCACCAAAAATGAGAGCGATAATTTGAGTGAACCACCACAAAAAGCCTTAAACACTTAACCCGTGAGAAGAGATACTCTATTTGTGAGGCCAAGAGAGATTAAACAGGCTGTGCTTAAGAAGCAGCCTTTCATTCTTCTTATGTTCAAATCCGCTTTGGCTAGCACGTCTAACTCCGAGCCGGAACTTCCGAGCAGGATTTCTTGGGTTTTTCAGGAATACGCAGACGTCTTTCTCGAAGACAATTCAGGCGGACTACCACCGATCCGAGGTATTGAGCACCAGATCGACCTCGTACCTGGAGCGTCCTTACCCAACCGACCTGCGTACCGCACCAATCCGACTGAGACCAATGAACTCCAACGCCAGGTCAACGAGTTGATGGCCAAGGGCTACATCCGCGAAAGTCTAAGTCCTTGTGCCGTGCTCCTGGTGCCAAAGAAGGATGGAACCTGGCGAATGTGCGTCGATTGCCGAGCTATCAACAACATCACGGTAAAGTATCGCCACCCTATCCCTCGTCTTGATGACATGCTAGATGAACTTTATGGGTCTAGTGTGTTCACAAAGATAGATTTAAAAAGTGGTTTCCATCAGATCCGAATGAAGGAAGGAGATTAGTGGAAGATCGCGTTCAAAACCAAACATGGTTTGTATGAATGGCTGGTCATGCCATTCGGCCTAACCAACGCACCTAGTACCTTTATGCGATTAATGAACCACGTGCTTAGGTCGTTTATAGGCGTCTTTGTAGTAGTCTATTTTGATGACATCCTGATCTACAGTAAGAGTCTAGAGGAGCATGTGAATCACTTAAAACAAGTGCTAGAAGTCCTTAGGAAGGAACGCTTATTTGGAAACTTTAAGAAGTGCTCTTTTTGTACGGATAACGTGGTGTTTCTAGGCTTTGTTGTCAGTTCACAGGGTATACAGGTGGACGAGGAGAAGATCAAGGCCATCCGAGACTGGCCAAGTCCCAAAACGGTTGGAGAATTTTGCAGCTTCCACGGTCTGGCCGGGTTCTATCGCCGGTTTGTCCGAGACTTCAGCACGATTGCAGCCCCTCTCACCGAGGTCATCAAGAAGGACGTTGGATTCAAATTGGAACGAGCTCAGGAGGAAGCGTTCAATACCCTCAAGCACCGGCTTACACACGCACCCTTACTCTCCCTGCCCGATTTTCTCAAGACCTTTGAGATCGAGTGTGATGCATCCGGAGTGGAAATTGGAGCCGTGCTCATGCAGGAGAAGCGACCTATCGCTTACTTTAGCGAGAAACTTGGAGGAGCTACGCTTAACTATCCGACCTACGACAAGGAGCTCTATGCATTGGTCCGAGCTCTACAAACGTGGCAACACTACTTGTGGCCAAAGGAGTTCGTTATCCATACCGATCACCAGTCCTTGAAGCATCTCAAAGGACAACAGAAGCTGAACAAGCGACATGCGAGATGGGTGGAGTTCATCGAGACCTTCCCTTATGTGATTCAGTACAAGCAAGGAAAATAAAATGTTGTGGCGGACGCGCTATCCCGACGTTATGCCCTGATCTCGACGCTTGATGCCAAGATACTTGGATTTGAGATGATCAAAGAAGCCTACACAACCGACCTGGATTTCCAAGAAGCTTATCGCGCCAGTTCTAAGTTTGCATATGGCAAATATTATCAAAGTGATGGGTACTTGTTTTATGAGCATAAACTGTGTATACCTAACACTTCTATGCATGACTTGATTGTCAGGGAGGCACACGGAGGAGGCTTGATGGGACATTTCGGAGTTCTTAAGACGCCAAGCGTGGTCCAAGACCATTTTTACTGGCCGCACCTCAGGAAGGGAGGAGGCTTGATGGGACATTTCGGAGTTCTTAAGACGCTAAGCGTGGTCCAAGACCATTTTTACTGGCCGCACCTCAGGAAGGATGTGGAGAGAATATGCCAAAGGTGCACGGTTTGCAAACTAGCCAAAGGCCGCAGCCAGGGCGCAGGAATGTACACTCCATTACCCATCCCTACCGAGCCGTGGACAGACATCTCCATGGACTTCGTCCTCGGGTTACCTAGGACCCGCCGAGGTAAGGACTCTATCTTTGTCATAGTAGATAGGTTCTCTAAGATGGCACACTTTGTTCCTTGCCACAAAACTGATGATGCTTCCAACATAGCCGACCTGTTCTTTAGGGAAGTTGTTCGATTACATGGAGTTCCTAGAACCATAGTGTCAGATCGGGATACTAAGTTTCTTAGTTACTTTTGGAAAACGTTGTGGGCTAAGTTAGGAACTAAACTGTGTTTTTCCACAACCTGTCACCCTCAGACCGACGGTCAAACCGAAGTGGTCAATAGGACCTTGTCAGCCCTCTTGAGATCGGTCATTAAAAAGAACCTTAGGACTTGGGAGGAATGTTTACCTCACATTGAGTTTGCTTATAACCGAGCTGTTCATTCTACAACTTTGTTTTCACCATTCCAGTTAGTTTATGGTTTTAATCCTCTTACCCCTTTGGATCTAACCCCTTTACCAATGAATGAGCGTGAAAACATGGATGGGAAAAAGAAAGCGGACCTGGTGAAGAAAATGCACGAAAAAGCAAGGCAGAACATCGAAAGAAAGACGGAACAATTCCAGAAGTACGCCAACAAAGGGAAAAACAAAAAGATGTTCGAGCCCGGAGACCAAGTGTGGATCTACCTAAGAAAAGAAAGGTTTCCAGAAGAAAGGAAGTCTAAGTAGATGCCGAGAGTAGACGGACCATTCACTATCTTAGAGCGGATCAACGACAACTCCTACAAGATCGACCTCCAAGGTAAGTACTCCGTCAGTTCAAGTTTCAATATCGCTGATATTATCCCTTTTCACGCAGATAAAGCCAACTTGAGGACAAGTCCTTTTCAAGAGGGGGGGATGATAGAATAGGGAACAAAGGACGAGGTGCGAACCGAGGTTCAGGCCGGAACACAAGACCAAGTGGCCGACCTAAGCGAAGTCGAGGTTCAGGACGGGATGCAAGCCAAAGGAGCCGACCTGAATGAGGTCCTGGCCATACCAACTGGACCAATGACCAGGTCGCGTACCAAGAAACTCATGGGGACCATCCAACGAGTTCTCACCGAGCTAAGAAGCCAAGGCCGAGCTGACGACCTAACACCTGTTCACAAAGTCATGACCGTTCTCATGTACTCTGGTCCGAACTGACCTGGTTGGGGTGTTGTGTTAATACTCTTTTTCCTTACATTCGGTTTTGTCCCACTGGGTTTTCCGAATGGGGTTTTAACGAGGTTAATGCACACCCAACTCACGACCAAGGTTCGATTCGCGGCCAAGTATAACGGTCAAGAAGTTCAAGAGTTAGCGAGAGGATGCGAAGGGTTACCCAGAAGTCCGATTGTTATTCAACGTATTTCTAGTTTCATTTAGTTTCAATTAATGTCTTTTAATTTTCTGTAAATACCGATGGTCTCCCTCTAGCCTCTATATAAAGGCAACGATGTACTTGGATTTCTCATCACTTATCTTTTATAAAATTTCTCTTTGAGTTTTCTCTTTTGTTCTTCAAGAATTTTGTCGATATTTTGGTGGTTAGCCATTGATCGATTTCCTGTTTATCAAGTAGTTTCAACCTGCTTGACGCAGCCTTCGATTCCAAAGTGAGAGAGAGAGTTGTAGTCGTATTTGGGGCTTAGGGAATTTCGGGACTTATCTCACACCCTAACATCCGGTATCGCAACCCCCTGATCATTTTTTCCATCCCCTCGTTTTCAAACCTTTTCTTTTGGAATTTGGGCCTAAGGATTTTCGAGCTCTTGCTCACGCCTTAGCATCTCTTCCACGATCCGGTTTGGACTCAAGGCCTATCAACCTCAACCGAGCCAAGTGTGTGACAATTCTAGGATGATCATCTATCAATATCCAACATCCTTTGTAGCTCCTCCAGGGTCGAATATTGGATCATCCACGCTGTCTATGATTATACAATGAGAGTTCCTTGTAGGAATCGCCGGATGTGATGTTTTCCTGTTGATCTTTGATAAGCACATCTTTTGATTTGGGTAGTTGATGAGTGTTTCAACAGATGCTAGGAACGAAGTACCAAACATCAAGGGTTTTGTTTCATCCTTTCTCATCTCCATAACATGGAAATCAGTAGAAACAAGACAAAATATCCCTTGAAAAGGCAATTCGGGTTTGAAATCAAGTGTGCCTGCACCAGAAAGATCTCCATAGTGAATATAAATCTTAGAAGGATGAAAAATCGAAATACCTGTATTCTCTGCAATGGTCTTTGGTATGAGATTCACATCAGGTCCAGATTCACAAAGAGAATCACGAAATTTCACTTCCTTGATTGAGAATGGGGCATCAAACTTCTCGGAATCCTTCGTCTTAGAAAGCGCCTCCAATGGTGGTTTTGATGTCACCATTAGTGTCTCATCTTCCACGTGGTTTGTCTTACAGTCAAGGTGGTGAGGGGCTGAAGGAAAAAAAGGCTTTGGTTCATCAAGAGCAAGGGACTTATGATCTTGTTTGTCGTCTCCAAAACACTTGAATGAATCGGTAGAGACGAGATCGTCACTAGGGATAGAAATAGGTTCTCCTTTTTCTTGATGACTGGCTTCCATGACGTGATGATCCAAAGGAATTTCATTTGACGGCCTCTTTCTAACAAACTTGATGGAGGATTCTCCATCTACTTCACAAGCTACCCAATACCCATCATCCATAGATTCATTGAGCTCTTGAAGCATATCATCAATCTTGGTTTGGGAGACAGACGACATATCTTCATCAAAGAGAGGATCATGGATATCTCCGTGGGCATTGTAAGTTGAATGAGGGTCGTGGTCCCAGTAGAATCCTTGTTCCTCTAAAGCTTCACGAATGGATTTGTTGTGGCTGCAAAGTCCTCTTGTGTGGTGGTTCGGAACTGAATTCTGATCCATTGAGGATAGATCACGAATGTATTGTGCTTCTCGGCGTCGAGTGGCTTGAGGAGTGTTGTAAAACCTCCCTCATAGTAGTAATTTCGTTTCATATGGTTCATTGCTTCATAACCTGAAATAAGAAGAACCAAAAACGAAAAAAAAAGTAGAAAGGGTGTTCTAGAGTCGATTTACCAACCTTTCTTAGGGTTTTGCAGAAAAGAAAACGCGTGCCTTCCCCGGCAACGGCGCCAAAAACTTGATGTGGTATGTGTCGAGGGTTGTCAAGTTTTACCCTAAATGAAATCAATAGCCGCAAGTGCACAGCTGATCGATTGTAGTACTTAGGGATCGAATCCACAGGGAAGGAGGATCTTTTCCTGCAAAAGCCTTTGAAAGAAATATAAAGTAAGGAAGTCTAGAACCAAACGGTTTTGTGGGGGTTTTGGTGGTGTGTTTAAAATGTAAAAACGAATCTTAAAGAGAAAAAATGGTAATTAAAATGACCTAATAACTAAACTTAACGAAAACGAGTAAAAACGAAAAAAACGGCTAATTTAATTGCTTAAATGAAAATCGATTAAAAAGGAATGAGAATATTGAACTAAAGCTTGAAATAAAAACGGTGTGAATCTATAAGGAAAGAGGTGTTGGGGTTCAGGGAAGTTTTCTCAGGGGTACGAACGATTCAAAACATTGTCTTAGCTTAAACTTTTCGAACTGGAGTCACGGACGTATGAATATGCCACTGTCGTGATCATAGACAACTAGCTCTCTCAACGCTGACCAGTAGGTTTCCACTCTGGCCCTGGAAAAGAAGAGATGCATTATGTTTAAGACTCGTCAGCATTCACAAATCGCCCATAGGTAGGTTTCCACTCCTATGTTTGTTTTGCTCTCCTAAACTAGATCTGACATCGGATGAACACTTTCGTGTCACCAAGCATCTGGATCAGATTGTAGTTCATGACGCTACTCTCATGCAGTAAAAACGAATTCAGAAGAAAAAGTTCTAAGGTTCGGCTCAAAAGCTCATGGAATCCTCATCGAATATATAAATCCCCATCGAAAATCCCTTAAACCCAACAATAAAACTACTCAGACATGATGAACGAAATCAAAAACATAGTATTAAAAAGTAGAATAGAAACCGAAATTGAAAAAGAAAGAACAAGGGTTCAAGAGACAAATCTCTCTCTCCCTAAAACCTAAAAACAAAGCTTAAAGTAAAATTTCTGTAAAGTATTTCGTCTCTCCTCCTCTGTCTCTAAAAACGACCTAAATAACATGTATTTATAGTCTCCAATACTCTCTGGTGTCTAGGGTTCCAGAATTGAGGCTGGGAAAATGATACGGGCTTCAGAAATGGGCCTTCGAGCTCGGAGTTAGCTGGCCGCGGTCGGGATGGCTGTGACCATGGGGAATGGCTTGCTGGCCGCGGTCGCGGTGCTTCTGACCGCGGGAAATTGATTGTTGGCCGCGGGTGGAAACGCTTGCCGGCTGGTTTACGGGACATCTTGCTCTTCGCGTATCTTTTGATTGAACTGTTGGATTTCCAAGCTGTAAAGTGTGCTGGAAAGCTGATACTTCCATGTTTAAGGTCTCCAAATTTGATCTGGATCAGACGGTGAGAACGCCTTAAATCAGGGGTGAACTTCTAACGGTTTGACTCTGAGCTGAAATCTGGTTTTCTATCCATTTTGTTAAGCTTTTCCCTAAGTTACCTGAAAAGAGTCTTGTAACTACAAATACTAGAAAAATGTAATAAAAGTACTTGAAAACAATTAAAAACATAGAAAAAGTATTTCAAAACGATCCATAAAAGTGGTCAAAATACGGTGTTATCAAGTTCCCAAAAATTCATTGTTTAATGAATCTTTTGAATCTACACCCGAATCATCTTCGTTAGGAATGAGAATATATTTATCTTGAGGCAACCTTAACGGAAAAAATACAAAAACTAATTATAGTAGAACTAACATATCTACAAAGATAAATACAACATATATAAGAAATAAAACCGAACAGTAATTTCATTGAATAGATTCTTACTAAGATCGGAATTTCGCCACCAGAGGACACACTGGATCAAACAAAATCTGAGTTGTATTAAAAGCATTTGAGACGCTCATCTCACCTAAAACGTTTAAATAAACCGGTGTTTCAGAAATACATATAATTTGTGTCAAAATTTTTCATAATCTTCGCAAAACTTGAATCAGAATAAATCATTAAATAATATACCTCGATAGTTTTTGATACATGCAAGCCTTATAATAACCACAACGACGGATGTGCAATTACATTTAACGTAAGCAGCAACTTCTTTTGCATAATCAGCCCAAAAAGTACACGGTAATTGTAGGTCGCTGTTATAATTAATGTACATGATCATGAGTTAAATTATATATAAGTAAAAATAACACAAAATAAAATAAAATATTAAATTAAAACTTAGTGTGTTACCTCTCATCTCTAAGATAAATCTTAAGCCTAGAACGACATTTTCCTTGAGCCATGACGTCCTCAACATGACCAACTCTTACGATTTGTCCGACCACGTCTTAGCGTTTGTAGTAAAGTAACACGAAACAAAAGAACCAAAACAATTAGCCAACAGCTATCTAATGCAGAAAGTGTTTAATACCGTGTCATAAAAAACGTTAACTAAACTCTGCGTCTCTGTTTAGATATGGTACCGATCAAATAGCCATTGTCTAAATCAGTTGATAAAATATCTGGGAAACTTTTCATATATTTCTCGGGAATTTCCTGAGGGAAATCCAAGCATCCCGAGACAGTCGTAGTTGCATAGAACACTATCTTGAAAGGTGTTCATGTAGTTCGATACTCAGAATTATACTCAAGAATCTTAAAAGTATTGATAAGCACCGATCTCCCCTCGATCAAATCTTTACGAAAAGATTTAGCGAAATCTCTTTCAACAGTTGCTTGTATTCTATCACCCTGAGTTCCAAAGTACAAAAAAAAAAAATAATAATAACCAACAACTAATTGACTAACCGGGATATTCATAAATTATAGCACTAACCTCTTGATCAACCAAGACCATCTCAAGTGAACACTCCCCTCTGCCTTTGAATCCATCCCAAACCTTGAGGATATTAACCTTGATAACATAGTTATCAGAGCCAGGACGTAAATTCCTAATGAAAATATTAGATGCTGATTTTCTTTTAAAAATCGACATAGCTTAGACCACACGATATTGTAACAAAGAAGAAAAATTGGGAGAAACCAAGACGAAGAACGGGTCTGTATATATAGAGTAGAAGACATGATATATATATATATATATATATATACAATATGTAAATTAGACTTAATTCAGATATGATTTACTACTTTTTAAAACATACATATATCTCAACAAAAGTTAAAGACGATAAAATCTTCTAATTTTCTTTATTTTAAAAATGTTAAAACGATAAAATCTTCTAATTCTCTGTATAAAGTAAAACATTAATACTCAGATAATATTAATTTATATTTACTTTAACGGAAAATTAACATAATGAAGTTAATAACAACTTTAAAAAGGACAAACATTATAGGAACTGTATATACAAAGTAGAAACTATATTTCATAAAATAATATTTTAGCGATTTAGGTAAACAATTTAAGGAATTCTTCCTAAACGATGGGTTTAAGCTACCAAAAACGTTAATACATACCAATAATTAAGCGTACCAATAAATTAGATAAAATTAGATCAATCAAAATATATTTACAGTTTATCCTTTGTATAATTTATCCTCCGTATATTATATTTACAATTCTTAAACAATATATTGCATGAAAGAATAATTATTAGTTTAACTATAAAATGGAAAATTTATATAATATATTGTAACAATCGCGCACATATGCAGAGATCAATAAGATAATTCATATGAGAAGAAAATGCCAATAACAAACTAAAAAACTACAATGTAGTTTTACACGATATAAGAAAATGTATAGACTGGTATTCCAAGATTAATGTATTCGTAAAAGGAAATCACTATGGATTGGCTGACACCAATGCCTCTCATAGACGTACCACTTCAGGAATAGTTGGTGCCAACATTATCCGCGTGTAGTTAGGAGCGGCCACAGCCATCCAATTGCCTTATGATCACAAAAAAAAACAATTAAAAGAATTAATAACTTAACAAACACTTTTAATTTTTGTCGAGTTATATCTATATTCGAAAAAGTATCATGCATTTCAGCCTTAGAATACCTCGGATGATATCAAATTTTGCAGACAGAATGATACATATTATCATATCGTCCTCACAATGCGTCAAACCATCGAGAAAATCTCGACCAAAATTGCCAACCAAACGACATGATAGACGACATCCTCTAATAATTATAAAATAAAGCAATCAGTGGAAAATTGGTTGTAAGTAAGTAGCTTTGAATTATAAACTGTATGATAGTACACAATACCTCTGATTCTCCAATTCGATATATATCTCATTCATCATGTAGCTTTCAAAAAGATTTTGTGGATCAACGTAGTTTCCAACAGTCATAACACGTCCAATTAGATCTTACCGCAAAAAACATAAAAAGGCAAGTCAACACTATAGCGATTTACACCTTACAAAACATATAATGTGTCATATCACAAGAACATACATAATACACACAGCTTACCCACACAACTGTTAACGTCGCAGGATCCATCTATGATATATTCGAACTCGGTAAAAGAGAAGCAACGATCTGAGTTATCCATCACAAATACACCGATAGACGTTTACAGTTTACAAAATATCAAAAGAAGGAGAAACAACTCTATATATACGCCGAACCATATTTCAAAATATATATTTATTTTATTTTATTTTTATAAAATTTAAGCAACGATAAGATTACGGCAAAAAAAAATAATATTGTGTTATAATTAAACCTTTATTAATATAACAAATTTGATATATATAATTATTCTAATATCATTTGTTATATATTGTTTTTATTAAAATAAGAAATAAGTATGCCCCAATAAAGAAACTAAAAAGAAAATATGATAAATAACTACTGTCTTGTGATCATCAACCAACGAATCCTAATGCATGGTATGCACTTTTAAACGAAGGATACACGACTCCACCAACAGTCCTAATATCATCAAAACTACGTGGACCCCTAACTATGTCCAATAAGAGCCTCAGATAATACTTTTCTCTGTACTCTGTCAGCGATTCGTCCACAACACACGCACCAAAATTCCCCTTTAGTCTTGGCCTCCATGTCTTATTTTTACGATCCCATACAAACATAGAAGGAATCTCCGAGTATAAAAGATTCCTCGCCTCTGGATAAAACTGATTACACCTAAACCAAGCAAGGAATTTAGGCTTTCTGGCAGGAACACGTCTATCTAAATTATTAGAAAACGAAATATTTTTCCCAGGGAGATGAAACGGCATAACTTGCCAATTAACATGTGGTCGCCTGTGAGCACATAGACATGGACAATAGAAAACAATCATATATACAATAAGAACAATCAATCGAATACCGTAGAGAAAACTAACAGTTATTGACGTCTCTAAAAACGTAATACAAAACTCATTTACCAAACGCTTCCATCGAAGAACCCGAATGCAAACAAATCTAACAATGCAAACTGATAACTCGCAAAGTCGCGATAGATGCATATATATACCTATGCTGAAATATATGCATATATATAGAGATATAAGAATTATGTGGTTTACGCGTTGTTTATTTTTTTCTAGGGTTTCTTAGAATTTTTTCCTTTAATAATATTTTATACATTTTAACAAATAGACTTTTTCACAGACTTTTTACCTTTTAACTACTAAGTTTTTCCTTTTTAACAAATAACTAAATAATCAATTATATATCTTGTGTCTGATAAAAGAAACACCATGAGTTTCATAGTTGCTAAATGGAAAAAATTAAAAGTTGTGATATGATCAGGGATATCTTCGAATCCTCTAAGATATTTATAAATTCGAGTTACTTGGAGTCCAAGAAGTCAATAAAACATGTGTTATTTATGTGTATATAATATTTATATTACTTTCTCCGATATTCATTTTTCAATATCAAACAACAATAATAATAACATTAAACAATATATTTTATTGATTAAAATACAAAAGTCTGAAGAATATAGAATATTTAAACTATAATTTGTATACATGGTAAATAGTTTTTAAAAATGATATATACATATCTGAATAAGATGCATCATAACACTATTCAATGTAGACGTCCCACACTACCACGTGTGCATGGCCTCTTACGCGGATAGCTGCAGTTTTATAAAAAAGATTTGAGAGAGAGAAGGCGACCACGGGTTAATACCAAAAAGTCAAATACAATCATTAAGTATTAGAAAAATAAAGTAAATAAAAAAAAACTCACTGTTCCAAAAACTCATCTAACTCTGGAATACGGGGATTGAGTTCGAACTTAGTAGGAGAAGTGGACGATATAGTGATCTTGCCTACGTTTATAAAACACATATAGAATCAAAACAATAAAACAGTAATAATATAAATACTATAAATTAGTATACTAAAAATATTTTCCAAAATAATCAATGATCGCCCATCTAAGCACACACACAATGATATCATGATCACAGCGTCTCCAAGATGCATAAAATCTTTTAGCCATCTCACCGGATAATTCACAACTCAAATCAACACCACTGAATTAAAACACATCACACATAATCAGCTAGATAGAACAAATAAAACGACAATATACAGTTTAAAAACATTCAACAGACAGTACCGTTTATCCCTCAGACAGAATGTGACGGTTGAATATGCACCCCATATTTCGGAATCACATACATCATTACATGGACTGCCATATGACGGAACAGAATGCTCTCCAGACAGTAAACCACACCACGTCCCAGATCGACTTACATTTAAGACCCGACCTATCAAATCTTCATAAACAATAACCATATTAACATCAGCAACATAATAATAACGAAATTCAATAACCAATCCGAAAATAAACACACAAACTAAATAGTCATCATTATGGGCACGGTCCAATATCCTTTGAAAATCAACGAAGTCAAAATAAGTGTTTTCACATCTACGTGAAGTCTTGTCAATGATAGTTGATGGTAGGAACAATATTTTGTATCTATGAGAAGTCGGTCTACAACTATCCTCACAATCGATAACAGAAAAACGACTAATAATAATCCAACTACCAACATCTATGCGAGACGATGCGACACCGATCTCACCATCTCTAACAGTGGCCTGAATTTTAAAACCCTGTGAATAAAACAGCCAATTAGACACCAACAAATTTTTATAATATTTTTGTGTAATGGTACAATAAATACCTGTTCATCCGATAATATGAGCTCCATGGAATAACGTTTCGAAATTAGCATATGCATCCACGTCTGTAAAACCTTAACAAAGATAGTACAACCATCTTTGGAAGGACTCAAACGGGACACACACCTTCCAAAACACATTAAACCAAGAGAAACTGTATAAGTACACACCGAATTCTGGTGTCCCGATATACTAATATTCTTTTCGATGAGTATATCACTCGGTTCGACGTTTCTCTGATCCTCACTATCATCGTCAATCTCAGTCTCATCATCCAACATAATATCTTCATCATCATCTTCATTATCATCAGCCGAATCAGCATCGTCATCATCTTCATCTTCGTCATCACCGCTATCACCTTCCGAGTTATCACTTGAACCACCAGATCCTTCACAAGACTCACCGTCGTCAATAAAATCATCTTCAGAATCATATTCATCTGTTTGGTCCATATCATCAGTATCATCGCACGACTCTGGATCAGACCCCATATAATCCTCAAACCATAATCATCATTAGTACCACGACCAGATAACACCTCGGTATCATTAGAGTCGCTATCTTCTGCATAGATAAATATATGGAAAAAAACAACGTAGTTAGAATTCAAAAATAAATATCAAAAACCAAAAAAAAGAAAAAAACGGTGCTCAAAACAAAAAAGAAGAATTGAAACCATTAGATTCTTTATTTATAACCCATGCATTCCTCGCAAAATCCCATAGAAAGGTCTTGTGAGCATGATCGCTCGTATTAACACGATCATAACCTAAATGCACAAAACAAACATCAGAACAAACATAAATACGTATAAAAAATGTAATATACATCATTAACAAAAAATATATTACAGGAAGAGCAGAAATACCTCCTTTGATAAAAAAAACTTGTGATCAAGCATAGATATATAATACGCAGAACCAATATCTACATAAAAAATGAATACGTTCGTAGATTAATATATAGTAAAGGTACGAATTTGAAAGACTGAGATATAGCACTACAAAAGGTACAAAACTGTAAGATTAATAGACAGGACTACGAATCTTCGATAGCAGGATTATATGTCCGCAAGGTCCATTCGTCGATAGCAGGATCCATACGCAACTTGCATGGATAACCTATAAATATAAAACAACTACTAATAAGTATTATAACTTGCATGAATAACCTAAAGAGGCACAATAACTTTTTTTGTGATATCGACGAAAACGTATGGAGTTACGTAACGATAATCAGTCATCTCTTTGTGATCCATATTCTGACGATTCGAATTCAACACAGATCTTAACCGGTGAGCATAAACCTGGTTATCAAAACCTATGGTCGAAAAAATCTTTAGAATCATTAAAAAAGTAGAGAGCATATATATTATTATTAATTTGAGGATGGCTAGATATATACCCGAAGCAGTACACAGAACTTCCCAAGTGATGATGACTTTAGATGGATGATCAAAACTGTACTTAGACAAACACATAGTTAGGTTTGCATGCAAATAAACAAACATGATGAATCTTTTCTAAAGAGATCCAAAAAGTTAATGCTATTGTAAAAACCCTAGTAAAATAAATACAGAACTCTAACAGAAAAACTAACTGTAAATTATGAGACGATTGGATGAAAACACTCATATTTATACGTCTAAAGAACCTAGGGTTTATTTTCTTGTGAAAATACTAAAAGGTAATTCTTGTTTTATATACGATATTATCTTCCCATGAATTTCGTAGTTATTAATTATAAAAAATGTAAAAATTCTATTCTAGATAATAATAAAGGAAATTATGACATATTTCCATTTGCAAAATATTCAACAAATACAAATTATTTCCAAACATCGAATTTTATTAAAATTCTAAAAATTAAAAAAAAAACTAAGCACAGGATTCGAACCCATGAGCATTTGCTAAATGGACAAAGCACCTAACCAACACAGCTACCATCTCATTCAGAATAAATGACATATTGGAAGGTATGTATAATGTCTCTGTATTTAAAAATTTGGATGGTGGGCCACGTTATTCTGCAGTTAGAAATACGGGCCATGTTTCATTTTTTTAAAATATACTTAGCATTTAATATATGGTTTAATAAGCATCTAATTTATGGTTTTAATAATAAAAAAAATTGATCAACCAATTAAATTACAACGTGAGATGACAAATTAGAATCCACATTTTCATTAATCAAAACGACACAAAATTGTGTGTTAAACCACAGCATTATTCATTTTTTAAATACTATAATAGATATGAATGCATATTCATGTTCTACTAACTACCAAATAAACAAATCGATATAAACACTATGCAAAAATCACAAAAACACAAATTTTGTTATTCTAATAGAGGTAAATGAAAACATGGCTCACATGAAAAGAAATTGTGAACAAACACCATTAAATTTGTCTCTTTAATCGTACTCAAAACACTATAGTACACTTAGAAAGTTCTTAATTTGTAATACTAAAGATACTCATTGTTCTTTTTTTTTAAAAAAAAGAAAAAGCTCAATGATATTGTATCGTATTAGTTCTGATATCTGGGGAGATTCAGAAAAAAAAAGAAAAAAAAAAAATCCAACTGAACCAAACCCTACTGAACTGAATCAATGTTTAATAAATACCTGAATAGTTCTTCATATAAAATATTTTGGATACTTGTATTGAACCAGACTAAATTAAAACTGGAACAGATATCCGAAATATATAAAATATAATTATATATCCAAAATTTCTTGTATTAATACTTATTAGATTTGCAGTGACCAAAGTAACTATAATTATAAATACTAGTCGAATGTATTTGTTATGTTTAGATCCAAATAACTAAATTATCTATAAATTTTAATTATATTAGTCAAGTCATAACAATATATAATAATAATAATAATAATAATATTTACTTAGATATTATTTTAAGTATATCGACAAACCAAATTAAAAAAACAACCAAATCCAGATTGAAACACATCCGGATAAGTTTTTTCTCTCAATTTCCTCTGTTTTCATGCCCATAATATACAGGAACAAGAGGGTTCTATAAGTAGGTGGGCGCATGGAGATTAATAATTAGAAATTTTAATATTAAAATAGAAAAGAAGAATAGGAGAGAGAGCGAGAGAGAATAAAAATCCTTTAATTAAGCAAAAATGAAAATAGCTTCTTCTTCTTCTTCCCCGCTTCTCGCCGTTGTCTCCAGCTCAGGCTCATTGGTGAGTTGACTTATTTAATATCAACATGTCTCTTTAATCAATCACCCTTTTACCAAAGTTTCAGTTTTTCCCTCTCGTAACCACTCTTTGAATACGACCCGTAAGTCAACTTTCCGTTTATACAATCGGAGGATGTAGAATCTTAGGATCATTGGAGTTTGAAAAACCCTTTTGAAAAATGTGATCTTTGGGTTTACGAAAGTTTCATATTTTGTTCTCCTGATGTTCTTATTGTAAAATGGTTTTGTTTTATTCTGGGGATCTAATCAGATTTTTTTGTTTTTTTGTTTTTACTTTCAGGATCCGAAAACTAGCGGATCACTTGGATCTCGAATCCTTCCGGCTACTCAAAGGTTAGTGCTTTTTTGTTTCTAAGCCTCTTTCTGATTTTGAATTCTTGGTTTATAGACATGGAAATAGATTGTAGGATCAAAGTTTGAAACCCCCTGATACAGTGATTATTATAATGATATGATGATGAATATGGTTTTGAAGATGTATATGGTTTTGATGATGTTGATATGATGATGACAATGTTGCCCATGAATATGATGATGATTCAGGGTTTAAGGCTGAGGGTTTGAGGTTTAGGGTTTAGATATGATTGAGTAAGAATTAGTTCGAAGATTCTGTATATGACTCATGATTGATTGTTTGATGAGTTTTTTGTCTTGATGGTTCTTTGTTGATTTGTCCATTGCTTTGAATAGCTGTCCTTTGAACTTAGAACCGCATTTGTAGCCCTCTGAACATGGTTATTGCCGGCTGTTTTTTTTTTTAAAAAAACAGTCTTGGAAATTTGTTCAGAATATTAAAGCTTGGAGTTTGAATGATGTTTATTTCAGGCTTCTGAAATTGAATTCATGTTCGAGAAGTCATTCTTCTTTAATGTAATTGTTAGCTCATCCTAGAGACTTCACAGCAAGTTGTAGCTCATCCTTCATTTTTCTGTGTAGATGTGTGATACTATATATCATTTAGACTTAAGAGTTTTGGTGATTTTCCTTTTCACAATTGGTTTGGATGTTTTCCTTTTTAATAACGTTTAAGCGTTTTTCCTTTTAGCGTTAAGTTGTATTCCTATATAAGGATTTCTTATGATCAATAAGAGAAAGCTTAAGTTCATTTTTCTCTTCTAGCTTTTACCATAGCGTCAGCATATGACCTGTTACTCGAGCTAAAGCAAGGCAATTAGCTCATATCAATTTGGTATCAGAGCCAGACTTTGAACATGAGAAATACCAATCTTTTAGTTCTGTGATCTATGAGAGCAAGACTCAGAAAAGTTTCTTTTATATTTGAGCTCTTACAGATTTGGATCATTGTATTTGGTGTTTTAATTAACAAAGAAAATTCAATTCGTAGTCTACTAGTTTTACGCAGATTTTACTAATATTAATAGAAGTCAAAACATTTGCGAGTTTTCTATGATTTCTAAGTTCTAACCATGTAAGTATACCAGATCATCCCCATCGGACAATCTTCTCCGCTGTAGAACAATGTCTTCCAATTACCTAAGGCATGTTGAGTCCATGTCCCTGCTACCGTCAGGCGCGGGTAGGGTCACTCAATTAAACGCCGTCGTTTTAGGGGAATCCCTTGCATCCGAGGAGAATGATCTCATCTTTCCCAGCAAGGAGTTCTCTAGCCAGGCTCTTGTTTCCTCCCCTCAACAGGTTTCTCTCTCTCTGTTTCTCTTCTAACATCAATTGAGTCCTAGATAAGTAAACCTCATCTTCTCTGCTTGCTTTATATGATCTGTCAATCATTTCATCTTCTTGTTATTGCATGCAGTACATGGAAATGCATAAAAGGTCGATGGAGGACCCTGCTGGGTTTTGGTCTGACATTGCGTCTGAGTTTTACTGGAAGAAGAAATGGGGTGACCAAGTGTTTTCCGAGAATCTTGATGTCAGGAAGGGTCCTATTCACATTGAGGTGGATGTTTTTTCTTTCCTTTCCTTGTTATTCTTGTTTGCTCTATTTTCTGCATCTCCTATGAGCATATGTTTCGTCGTGATGACATGTCTGTGATCATGTGCCACCAGTGGTTCAAGGGGGGAATCACCAACATTTGCTATAACTGTTTGGACAAAAACGTTGAAGCTGGTTTGGGTGATAAAACAGCCATTTTCTGGGAAGGAAATGAACGTGGTGTAGATGCTTCCTTAACTTATTCTGAGTTGCTCCAACAAGTTTGCCAGGTATAAACAATGCTGTTCGTACTCTCTGACCACCTCTATATCTCTTCTTTCTCACTAATTTGCTGGCACTGCATTTACCCATTGTCCTTATGCTGCAGCTTTCTAATTACTTGAAAGATATTGGAGTGAAGAAAGGAGATGCTGTTGTTATTTATTTACCAATGCTTATGGAGCTTCCCATCGCTATGCTTGCATGTGCACGGATCGGAGCTGTTCATTCGGTAACCTGTGAAAATTGTACATTTGTTTACAATGCAACATTTACCCAACTCATTGACACAAAACCAGTTTCGAGTATTAAATCAATTCTTCCACAGGTCGTTTTTGCTGGATTTTCTGCTGACTCTCTTGCCCAAAGAATCATTGATTGCAAGCCAAAAGTAATACTGACTTGCAATGCTGTTAAAAGAGGCCCTAAGACCATAAACCTTAAAGCTATTGTTGATGCTGCTCTTGACCAATCCTCTAAAGATGGAGTCTCTGTAGGTTAGTCTATTTACCGAATCTGGCGTTGGGTTCCTTTTCTGTATCTTTCCTGTATTTTGGCTCAAACTGGAGGCCAAGAGCAAGCAGGAAGGAGTATGCAGCACACCTTCTAATTACTATTTTCTGGGTTTTTTATCTTCATCGTTTGCACAACTGTCCTTTAAACCATATTTCGCTCTCTTTACTCTTGTTTTATAAGTTCGTTCTCTGAGCACATCAAAGAAAAGATAGGTAACAGACAATGCTTGTTGGTTTGATGAGTTCATAGCTGATGGTTTTCTGACTGTTATGTCTCGTGCTTCTCTACAACCAGACATATGCTTGACCTATGACAACTCATCAGCGACAACAAGGGAAAACACTAAATGGCAGAATGGGAGAGATGTGTGGTGGCAGGTAACTGCAGAGCTGTTAAATAATTTGCAAAACGCATTCATTTCTTTTTCTCAACGGTTCTTAATGTCTGATTTGGATGATGGTGATACCTTTAGGATGTCATTCCTAAATATCCAACATCGTGTGAGGTGGAATGGGTCGATGCGGAAGATCCTTTGTTTTTGCTCTACACCAGTGGAAGTACCGGGAAGCCAAAGGTAAATTTTTTTCTTTGTTAGATTGATTTTCTTTAACTTCGTTTGTTTCAGTTTTCTCTCTTTAATATGAGTTCTTTAAAGGGTGTCCTACACACAACTGGAGGGTATATGGTCTACACTGCGACAACATTCAAATACGCATTCGACTACAAATCAACAGATGTATACTGGTATGCAAAGACACTTTCCTTTCCTGTTAAAATTACTTACTAAAAGCTACGCAATAGAGTGCTAATCTCTTTGCTTCTCTATCATAAGGTGTACAGCAGATTGTGGTTGGATCACTGGCCATAGCTACGTTACTTATGGGCCGATGCTCAATGGAGCCTCTGTTGTTGTCTATGAAGGGGTAAACCATTAAAAAATTTGTATAGTTTAAGTGATTTATGCTTTTCTGTCAATTAATGTCTTGAATCAATAATTTAACTCCAGGCTCCTCTCCCATAGCAATACATTATTTTGCTTACAGAGCTATCAGCATTTAAGCTTATGAATGTGTGGAAATGAGTTTTACGTTGCATCTCTTTCATTTGGATTGAATTGTTGTCTGTTGGTATGGTTGTGATATTATTGCTCTTGAAACAGGCTCCAAACTACCCTGACTCTGGACGCTGTTGGGAAATTGTTGACAAATACAAGATTTCAATATTTTACACTGCTCCAACATTGGTGAGGTCTCTCATGCGCGACGACGATAAGGTAAGATATATGCAATCTTTTGGTTTGGTGCTTCAAAAGGTACAAGAAGTAGAGACTCTATTGATCTGTCCTTCAAATTCTTGTAGAATAACTAAAGCCTATGTAGGGGATGATACTTTTAGATATCAAAATCACTTACTAATTTTTTCTTTCAACTTATTTTGATTGTTAAGTATGTAACAAGTTATTCTCGGAAATCGCTACGAGTCCTTGGAAGTGTGGGTGAGCCCATCAATCCGAGTGCCTGGAGGTTGGAACACTGATATCCTTAGTCTTTTATTCATGCGATCAGTTGAATGGGAAGTTTATGTTGTAGTTAACCAATACTCTGATGCAGATGGTTCTTCAATCTAGTCGGTGATTCAAGGTGTCCCATTTCAGATACGTGGTGGCAAACTGAAACTGGTGGCTTCATGGTGAGTCTCTTCTCTCTCGCTCTCTTGATACCTCTTGCATGCTCTCTCTCATCTCATGTGCATTAAATTTTGCATGGCAGATAACCCCATTGCCAGGTGCGTGGCCGCAGAAGCCTGGTTCAGCTACTTTCCCTTTCTTTGGTGTTCAGGTCTGTGATTTATAGTTCAAATTTATATTTAGTACGTTGCTTCTTCCGTTATAAATTTTTCTTTGGAAGACTTCACTCTCATCTCTCTCTCTCTTTCTCTCTGTCTCTGCTGCAGCCTGTCATAGTTGATGAGAAAGGCAATGAAATCGAAGGCGAGTGTAGTGGTTATCTTTGTGTGAAAGGTTCATGGCCCGGGGCATTTCGAACTCTGTATGGGGATCATGAAAGATATGAAACCACATACTTTAAACCTTTTGCTGGATATTATTTCAGTGGTGATGGTTGCAGCAGGTGCACAGTCTAGTCTATTTAGTTTCTTCTTTCCACAAAAACCAGTTTTGCAGTTAGTGTATCATCTTTCAGAGATGACATAGATAGATGCATCTTTATGTCTTGATAAGAACCAAAGTCGGGTGATTTTTACATGGCTTTTATCTGAGTTTGATTTTGTATTCCAGAGACAAGGATGGTTACTTCTGGCTTACTGGGAGGGTTGATGATGTTATCAACGTCAGGTATAACACAAGATATTAGAACGATGCTCTCCCTAAGCTTCCAGTGTTCTCCCTATACTTATGTTTGGATGTTATGTTTTGTTTCAATGCACAGTGGGCATCGAATCGGAACTGCTGAAGTGGAATCTGCACTGGCTTCACATCCCCAATGTGCAGAGGCAGCTGTTGTAGGCGTAGACCATGAGGTATGTAGATTGATTATGCATACTTGTGGTGTGACACCGATAAAAGTTCATACATCAACTTGTTAGTCATTGTGTATAAATCGAATAGGCTTATGATGTTTAGGATGTCTAGTAATTGGACCTGGTTTTAGGACAGGGAAAGTTTTCTGGTTCTTGATTACAAAACATAGGGTTGCTTCTTGATTCTTGAGTTTGATTATTGTTCTTGATTTTAGCGTTTTCATTGTTTACCATTGTGAAGTAAAAGTAGAAATCAGTTTGGTTGTTCTCCTGCTTGTATCAGGTAAAAGGTCAGGGAATCTACGCGTTTGTCACTCTTGTGGAAGGTGTTCCTTACAGCGAAGAGCTTCGAAAAAGCCTTGTACTCATGGTCCGAAATCAGGTACGATATATGAAGAGAAAAAAGCAAATAGTAAGCTTTAGAGATGCTAAGTTTAGTTGCACACTTTGATGTTTTTTCTGTTACCAGATTGGTGCTTTTGCATCACCGGACAGAATACATTGGGCACCGGGACTGCCAAAGACGAGAAGTGGAAAGATAATGAGGAGAATCTTGAGAAAGATTGCTTCAAGGCAATTAGAAGAGCTTGGAGATATTAGCACACTTGCGGATCCTAGTGTAGTTGATCAGCTTATTGCACTTGCCGATGCGTGATACTGATATCTTTTATATTTTTCTCTGAATGTAACCATGACCATATGTGCTAATGGAGAGACGTGGAGTTTTGTGAATCTTTGTTGTTATAGAGGAATTGGTGAAAGAAAAAAAAAAACTGAAACAAATTTCAGGTTCTTGTAAGGAATAAAGCGAGCTGACGACAATTTCCTTATGTTTTTTTGAATAAATTGAATTTGATTTTTATGAATTGGGTTGAAGATAAGGTATATATAAATATAACTAAAGAAAGTGAATTGAAAAGTTACAAAAGTTGAAAAGTTTAAGATAAAAGGGAGAGAGTATAAGATAAGATGCACAGAGTTGAGAAGTTGCAAAAAAAGAAGAAAAAAAAACTGAAAAAGAATAATGAGAAACTATGTACATACAGTATTCGTATCTAAGTGATTGGACTGCCTTGTAGGCTACAGACAGAAACTAGATTTTTTAGATTTCCTGACACTTTTAGCAAAAAAATAAAAAAAATTTCCTGACACAAAAATTTATTTTAAATATGTACAATGTCTCCAAGAAAAATCGATAAAGGCAGTCATATAAATGGAACCGATTAAAAAAAAACCATTCCGCAAAACCATATTTTAGCTTTTAAAATCTCACGAATATAGATTCAATTTAATTGTGAACTATTGAAATGCATAATGAATTGATAGATAATTATTTATTGGCAATCTCAAAATTGTTATAAGAAAAATATCAAATAAAATAAATGACAACTGAATGCAAATATTGGTTGACTGCACCATTTTTTAGAGTTTTTAGTTTGTTTAGTATTCCTCCAATGCAATTACTTACTCTGCATGCACATCAAATACTTTTTTTATTATTAATTTTTGGTTATGCCTTAAAATTAAGAAGGTATACGGCTTGTGAAATGTGAATGAAGAAATACAGTATATGCGGATGGTTCCAGTTGATATCTTTTTGTATAATCTTTTCATTCAAAGCCAAAAAAAAAAAAGTTAAAAAAAAAACTTTCTGAAAGAAAAAAAAAATGAATTCATACTAGTGCTGCTGGTAATTCTTAATATAATCCTACACAGATGTTGTGTTTTTTTTTTTTTTTTTTTTGCTAAATTGACAGATGTTGTTTTAATTCATAAATTTCTTAGAATCTAACCCGTAATGAATGTAATTCCAGCAAAGAATGATTAACCCAGTCATTGGAAACAGAAAAATGTCTTGAAAACAATAACAATTATCACATCTGCTTTTATTATATTCAAAATCATCATAACAAAATGTCTTGGAAACACTAACAATTATCACATCTGCTATTAGTATATTCAAAATCATCATAAAAATGTCTTGGAAACAATGATAACAATTTTATAGATGCTTTTGTAATTAAGAAAACGAAAAAAAAAAAGAGGAGCAAAGTTGGCTATAAAAAAAAAACAAAAACAAATGTAGTCTGCAGATAACGAAAGAAAAAAAAAACCTCTGAACTTTACTTTAAACCTCTTCAACAATGGCAGATCCACTACCTATCTTCGTCATATCTCTTGCAGGCCAAAAAACCAATCCCGTAATCTCTCTTCTCTCTATTCTCTCTACGTTTACAACTCACAAAGAGAATCAATTTGTTTGTTTTGATCATTGATGTTGCAGATGATTCCTGATGAGTTTTACTCTGCTCATTTAAAAGGTAAAAATGAGTTGATGAAACTGAAACTGACCTCTGACGCTTCCGACAGAACCTGGGAAGTCAAACTGATCAACGGTCAGAGATTCTCTCACGGCTGGGAAGATTTCTCCAACGCTCACTGTCTTCGAGATGACCACGTTTTGGTTTTCAGACACGACGGTGATATGCTCTTCCACGTCACACCCACCGGACGCAGTTTCTCTCAGAAGAAACAACAGTGTGTATCTTCTAGTGAAGAAGACGATAATGATGATGATGAAGGAATGAAGCAGAGCAGGTTCTTGACAGTAACCTTGAAGCCTTACATGCTCACGTATAAACAAATTGTAAGATTTCAACGTCTTAGGGTTTGTATTTGATTAAGCATTTTTCTTGTAATATACTCTATGGATGATTGGAAATTGCGCAGCGTGTTCGAAGACGCTTTGCGATAGAGAATGGGATGAAGGAGGCAGGAAAGATAACTCTAGTGGACAAACATGGAGTATAGTGGCCATCGTTTCTAGGTTTTGTCAAGGATCAAGGATTTTATATTTCAAAAGGTTGGATAGGTTTTTGTGCAGCCAACGAGTTAAAAGCAGGAGATACGTTCAAGTTCGAGTTTGTTGGAGGAGAAGGCAAAACTCCTATGCTCAAGTTCTGCTGTAATGCCGAGGTCAAAGTGAAGAAACTCCTTGTTGTTTAAGTCAAATTTTGTGCTAGTTATATTTAATTGTATTCAAATAGTTGAAATGATTTTGTATACAGATACAACAAGCACCATTTGATGGCTCCCGAGGGACGGTTCAAGCTTCAAGGGATAAAGACAAAGATGGTCAAGAAGACAATGAGACTCGGGTCCTAAAGAGAGCTCGTGTTTCTACAGAAGAAGGATCCTCTCGCTGCACTCAGGCTTCAAATAAATCCCGTGCTGAACCGGAAAACTTGCAGCGCAAGCCACCGCTTCAGTCTTGCTCAGTTTCTGAGCAGTTGGCAAAGGTGAAACAGAGTATTGTATACACTTTAACTGGTATAAGACAGTTTCGGTCTGAGCTCGAGATAAAGGAACAAAACTTAGAAGCTTCGCTGAAGGAACTCGATGTACTAGGTATGATCTGAGCTGATAAACACTTTGATTTCCTTTCCTTTGTTGGTTCTATGTTTCTGACATTTTAATTTTGGATATAAAACAGGGGAGAAAGTGTTGGAAATCAACAAAATACTCAAGTAGCATCAAGTTTTAAAGTGAGCTGTGAAGGATCAAGAAATGGAACAGAGACTCTTGCAAACTTTGTTTGTCTATGTCTCACTAGAGACGAAACTAAGTTGTATTTTTTTTTCAGTTTTTTATTTGATAGAACTAAGTTATTTTTAATTTTCGGTAGTTGAGATGTTGAGTAGATTTAGATGTTTGTGAAGATTGTCACTCGGTAATTTAGCTGATTTATAAGTCGCTTTCTGTGAGGTTTTTTCAAGGACTCGGTAACATCAATGCGACTCATTCAAAAAAAAGAAAACTTCTGTCAAGTTCAGTTAGAAGAACCCAAAAAGCTCAATGATATTGTTATGCTAAATGGTACTAATTGCTAAGGTTACAAACAATTGAGGATGTAACGGTGACTTAAATGATAATAAAAGAGCAAATACAAAAGGATAAGTCTTTTGTGAAACAACATTGGTAAAATGATGTTTATAATTAAACGGATGGGAGTATTATATAAAGAATGTGGATTTGGTGTTAATTTGTTGGTAAGAGAAAGGAAAAGAAAGAGTAGTGTTGATGTAATTCGCAGTCGTAGTTGACTTTCAAAATCTAAATAGTAGTCCAAATAATCGGCCACATGCCAAAAAAAGTGGCTTCTTAGAATTATTCCACTTACGCATTTTATATTTTGATCAACTCACAAAAAAAAAAAAAAACTAAAAGGTTAACCAGTCAAATTTGTAGTATTTCTAAATTCTAATTATAGTAGAGATGCATAGATACAATTTCCAATTATTTTTTTTTTTGGTTATGTAACCTAAATAAAAGTCTCTAAACGCATGTGTGTTTTTTTTTTGGTTCTTAAATCTTCTTCTTCTAGATGAGACAACTATGCCCATGCTTCCACCATCCAATAAAATAATCATTAATTTACAAGTTGGTGGAAGTATATATAAATGGAGGATGAAGAAGAGAGATTAGATTTGTGAATATGTATAGAAGCATAATGGATCAAATCAACTCAAGAGTCTTTACAATTCTAATTGCTTTGCTTCTCCTCTCTCCCTTATTTCCCAGCCAGTCACAAGGTCTCTCTGTTGGATTAACATTACACCGCAAAATTAGTGAGTCTCTATATTCATATATGTATTCGTGTGTGAATGATTCGATGCTTTCATTGGGTTTCGCTAAATATTACATACTTAATATATATCATGCTCTACATGTTGTTCCTTGATTTTATATTGTTCATTATAAATATTTTACTAAATCATAAAAGAGATCTCAGAATTTTATATAAATGCTAATGTTCCATTGATCTACTCTCTTATAAATCAAAATTTATGGTGAAAATCCTAGACCATTCATATTTTTTGAAAAATGATTCCGCTATTTTTGAAAAGTGATTCCAATATACAATGAACGTGTAAAAAATATAACTAGGGAAAAACAAAACTTGATTAATCTACTAAAGAAGATTTTTTCAATGATTTATAATTATTTCACAAAAATTTGATTCAGTTCAGTTTTTTCAGTTATTCAGTTATTCTGCTACATATCAGTCAAATTCTAAACACTCTTTAGATAGCTTTTTAAGGTGTTAGAATGACTCATAATTTATGATGGAATGTGTTATGATCATCTGATTGCAGTAAGGGAGAAAGATGGGGTGAGACAAATTGGATACCAGAGAAAAGTACAAGTAAGGCCAAGCGGCTCGAGAAGAGGGCCATCAAAGGGTCATCCTCCTGGCTCCCCAAGAATATGAACTCTTCTTTTGTTAGCTTAATTGTATAATATATACTGCTTTTTGATAATACTTTATTATCCACCACTAAAGGATCAATTGGTTAAGGAAGATATATGTAAGATGGAGGTTGACTGGCTTACATTGTTTGATCTTTGGTCTAAGGAGAACTATTAATTTTGGACAAATCACTTTTTGGTAAAAAAATGTGTTTCTACGTGGTTTAATTAATAAGTAAACAAATTAAAACTATTTTGATCACTTTGCTGAGATATCATACCTTAGATAGAGTTGGAACATGTCTAACCTTATACACCCTAAGTATTTCTACAAAACTTTTCAAGCTATTAACGTGATTTTCTTCTTTTTTTTGTGAAACGTGATTTTGCTTATACACTGTTCCTTCTCGGTGGAAAGGCGGTGAAAATAAAAAAAATTCGATGTTTCCAACGAAAATAAAACAATTGAAAATGTTTCATCAGAAATTGATAACTGTTAAAAAAGGTAAAAAAATTTCAACCGAAATAATCATCAGTAAAATGGTTGAAAATTTTCCATTGATTTTTAATAACCAATGTGATCAGAATAATATTCTGACATATTTAACACCAATGTTTTTGACGGATTCTCCCCCAATTATTTTGATTGATTTTTCCGCAATTTTTTAAAAATGGATTTACCATCATTTTCTCAGGTCCAATGATCTTAACCCCTATGGTTTCCTATATTATATTTTTATATATAATTAATTAGAAATTAGTTAATTAATTAATTATAATCAAATATTTGCATAATTTTTTTTAAATTATACTAATATAAAACACAAGAAAATATGAAAAAAAAATATTATACAGTAAAATGATCTAACTTGTGCAGATGCTTTAGCAAAGAAAGCTGCTAACTCCGATCTTCCTTCCTCAATTTTTTATGTTTGTCCTAGTTTTTTACAAGAATTTGTACACATTGATTGCAACACTTTATAGACGGCAAAAAAAAAAATGATCTAACTTTTCTCTGTCTAACAAATTAACTATTAAGAACCTCAGATTATATTAAACAATTTATTTATTGTAGTGGGACAACAACAACATTCGTTGACTCTTATAAAAAGTTAAAACTTCAAAAAAAGCCATCGAAAGTTATCGAGCCGTTACACCTAAATCGAATCTCTTGTCTACATCCTTAAAGCCATAACGGTCATATTTTTCAAAAAGCAAATACGACCGTTAATCCCAACAATGTTCTCAGCTATATCGTCGTCTCAATATTCTTGCGTATCTTCTTTTATATAAACCCTAAAACAAAGCAAAATAAATTCAAGAAACACTAAAACGAAAATCAAAATCAAAAACCTTTAAAGAAGAACAAAGAAAATCAGAGTTTCTCTTCTTTCCTCAAAATCTGTAAATCAGAGAATGGGAATCTCAAAATCTAAAGGAAACACACACAACATCTTCCTTCTTTGCAACTACATCCTCTTAGGCTCAGCTTCAAGCTGCATATTCCTCACAATCTCCCTCCGTCTCTTCCCATCACTCTCCGGTCTCTCCCTCATCTTCCTCCACACACTCACCATCGCCACCGCCGTCTCCGGCTGCTCCGTCTTCGCCTCCTCCACCGCCTCCACCACGAGCGACAGATTATACGGTGCACACATGGTTGCAACAGTCCTCGCGGCGATATTCCAAGGAGCAGTCTCTGTTCTTATATTCACGAGAACAGGGGATTTTCTAAGGGTTCTTAAATCGTATGTTCTTGAAGAAGATGGTGCAGTGATACTTAAACTCGCTGGAGGATTGTGTGTACTGATGTTTTGTTTAGAGTGGGTTGTTCTTGTTTTGGCGTTTTTGTTGAAGTACAGTGATTATTTGGATGAGAGTGTTGAAGATGGTGATGGTAAGTTTCAGAGACAAGATGAAGATCTTAAGGATTGGCCCTCTTACCCATTTCAACTCAAGCTTTAATAATATCAAATTCCTTTTTTTTTCTTTCTATTTGTTGTAGTTCTGATGAAATCTTTGGTTGGTTTATAACTTTATATATTGATATTTTTTGTGTTTGGTTTCATGCTTGTTCTATGAGAGTTGTTATGCACTAGGATGTACAAAATAATTCATCAGTGTAATTTATTTTGTATGAATTTTTGAAAACACATAAAAAGATCTTCAATTTTTTTTTGTTGTCCTCAATTTAAAATTAAAGAAATCTTAACGTTCTTATTATATATGTATGTAACATATCGTTAAGTTTTGACCAAAAAACTATGAGGAAATGTGAAAACTTCAATGTAATCTCTCAAAACCAATCGTTAAGTTCTTACAAGAACGTTTAGGCCTAAGAAGTAGAAATCGAAACTAAAAGAAGATAAAGAAACAGAGACACACAGCCTTTATGGGCTCAAATCAAAAATAAAATCATTGCCAATTCCACATAATACCATTAGAGCTGATCAAGAGATTTAAGTTTATTAAGTTTTTCTTTCCGGATAACGCGTTCATCTGTTGCCACCATCAGGTCTATCCAAAAAAACGTTCCATAATTATTACAGTTCAAATTAAAAAGGTCAAAGATTTCAGACACGACATTTTGAACCGTAGAATTAGAAAGATTGATAAAACCATAAAAGCGATTAAAATTATCTCTACGTATACCCATAATTTGATTTGGTAGACTTACAAAAAAGATTCCAATGACAGAAGTAAGAGCTTGATCGCTTTCTCATGCGATTTTCCGTTGGTGACATTTGTTTTGGCATGACAAAACCAATAACTTAGTTTTGGACCAAATGTGGCATGACACATTTGGTCCAAAACTCCGGCACAAGTTGCCACAACATGTAAAACGTTATCATCTATGATCCTAATTATCCTAAAATATGAGTTGATTAAGGAATAAATCTTACTAAGTTGTAAACTTGTAACGAACGTAGACGTATTTTCGTCGTGAAAGTGCTAAAATTTTAGTTAATTTATAATTTTCTTGCAAAGAATTTATAAATATATTTTCTTTAGTTAAACAATGCTAGTTCCATATTTACACTAAATAGAATGTATTGTTCAGTCATAACATGTCTCAGTCATTATCTAACTCTCATCTATATATTTATTTGTGTAGTGATTTAATGATGTGTCGCTCTCACAGCGAATTTCAAAATGTTTCGCTTACGTGTCAGTTCCAGAATGAGTTTCAGCCGCAGAAAAACCGTTTAGCCCTATTTTCCAATTACATATCATTTTTTATTAGTTTTATGTGATGATGTAAAAAATAACTTTAAACAAACCGCTATAAATTATTATGGTTTAATGCTTAATTTTTCTGTCAAATCAAACCGTTTCTAAAATTTTAGAAAACCAAAATTTTCAAAAAAAAACTAACAAAAAAGTAAAAAAAAAAAGGAATCCATATCTCTAACTAATGGAATATTAAAAAAATTATCTCTAATTAATGGAATGTCACTTATTATGATATATAAGTTAGTGTTTACGATTTCTTATGTTTATAAGATTTTCAATTTTTTATGATTTAGTATAAATATCAACCATTTTTTTCTAATAAAAACGATATTTAGTCAAATCTAACGAAAATAAAAAAAACAAGAAATGAAATGTCTAATAGAATGACTGTATTTTTGATGTCAAGATTAGGGTTTTTGATTTAAAATATTTTAGTATAAATATGTATGAATTCTCTCTAATTCTCTCACGCCCTTTAAAATTGTTTAACTCCTTCCTTCTTCTTCGAATAAGTTCGTACAGTACTTCAAAAAACTACGTATAAAATACATAGAACAATAATCAAAAGATCTCACTATTTAAACTAAATTATTTAAATATTAATATATTTTAATCTACTCTCTTTTACATTATTTTTATAGTCATGTTTCAAACATTAAAATGTAAAAAAATCTAACAAACGAATATACTCAACAATAGAGAATAAAAAACAAATAAATCCAAACTATTATTAAAATTTTAAACAATCAAATAAAAAATTATATCTGCCCACGCAAGACGTGGACAAATTCTCTAGTTGTATTTTTATAATGTTAAACTACGCTAATCCATAAACATAATGTACTCACTTTTCCCCTGGTTCAAACCTTCTTAGAAACAAAAATTACAAAATCTGCATCTGATCCTAAAACTTAGACAGTTTTTTTTTTGTAAGCTTGGTAACAGGTGATTCAGATATCCCATAACATTAGTTGGTAGACATTCCAAACAGGATAAGCTGTATAATGGCTCATTAAACCGAGTCTGTTTGTAACTGTTAATTGAGCTATTAAACCCGAAAAAAGTCTACTCTATAACAATTTGGTAAGTTTTTACTTGAACTGGCCAGATCAATTGATAATGTTAAATCCTTACTCATGACCTAACTCCCATTGTATTTTTTTTTTTTTTATAAACAATCTCATCCATGGAGGAGATCTACCAAATTAACTCTTCAATGTGTGTGTGTATGATCTCTTATTTTTCCAAAATGTGTGTCCAATAAATGTTCATCCAAATCATTGGCTAAGAACAAATGTTACAAGATGATAATATCTCGTACAACATCCACCCAATTTACCACGTCAGCACCATTCACACTCGTATTAACCAAATAAAAATTAATAAAAAAAAAAAATTCCAAAAGAAACGGAAACAAATTAAGAAAGAAGAGAGGAAGAAAAAAAAATGCTGAACAGAGCAATTGCTTCTGCTGTTTCTTCAGTCACTTCTTCTTCTTCCTCCGTTTCTCTCTTACCCAAATCCAAACCTTTCTTCTCTGTCAAAACCCTCTCCGGATCATCTCGTTCTCCATCTTTCTGCGGCGGCTTCACTCGTAGAATCGACCATAAGCCTCTCCGTATGACGACTCGAGCTATGGCTACGCAGCAGCTCGAGAACGCCGATCAGCTCATCGATTCCGTCGAAACTTTTATCTTCGATTGTGACGGTTAGTATCATCTATCAACAACATAATTTAATTTGGTAATGCTAAGAGGAATTTTGAGAAAAAGATTCTTTTTTTTGACCAAATTGAGAAAGAGAATGCTATAATGGAATTTTGGGTTTCTCGATAGATTTTTGGGTTTGACTTGTATGTTAGATGAATAGTAGAATAATGGAATTTCAAATGATTAAATGGCCGAAACGCTTTAAAAGATTAGATTTTTTCTGCAAAAGGGAGAGTTTGTGAGATGATTGAGAAAAAGATGCTATAAAACGATGGATTTTTTTCGATTAAATCTACGATTGGTCCTAAACTATAGTGCCCTCTTTCGATGAAATTAAGTTGGTGTGAGTTTTGATCTACATTGAGTACACAAGATGAGCATCACAATAGTATGTTGGAATCAGAAATCTTGAGAATGTCAATAATATATTTATCTTTGAGCGGAAAATGTGGTGAAATCATCTGTTATTTATGTGATTTTAGGAGTGATTTGGAAGGGAGATAAATTGATTGAGGGAGTTCCTGAAACTCTTGATATGCTCCGTGCCAAGGTTGGTAAGCAATCTCTTGATAGAAATTGATTAGTTTGAAATGGTTTTCTTGGCTTTCTTTTTAACTGATTTACGTTTTAGCTTTTGCAAATCAATTGCTTTTTCTTGGTATTAATCACATTTATTCATAACTTTTTACAGGGAAAGAGGTTGGTTTTTGTCACGAACAACTCTACAAAGTCAAGGAAACAATACGGCAAAAAGTTTGAGACTCTTGGCCTGAATGTTAACGAGGTTAGTGACTTGATTCATAATCTAGCTACGCTTGGTGCTTTTAAGTCACATTTGTTTTTGATTAGTGTATCCTTTTTTTTCATTAGGAGGAGATATTTGCTTCTTCTTTTGCTGCAGCTGCATACTTACAATCTATTAATTTCCCAAAAGATAAGAAGGTAAGCCATCTTTCAATCGAAACTATTCAGCCAAGACTTAGAATCTCAGTCTAATGTGCCAATCAAATGTTGAAAAGAGCTTCCTTTTGCAAGTTCTGATGCATATTTGTTCAGGTCTATGTAATTGGTGAGGAGGGTATCTTGAAAGAGCTTGAGCTTGCTGGTTTTCAGTACCTTGGAGGTCCAGTATGTATCAGTGATATCTTCTCTTTCACTTTGTGCAAAACTGTCACTATTCTGAACAAGTTTAGTTCTTCAAATACAGGATGATGGTAAAAGGCAGATTGAGTTGAAGCCAGGATTTTTAATGGAGCATGATCATGATGTATGGCATAATCATTAGTAAACCTTTGATTTCCTTATGCTTTGTTCTTGAGTTTGAAACTGAGTATATAGTTTTACTGAAAATGCTTTCCAGGTGGGAGCTGTTGTGGTTGGATTTGATCGCTATTTCAACTACTACAAAATCCAGTAAGATCCTCAAATTATGTGTTTCCTTCCACACTTTTGGACTGATATTATAGTTGGTTTCTCTATGTTAAAATTCATCTGCGTTTGGTGATCTAACGTCTTTTTATAATGGAAGGTATGGAACACTCTGTATCCGCGAAAACCCGGGTTGTCTTTTCATTGCTACAAACCGAGATGCTGTCACACACCTTACCGATGCTCAAGAATGGGCAGGTTAGCTTCTTAGATGCATTTCTGTAATTATAATCTCCTCTTAGAGAAATTGATGTTAGTGTAAAGTCTAGTTACATCAACCTAATGTAGTGCTTAGATGAACTTGGCGTTGAATCGCTATAAAAAGTTATTTCTTTGTTTTTTTCATCTTTGAAAAAACCACTATGCCATTACTCGGTCTCAGGTGGTGGCTCTATGGTTGGTGCTCTTGTTGGATCCACTCAACGTGAGCCTCTTGTTGTTGGAAAACCTTCAACTTTTATGATGGACTATTTAGCAGATAAGTAAGGCTTCTAGATTCTCATATTCCTTCTATCTTCTGCTTTTTTCATTCCTGTATTTGCTGAATCAAGTCCAAATGAGCCATTTAGAGTTCTGTTTCCCTAATCATATTCTTCTCTATAACAATGTGCTACAAGTTGCATAAAGCACAGAGATACCATGCTGGAAAAGAATGTGTTTGTAACGAAAGAGATTGCCAAGTGATGAAAATGTTGATCACTAATATCGTGCATTGTTGTTTTATCTTAAAATGAGCAGATTTGGAATCCAAAAGTCACAGATATGCATGGTGGGTGATAGATTAGACACTGACATTTTGTTCGGGCAGAATGGTGGTTGTAAAACTCTGCTTGTTCTCTCGGGTAATAACTAAGTCCATAAACAGTTTTGTCTACCGACACTATCTCGGTTTTAAACCATATCTAAGTTGTCTTCATTTTTGTTTTTTTTTTTGTGTGGACTTGAAGGTGTTACTTCAATCTCAATGTTGGAAAGCCCTGAGAACAAGATACAACCAGATTTCTACACCAGCAAGATTTCTGATTTTCTTTCCCCCAAAACAGCTAATGTATAGGCAAGAAACTGAATCGTTTCATGGGTTTATACGGTTTTCTCTAAGTCTTTTCTGTTTCTTGCTTTGTTTTGGCGAGCTTATTTTAGTTGCACTGCCTTCTGTGTGCATAGTGAATTAGCAAGCCAACGAGTCATGTTTTAGGAAGAGTTTTACAGAATTGAATGTTAAAATGATGAACCAGTGCACTGATATGTAAGAGTTAAGACTCTTCATCGACCTTTAAATCCATTTGTTTGTGGTTATTTACATACTAGGTGTTAAAAAAATTCGGTCTCTGCGGTTGCATGATGAACCACCGCGATTTTGCCATTGACTGTGAAGAAATCAGCTGAAAACAGAAACTGCTTAAAACTTCGTTTTCTTGGTTAAAGACCGATAGATTAATGATATATTTGTGTTATTTTGGTTAAGAAACGTGAGAAATTAAAAATAAATAAAAAGAGTCTGCCGACGAAAATTAGTGTTTTGGGTAAGAAAATGACTCTTATTCCTTGATATCATCATATAGTTTTGAAACTTGAACTTGTAATCCGCATGACAAAGAGTGCTCAAAAACATAAGCATCTTATTTCACTATAACATTCGCAAGTCTTGTCCATGCTTTAAGAAGTAAAAAATTGCGAGATTATGGAGGAAAACATGATTTTTTTTGGTTGGAAACTAAAAAAGAAAAGAGGAATCTAAATTTAGGATGAAGTTTGAAAAAAGAATTTAACAACAAAACGAGAGGCTGAAAAAGGCGATTACCAACTCGTAAATGATATTAATTTTTTTTTTATTGAACTAATAAATAAATGTCATTTAAAATAAGATCTTACAAGATTAATATTGTTCATATATTATGCGTTTCAATTAATGTACTAAACTATTTTCAAAGCACCTTAAAATTTTCTAATAAATAAATGTCATTTAAAATAAGATCTTAAAGATTAATATTGTTCATATATTATACACAATTCGCAAGTCTTGTCCATGTTGGTGGTACGCTCAGCTCCTCGGTTCGGATCGGTTAAAGACCGAGACCGGCCCAATCGATCCCGATTTACGACGGTCTTAGTCGAAATGGGTCTGACCTGATAGCACGGCCCATAAGAGAAAAACCCAGTGATAAGAGGCGGTGAGAGCTGAACGAGAAGCCCTAGGACATCTCCTCGTTTATGTACTATAAATAGTAGAATTGTTACTGTAGAAAGAATCTTTTTGGGGACCCGGAGAATAGAAACCTGAATATTGTATCGAGTTCGTCGAGAGACCTCTGAACTGAACGAACTGTAATCAGATGCAAGAGCTGGTTCGAAGCAACGATGCCAAATTCGCGACTCTCACCGCGCAGGTTTCTAGCCTGCAACAAGAGAGCCCGCTTCGACGATGGAACCTCATCAGCGATTGCCGGGGAGAGCGAGACCCGCAGTGCACGGTGGCACGGTCGGTAATACAACAACAGCAACAGTCCGAAAGCCCGTCCCAGCACGTACGAACTCAACTGACGGCGCGCGACCTGGAAATCGAACGGATGCAAGCCCAACTGCGAGAGATCAGTTCCAAATTTCACCAAGCCACCAGTTCGGCACCTGAGATTGACCGCGTAATCCAGGAAGCATAGAAAACATCTTTCACTTCCCGGATCACCAACGTCCCCGTCCCTAATCTAGAAAAGTTTAAACTGCGTTCATACGAAGGGAACTCGGACCCGAGGCATTTTCTTACCTCGTTCGGCATCGTGATCAACCGACTGAAGTTCACCTCGGCTGAGCATAAGGATGCGATCCAATGCCAATTGTTCGTTGAATACCTCGAAGGCATAGCTTTGGATTGGTTCTCAAGATTGGAAGCCGACTCCATTGATAACTACAAGGAGCTTTCGACTAAGTTCGCAAAGCATTTCTCGATGTTCATTGGGCAGAAAACCCGTAACTCCGAGCTGTGGGAGATATCACAGGGCGAAAATGAATCACTCCGAGACTTCATGGCGCGTTTCAAGCAGATTGTGGCGCACTGCACGGTCGACGATGAAGCCGCCCTCGAAGCAATATACCAGAAAACATGGTACAAATCACCTTTCCATAAAGAGCTTCGCAGAAACAGGCCGCTCACGTTAGAGGACGCGCTTCACAAATCGAACATTTTCATCGCAGAAAAGGAGGAAGAAGCCGCCAAAGACCGGCAGTATTCAGCGTCAAAGCCTGACCAGACCTTAACCACCAAAGATAACTCGGAAACAAAAGTCCAGTTTGGCAAACCGCGCGGAGTAGTAAACCAGGCAGGATCATCAAACCAAAAGTCCGGACAGCCACCAAAATCTTGGAACACATGGAATAGAGAATATGATACGCCGCTAAGTGAACGTTTTTGCGAGTATCACGAACGATATGGGCACAACACGGAGGAGTGCCGACATCTGAGGGACTTTTTACTTCAACAGTTCCGCAAGGGCGATTCGACACTGCAGATTTGCCTAAACCCGGACCCCGGCGGCCGAACCCGCGACCAAACAAACCCGGCAATCAAGAAGCTGCCAAGGCAGTCGATTCTGATGAAGAGCAGGTCGCTCCCCTAAACGAGACCGCAAAGCACCTAATCGAGAAACGAATGCACCCAAAACCAGGAAGAAGATCAATATGATTATGGGAGCCCTCGAATCATGCAACTACTCCGTCCGAGCCCTGAAAGAGTATAGCCGGCAGGCATCGAGTTCGCAACCCCAGACAACGGTCACAACCGTACCACTGTTATTCACCGACGCCGACCTGCGGGGAGTGCATATGCCTCATAATGATTGCCTCGTCGTTGAGATTTAGCTCGGAGACGTCGAAGTAAGCAGGATATTAATCGACACGGAGAGTTCGATAAACGTCATATTCAAAGAAACACTCAAGAATATGGATTTTCCGGATTCCGAGATCAAGCTTTACATGGAATCATTGACCGGGTTCACCGGAGAGAAAAAAAGAACAGTAGGAACGGTGAAGATACCCATCTACGTCGGCGGGTCAGCCCGAATGATCAAATTCCTAGTCCTCAACAAGCCGGCAATATATAATGCGATTTTGGGAACACCATGGCTGTTCGACATGAAGGCCGTCGCTTCAACATTCCACCAATGCGTCAAGTTCCCGACCCCGTCAGGGATTTTCACCCTCAAAGGAAGCCAGATCGCGTTCCGGTTATGCCATCTCACCGAGTGCAAACTCAGTCTCGCACGGACATGCGTCATCAGTCCCTTTCAGAAAGATCGTGCGGCCGCAGTAAGCCAGTTCGGTCCACCGAAACAGAGCCAAGTCGACCAAGTCTGCATTGATCCGACAGATCTAGAAAAATGTGTCGGCATAGGGGCCGAACTCGACAGCAATATTCGGGAAGCACTCATCAGTTTCCTCCAGAAGAACGTCTCCAAATTCGCATGGAATATCCGTGACATGCCCGGAATCAATCTAGACATCACTTGCCACGAGCTAAATATCGATCCTACATACAAACCTATCAAACAGAAGAGACGCAAGCTCGGACCCGAGAAAGCACGAGCGATTAACGATGAGGTCGAAAAATTGCTCAAAGCCGGTTCGATCACGGAGGTTCGATACCTGGACTGGCTAGCAAACCCGGTAGTCGTGAAGAAAAAAAATGGAAAGTGGAGGATCTGCGTCGACTTCACCGACCTGAACAAAGCTTGTCCCAAGGATAGTTTCCCACTACCACAAATTGCTCGGTTGGTAGAGGCAACTGCCGGCAACGAACTGCTATCTTTCATGGATGCCTTCTCGGGGTATAACCATCCTAATGCATCCGGATGATCGGGAAAAGACTTCGTTCATCACAGATCGAGGAATCTACTGCTATAAGGTCATGCCGTTCGGTCTCAAGAACGCGGGAGCCACGTATCAAAGACTCGTGAACCGCATGTTCGCCAGTCAGCTCGGAAAAACAATGGAAGTATACATTGACGACATGCTGGTTAAATCCCTGTACGCTAAGGACGCCTTCAAGCAGCTCGAACTCACCAAAATCCGATGGCAATCACTCTGGAGGTCGATCCCTTGCCCTGAAAATAAAAAAAGCCATCTATTTCTGGCCAACGATGAACGCGGACAGCGAGAAGTTTGTCATGAAGTGCGATAAGTGCCAGTGTCATGGTCCAATGATTAACGTGCCGACCGAGCTGCTGCAAATCAGTACGGCGCCTTACCCTTTTATGCGGTGGGCCATGGACATCGTTGGCCCTTTATGCCGATCAACAAGTCAAAAACAGTATATCTTGATTATGACTGACTATTTCACAAAATGGGTTGAGGCCGAAGCGTACTCGGAGATCACCACACTGGACGTGCAAAAATTCATTTGGAAATATATCATTTGCCGACACGGGGTCCCGCATGAGATCGTCACGGACAACGGACCACAATTTATCGCTGGAACGTTCAATGATTGGTGCGCAAAGTTCAAAATTCGTCTTAGTTTCTCGACCCCGCGATATCCGGAAGGCAATGGTCAGGCCGAGACAACCAACAAGACCATCCTGGACGGCATAAAGAAGCATCTCGAGGCTAAGAAATGCACCTGGGCGGACGAGCTCGAGGGAGTCTTAGGGTCGCACCGAACTACTCCCAGACGGTCGACCGGACAATCTCCCTTCTCTTTAGCATACGGACTTGAAGCCCTCTGTCCAGCAGAAGTGAGCATCCCAACATTAAGATACTCCGTGCTCCCCGAGAACCCCGATCTCAACGACCAGATGATGCTCAACAACCTCGATAATTTGGAAGAACAGCGATGCTTAGCTCTCCTCCGAATCCAGAACTACCAAAAGCTCGCTGCTCGCTACTACAACAAGAAAGTGTGAGGTCGGCATTTCGATGAAGGCAACCTCGTTCGGAAGATCGTGCGGCCGCAGTAAGCCAGTTCGGTCCACCAAAACAGAGCCAAGTCGACCAAGTCTGCATTGATCCGACAGATCCAGAAAAATGTGTCGGCATAGGGGCCGAACTCGACAGCAATATTCGGGAAGCAGTCATCAGTTTCCTCCAGAAGAACGTCTCCACATTCGCATGGAATATCAGTGACATGCCCGGAATCAATCCAGACATCACTTGCCACGAGCTAAATATCGATCCTACATACAAACCTATCAAACAGAAGAGACGCAAGCTCGGACCCGAGAAAGCACGAGCGGTTAACAATGAGGACGAAAAATTGCTCAAAGCCGGTTCGATCACGGAGGTTCGATACCTGGACTGGCTAGCAAACCCGGTAGTCGTGAAGAAAAAGAATGGAAAGTGGAGGATCTGCGTCGACTTCACCGACCTGAACAAAGCTTGTCCCAAGGATAGTTTCCCACTACCACAAATTGATCGGTTGGTAGAGGCAACTGCCGGCAACGAACTGCTATCTTTCATGGATGCCTTCTCGGGGTATAACCAAATCCTAATGCATCCGGATGATCGGGAAAAGACTTCGTTCATCACAGATCGGGGAATCTATTGCTATAAGGTCATGCCGTTCGGTCTCAAGAACGCAGGAGCCACGTATCAAAGACTCGTGAACCGCATGTTCGCCAGTCAGCTCGGAAAAACAATGGAAGTATACATTGACGACATGCTGGTTAAATTCCTGTACGCTAAGGACGCCTTCAAGCAGCTCGAACTCACCAAAATCCCTCGCGGCGAGAACTCGTCTGCCGACGCGTTAGCCGCCCTAGCTTCCAGTTCCGACCCGCATATGAAGAGAAAAATCTTGGTCGAGAGTATCCCAGACCCAAGCATCAAAACCGCGCCGAAATGCAATGTTACCACCCGAAGACGGAACTATGACGAAAATCCGACCTCGTCAAATACGCAACGCAGGAATCCGGCACAGGCAAACAAGAATGCCAAACAGGTTCTTAAGGAGAATGCCGAACAGGCTCTCGAGGATCTAGCCGCCGATCACGACTTCGAGCACATAACTGAAGGAATCCACAGCCCATCGACCAGTGAAAACCAGGAGAACGAGTCCGCTGAAGATTGGACAGCCAAACTGCGAGAATACCTCCTCGACGGCAAAGTCCCTGAAGATAAATGGGCTGCTCGCCGTCTTAAAGTCCGGGCCGCTCGTTACACAATGCATAAAGATAAACTATACCGTTGGAGCGCATCCGGAGTACGCTTGGCCTGCGTCGCCGGGAACGATATAGTCGAAATCATGCGCGAAATCCACGAAGGGTCCGGTGGCAATCACTCTGGAGGTCGATCCCTTGCCCTGAAAATAAAAAAAGCCATCTATTTCTAGCCAACGATGAACGCGGACTGCGAGAAGTTTGTCATGAAGTGCGATAAGTGCCAGCGTCATGGTCCAATGATTAACGTGCCGACCGAGCTGCTGCAAACCAGTACGGCGCCTTACCCTTTTATGCGGTGGGCCATGGACATCGTTGGCCCTTTATGCCGATCAACAAGTCAAAAACATTATATCTTGATTATGACTGACTACTTCGCAAAATGGGTTGAGGCCAAAGCGTACTCGGAGATCACCGCACTAGACGTGCAAAAATTCGTTTGGAAGTATATCATTTGCCGACATGGGGTCCCGCATGAGATCGTCACGGACAACAGACCACAATTTATCGCTGGAACGTTCAATGATTGGTGCGCAAAGTTCAAAATTTGTCTTAGTTTCTCGACCCCGCGATATCCGGAAGGCAACGGTCAGGCCGAGACAACCAACAAGACCATCCTGGACAGCATAAAGAAGCGTCTCGAGGCTAAGAAAGGCACCTGGGCGGACGAGCTCGACGGAGTCTTATGGTCGCACCGAACTACTCCCCAGACGGTCGACCGGACAATCTCCCTTCTCTTTAGCATACGGACTTGAAGCCCTCTGTCCAGCAGAAGTGAGCATCCCAACATTAAGATACTCTGTGCTCCTCGAGAACCCCGATCTCAACGACCAGATGATGCTCAACAACCTCGATAACTTGGAAGAACAGCAATGCTTAGCTCTCCTCCGAATCCAGAACTACCAAAAGCTCGCTGCTCGCTACTACAACAAAAAAGTGCGAGGTAGGCATTTCGATGAAGGCGACCTCGTTCTGCGTAAGGTGTTCCATAACACCGAGGAACCAAACGCAGGCAAACTGGGAACGAACTGGGAAGGTCCTTATCAGATAATGAGAATCGTCAAGCCCGGGGTTTACAAACTCATGCAACTCGACGGAACGCCGATCCTGCGATCATGGAACTCAGCCAACCTCAAACGATATTACTACTAAGTCCCAGCTACCGCGAGCTCGGACTATTCGTTTTACCGCCATCAGCGAGCCAAAAAAAAAAAAAAAAAAAAAAAATCAGTCCGGCTCCGGCCGAACTCACTCCTGTAAACTGAACTACGAGTGCTTGATCCCTTGCAAAAGGGTACATAGGCAGCTCGATTTCGAGTCCAGCTACAAATCCAATAAAATCCATCTTTTTCACTAACTCCACATATCGACTCCCCGGCCAGGAGATCGAACTAAGTATTCCCCATGAATACAATCTCAAAAGCCGAGATTCGTCTCGCCAACACCCCCATGGTGCCCACTATTCAAAGCTGGAACCCAATCCGCACTCACTCTTCCGAATAGCAATCCGCCAACCGCGATTCAAACTCGGAGAGCCTCCCGAGTTCGTCCGCATCGTCACAATAACATCACGAACTCCAAATCCAATGGAAACAAGCCGAACTCCCAACAGTTCGCAATAAAATATGAGAAAGGAAAATTCTAAGTAAAAGTCGCAATAAAGGAAAACCCTGCTCATTTCATTAATACCCGAAATTGCCGAACTAGATGGCAACAAATACAACGCCTAAAATCGGCGACCAAAATAAATCGTTAAGTTAAAACCCGAGCTACGCGGGCAAGATAATCTTTACAACAACATCAAAATAAAACAAGAAAGAAAACTAAGGGAAACTAAGGGAATCATTGGCGAGCGACGGACGCCGGACTCTTGAGACTCGCTGCCCGATCAGCCGAGATGGACTTAGAGTTTGAGCCAAACTGGTCCAAGCCCTCCGGAACTTGCGTCCCTGGCGGAAGCACAATCCTAGGGATGAGGTCGTCGGTCACTCGGGAGGAGGAAGTCTTCATTCTCGAACCGTGGAAGGAGGATGACATCGACCTCCTTTGTGCAGTTCTTGACCCTACGCCCATACATCTCCACAATGTGAGACGGAACGATCATGTTGTGCTCCCTTCTGAGGAAGTCGCAGAAACCGACGAGAGCCCTCGCTTGGTTAAGCTTGAGGAACGGCGCCTTTCTGAGCTCGGACTTGTCCATGAAGTCCTCCATCTTGGCCAGTTTCCCCTCGCACTTGCCCCTAAGCGCGGCCATCATCTTTCTGCCCTAGGACTCGGCGTCTCGGTACCTCCGCCTCTCGAGTTCGCTCGTTTTGAATGACTTGGACAGAGCGTCCATATCCCCCTCCAGCTCGGCAGTCCGCTTCTCTAGAGCCCCGACCTTCTCCTTCAAGACATCGTTCTCCTTCTCCTTTTCGGTGAAGGCCAGCACAGCAGCCTCGTACCTTTCCTTTTCGTCCCGGTACGACGCTTCCAAAAACGCCTCTCGGCAGTGACCTCGGCGTTGATCTTCCTCAGCCTCTCGACCTCAGAATCGTATTCGCGAACGAGCTCATTGGTGTCACAGACGAGCTGAAAATGGAGATCAAAGTCAGACACATTTCGAAATAAAAAGTCTTAAGTATCCAAATAAAAAGGAAACTTACAGCAGAGGCGGATCTCGCGACCCGGGCGTAAGACTTAGGACGAAAGAGGTCCTTAGTCTCAGGCATTGGAGACGAGGCCGGGACGATCTGCCGGAAGAGCTCGGCGCAGGCTGTTGCGTCGTCAAAGAAGGACCGCTACTTGTTGTAGTTGAGCCGGACTGAAAAGGATGACGAGTCGGAGGTCCGGCGCCTCTTGGACGACCTCGGATTCCCGGTCTCAGTTGCCGAATTCGCTGGGGGGATCTGAGAAGGGGTAGGCGACCCGCCGATGTCCCCTCCGTGAAGGACCAGAGTCCCCTCACTCGCAGCCGTCTCGGGATCACCACCCCTCTTCCGAGACGACTTCTTCGAGGACTTATCCTTCTTCCTCCGGGCGCGATCGGCAATAGTGAGCTCGTCCTCATCCTGCTCACCAATTTCACCTTCCTCCATGTGAGGCTGAGGAATCGCTTCAGGAACGCTAGTTCCCGCCACGTCGCCCTCCGGTTCTGCAACCGGGATCAAAGGATCAACTAGGCCGACCGGGATATTGTCGACCTCGTCCCCGCCAGCGGCTTCAAAACCATCGCCGGCCTCATTCCCGTCGAGGCCGACGATATCAATTGGGGCATTGTCTTCTTCCTCGTCAGCCCCGAAGTTCATTATCGGAATGTCCGATCTGTCAAATGCCATCCTCCTCCGACTTGACTTGCTGCTTTTCCTTGGTTTCTTTTTCTTCGGTACCGGCTTCGACGAGCTGGGTTCAGTCTTAGTTTTGGCTACAAAAAAAAAACAAATATGTCAGCCGTGATCTATACAGCTAAGTAACAACGACTTCAAAACGACCCGAGAATTCGTACCTCGATCTTGAGCTCTCTTTATCCGACGGTCGATCTTCTCTTGGTAAGCTCGAGGCCAACGACGCTGACCGGCGAGACTCAACTGCTGCGCAAGCTCGGATATGAGAGAGCGTTGAATGATTCCAGGCACGTGACGATCTGCACAAAGCAAAGAAAACCGGTTAGAATCAGTCAAGTAATAAAGAGATGAACCGTGAGATATGTACCAAAGTCGACACTCCAGCCAGTCCAGAACGTGCTCTCCGGATTCTCGGCAGAACTCGAGTCGACGCGAATAAAAAAGTAACTCTTGTCCCAGTCCGGGAACTTGCTGGCTTTGTTCCCGGTAACCAAGTCAAACTTCGGGTTGCAATTCACCGACAAAAACCAGCTTTTGGCCGACGAGACCTTCATGATGAAAAGTTCCTCGAACTGGGCCACATTGATATGAGCACGCCCGAGCTTGAGAATCCCGACGAAGTTGACTATCGACGCCGGCTGGAGTTGCGATATCGCGCAGCCGCGCCGATTACAGTAAGCGAACAGCAGACGCGGTAGAGGGAAAGTCAATCCGGCCTCCCGGAAATACGCCTCGTAGACGCAAATAAAGTCCTCAGGAGCATCCCAAGGGCGTTCTTCTGGTTCGGGAATCTGGATTATGATTCCGGGAGGGGCTCCACCGATCAGCATAGCAGCCCGAACTGTCTCCGGGGACGACAAGGTGGACTTCACTGGAGCGCATATGCATGGCCGATCTACGATCGGCATCATGTCGTCGTCGTTCGGATCCTGCGCTTGTCCATCCCCGACCTCACGCAGTGGAGCATCCTCATCCGTCTTCACGTCAGGCTCCCGTCCTGGGACCAAGTCAGTGGTAACTTGGCCCTCGGGCTCGTGGAGATTTCGATCCATCCGTTCTGGAGCTCGAATCGGAACTCGGCTACTAGAGCCGACCTCGACGACCCGGGAATTCTTCCGAACCAAAGAAGCATTCGAAGAATGCTCTGTAGATCCCGAGCTCGAGATGTCAGTGGAAGTATCCTCCCTACGGTGTTCGGGAAGAATGGCGGCCTCGGAGTTGGGAGAAGAGTCGGAAGACATTGTCGGAGAGTTCGAGAGAATAACCGTCGACGAGAGAGCACGGCGGACGGCTACGAAATTCTAGAGAGAGAAAGAAAAAAATTTAGAGAGAAGGGAGAGCAAATACCTTGGCATTAGGAGCGAAAGTGAGAAATGGGGAGAGCTGAGCCCTATTTATAGAAGAAGAGCGAACCATTGCGACTTCTCGAGTTCTGCGCCTCGTAACGTCTCGATTTCCCGCCTAAACCGACGCGACTTTTCAGTTCCCCACAAGCGAAAATACGTAAATGCCCTTACCGAAACACCAGAGGAACGAAGAAGGGTGTAAGTTGAGAACTCAACGTCACCGACCTCGGTCATTAGCCGATCCTGCTTCAATTCGGCAAAAGTCAGTCAGGTCCATTTACCGAACTGGGGGGGACATACTGTTGGTGGTACGCTCCGCTCTCCGGTTCGGACCGGTTAAAGACCGAGACCGGCCTAATCGATCCCGGTTTACGACGGTCTTAGCCGAAATGGGCCTGACCTGATAGCATGGCCCATATGAGAAAAGCCCAGTGATAAGAGGCGGTGAGAACTGAACGAGAAGCCCTAAGACATCTCCTCGTTTATGTACTATAAATAGTAGAATTGTTACTATAGAAAGGATCTTTTTGGGGACTCGGAGAATAGAGACCTAAATATTGTATCGAGTTTGTCGAGAGACCTCCGAACTGAACAAACTGTAATTGAGAACTTAATAAAATATAATCAATTTGATCTTCCGAACTCGAATTACCGAACTGACCCTAAATAGTTGAGAACCACAATCAACAGTTCATGCTTTAATATTGTTCATATGTTTAGATAGCTAGTTTTGTTCAGAAAAAGTACAATCACATCAGTGGCTTTTGTGAAGTTTGTCTCCATAATTCAATTAGTGAATCTCTTATAAATTTGACCACGATATATGGACGTTCACTAGTTTTAAGTTCAAAGTAACTATATTAATAATATCTATTTTGACGACTCTGAATACTTTGTCATTTTATATGTACTATATAATGAACATATCACTGAAACGAAAAGCTTACATATTGTGCTTTTCAATGGATAACTTCGTGAGTTTAGTTGTGTTCATATTTTCGACTTTATCTGTTGAATCTGTAAGTCATATGAAATCAATCAAGGTAAAGAGAGATATAACTGTCAATTTTGTGATGTTATCTTATTTAGTTGTTGTTTATTTTACAATATTTTTTATTTTTTCCCCTTTTTCATAGTTGAGTAAAAATGTTATTTACGATTGCATGGATATTTATGAACAACCGTCTCTTAGTCATCCATTGCTCAAACATCTTATTATTCAGGTATATTACTTTGCCTTTTTTTCCTGAATATTATTTTTAAAAGAATATGAAAAACGATAGAAACATATATAAATTGTTCTAAGGTTCATGTATATTACTCCTCAAACTTTGTTGAAAGAATTTATATCAAACAAGTGTAAGTAAATAAATAATGATCAATCGGATTTATCCGACCCTGCAGATATGTTTCAACTCACTATAAAATTTGTAAGATCATCGTCATCACAGTTTTATACTCATGAAGGCAACCATATGTCTCATTTTTTTCATCAACTTTCACATATATAACTGAAAGATCAAGTACTAAAATAGTAACGATTACAATCATATAAATAAGAGTTAGACCATGACTAGTTTTTCACAACTTTTTTGACCTTTCACTACAAGAAAATCGCCATTTTACAACTGGCCGAAACCGTTATAAAATCGTTGTAAAACTCTTTTTACGACGTTGTTGCGACGGTTTCGAAACAGTGGTAAAATCATCGTCGTAAAAGGTTTTTCGTCGTAAAATCGTTGTAAGACTTCCGTCGTAAAATCATTGTAAGACTTCCATCGTAAAATCGTCGTAAAATCGTCGTAAGACTTCCGTCGTAAATTCTTCGTAAATATACCAACGAAATTACGACGATTTACATCAATTTGGTATACCACTAAAGTCGTCGTAAACTCGACGTAACATTTTGACGTAATATAGTTGTAATGCTTATCCTCGTAACTTCGTCGTAAATATATATGACGAATTTACGACAAAATAATATAAAATAATTTAAAACAATTACGACGATTATATGACGACTGAGAAAAAAAAATTTAAATTAAAATATAAATGAAAAAAAACTATAATTAATTTACATTTTAATACAAAAATAAAAACCTAATCTAATCCATTGTCCCAGTCTAAATTAATCCCATCGTCTAGCCCATGTTCTCCGTCATCCCTAACATCCTCCCCGTGATCCGCACCTTGGTTAGAGGTTTCCGCATGTAGTCACCGTGTCTAGGAGGATCCACCCCAAGAGACCAGAACATCACCTCGTCCGTCTGCACCGGTGGTGGCGGCCTCCTCGAGGAAGAAGACGAAGAGACGCCAAACGCTCCGGAAGCCCGCATCTTCTATAGCTGTGCCGTGAGCAACGGGTTGTCGGCACCCAAAATATCGAACAGATCATACATCTGTTCGATCTTCGTCTCGTACTGGTTGCACATCTGATGCATCTCTTCCCGAAGTACTGTGGGATCCTCCGCACGAACATGTCCAATCGCAGTAGCGACCGGAGTATCGTGGATGGATCCCATCCCTAAAACTCGGCCCTTCTTCTGAGGGGCAACCTGCAAATAAGTGTTGAAAATATAATTAGTATATAAAAGATTTAAAATTTGAAAGTAAAGTTGATCAAAATTAATTACCTCCTCAAAAATCTTGTCCATCTCCGCAACCGTCAATACCGGAGTGGACTGGACCGAATTACCTCAGGGAGACATCGGAGGCACCTGCTGGGAGCTGCGTCTGCCGCTCCTCGATCCTCGCACAGGCGGCATTGTAGATCTCCTCTGCCCGAGGATCTGTGAATTCGCCGTTCTTCTTCTTGTGCGTTTTGATGAACACCTTCGTCATCGGGAGAAGTTCTCCTCCGTTCTCTTCAGCCTACAAAATGAATTCAAAATTGTTAATTAGACGAATTACAGGTTAATTGAAAAAATAAAACTTGTTATTAAAAACTTACCATCATAAGACGTCTCCCAGCGAAAGAAACCTGGCCGGAAGTGTGCGGGACGTTCTTTGGATTTCCCGCATCGTCTACAGCGTTCCTGAAAATGAAAAATTAATTAGTTTTGTAATTAAAAATATAATATTATATTATAAACACATATTATTTTAATTTACTAACAAACCTGGATCCGGAACACTTGGCGGCAATAGTCTAGTTGTGCGGGTTCAACCAATAGTGCACCAGACCCTCCCAGACGCTATTGGTCATTAGAGCCGGCTTTGCCTTGTTTCCGTCGACCTCCCACTTTCGCTTCTAGTCGGAAACGGTGTTGTTGAGCCAGAACTTGACATTCTCTCTGAAGGCCGTCTTCACACGTTCGTGTGCGGAAGTTTCCCAATGCCAGTTTTGCTATAAAAAAGAGTTAGTAATTATTTTAAAAGATAAAAAATAATAATATAATTCGTAATTTTAAAGAACTTACCGTGAAACACTTGAACCAAGTGTCAAAAGTTGGCTGATCCAGCTTCTTAAAGTTGGTATGGGGTTGTATGAAGAACCCCTTGATGATGTCGGCAACGCTCCAACCAACTTGGTTGTCGGTCCCAAACCTAGTCATAAAAAAAATATTTGTTAGATATTTAAATTATTTATAAATATAAATATCTTAATAAAAAATTTGTAAAAAAAATCAAAAATCGTACCAAAATGTGTTGGGATAAGCTTGAAGAAAGCTTAAGATGCAAGTTTCCTAAATAGTTTAAGAATACTTATATTTAGGAGTTATCTAATATACTTAGGAGTTATCTAAGAAAAAGGAAATTGTATTTTCCATTGAAATTAGGATTTAGGAAATAGGTCTCTATATATATGAAGGTGTCAAAGTGTGACATTCTCATGAGATTATAGAGATTGAGAAAGCTTTAGTTTTGAGTGATTTTCTAAGGCAATAAAGTGTGTTTGTGTTCTTAATCTTAAGGCTCTAAATTCTTTATTTGGTATCAGAGCTTCAAGGTTTAACAACAAAGAGATTTCGATCGCAAGGTTCAAAGCAAGATGGGTGACATAGTTGCAGCAGATACAAGCAAGCCGAAGGAGTGCGTTTCATCGGCAGTTCAATGTCCCATGCTAACCAATACTAATTAAACGGTATGGTCTATGTGAATGAGAGTGGCACTCAATGTTCATAAAGTCTGGGACATTATCGACCCTGGACAAGAAGATGGTGACAAAAACGACCTCGCAAAAGCCCTCTTATTCCAATCCATACCCGATGCCCTAACTCTACAAGTCGGAAACCTAGAAACCGAAAAACAAGTTTGGACGGCGATCAAAACCAGGAACATGGGAGCTGAAAGAGTTAGAGAAGCAAGACTCCAGACTTTAATGGCGGAATTTGATAGGATGAAGATGAAGGAGACGGACAAAATTGACGACTTCGTAGGAAAACTCTCGGAGGTTTCTACGCAGTCAGCAGCTTTAGGCGAGACAATTGAGGAACCAAAACTCGTCAAGAAGTTCCTCAAGAGTCTCCCACGAGGAAGATACATACATATAATTGCTGCCTTGGAGCAAGTTCTTGATCTCAATACAACTAGCTTTGAGGATATTGTTGGAAGGTTAAAAGCCTATGAAGAAAGAATAAGCGGTGAAGAAGGAGATCAAGCAGAAGATCAAGGCAAATTGATGTATGCTAACACGAAGTCACAGGAGACCTATGGCTCTGGAAGAGGCCGTGGTCGCGGTGGCCGATTCTATGGACGAGGAAGAGGTCGTGGTCGCTTCGGATAACAAAACGGTGGATACAGACAAGAGACTGATAAGTCTAAAGTTGTTTGCTACAGATGTGATAAGTTGGGGCATTATGCGTCAAATTGCCCGGATAGATTACTTAAGCTTCAAGAAGATGAAGATAAAGATACGCAAGAGGGGGAAAAACTGATGATGCATGAGGTTGTGTATCTCAATGAACGAAACGTTTTAGCCGAACGATTTCGAAACAAGCTCAAATAGTCTCAACGTGTGGTACTTAGACAATGGTGCTAGCAATCACATGTCGGGAGATCGCACCTACTTCTCTAATCTGGATAAAACCATCAAGGGAAAGGTTAGATTTGGAGATGATTCTTGTGTTGACATAAAGGGAAAAGGTACGATCCTTTTTATCACCAAGAATGGAGAGAAAAAGATTCTAGCAGATGTCTACTATATACCAGACTTAAGGAGCAATATTATCAGCCTCGGGCAGGCAACAGAATCAGGATGTGATGTTTGTATGAGGGAAAACTACCTAACTCTGCACGATAAGGATGACAAGTTATTGGTAAAAGCATATCGATCAAGAAACCGTTTGTATAAAGTTCTCATGGAAGTAGAGGACACTAAATGCTTGCAACTCAGGGACCTAAGCGATTCGGAAAGATGGCACGCTAGGCTTGGACATATCGGCACAAAAAACATGAGAACAATGATGAAGAAGGAGCTAGTAGGAGGATTACCGAGTATGGACATTGAGAAAGAGGCTTGTGCATCGTGTTTCCTTGGTAAACAAGCAAGACATGCGTTTCCTAAAGCAACGACTTTTCGAGCACAAGACATCCTTGAGCTTGTACATGGGGATTTATGCGGACCTATTACACCACCTACAGCCGCTCAGAACAGATATATATTTGTTCTCATGACGATCACTCACGGTATATGTGGTCGGTACTTCTAAAGGAAAAGAATGAAGCATTCGACAAATTCAAACGTTTCAAAGCATTAGTTGAGCATGAAATTGGAGCTTCCATCAAGATTTTTCGAACAGATAGAGGAGGGGAGTTTGTGTCCCAAGAGTTTCAAGATTTTTGCAACAAGACGGGTATCAAAAGACATCTTACAGCGCCTTACTCTCCACAACAGAATGGCGTAGTGGAACGACGAAACAGAACCCTATTAGGGATGACAAGGAGCATCATGAAGCACATCAATGTGCCAAATTACCTTTGGGGAGAGGCAGTAAGACATTCTACTTATCTAATTAATCGGGTCGCAACAAGAACTCTGGTGGCACAAACGCCCTATGAAACTTTCAAAAAGAGGAAGCCTAATGTCGAGCACCTACGCGTGTTTGGATGCATCGCTTTTTCTAAAACAGAGTCACAGCACTTACAGAAATTAGATGACAGAACAAGAGTTTTAGTGCATTTAGGCACGGAGCCTGGTTCACCGGCATATCGACTACTTGATCCTAGAAGTCGGAGGATAGTGGTCAGTAGAAACGTTTTCTTTGATGAAAATAGAAGCTGGAAGTGGAACAATCAAGAGAAGGAGGTTAATGGAAGTGCAGGAATGTTCACACTTAGCTTCGGAGATTTGGGGAACAAAGGGGTTCCAGAGGACGATAGAATCGATGACATCGAACAAGGAGAAGAAGCTTTAGGCGAAGAACTAAATCAAAGAAGATGATGATAGTAATCGTGATGCAGAAAGGAGTACAAAACTCGAGCAACAGGAAGAATTCGTTCCTTCAGAGCAAACAGGGGAAACAGAGTCAACTCAACCTCCATTAAGAAGATCATCGAGACAAACCAAACAACCAGGTCACTAAACAGATTTCGTGATGCTGGCCGAGATCGAAGGAGAACGTTTACTGTTGGGAATCAATGATGAACCCTGGGATTTCAATGAAGCAAAAGAGTTGCAGGTATGGAGAGAGGCATGCAAAGAAGAGATCATGTCTATAACGAAGTATAAAACATGGAATCTCGTTGATCTTCCTCAAGGAGTTAAACCGATTGGCTTAAAGTGGGTTTTTAAAATCAAACGCAATTCGGATGGGAGCATAAACAAGTATAAAGCAAGGCTTGTGGCAAAGGGTTATGTGCAGAAGCATGGAGTAGACTTTGAAGAAGTCTTCGCTCCAGTTGCCAGAATTGAAACAGTTCGTTTTCTCATCGCATTAGCTGCATCAAACGGTTGGGAAATACATCACCTTGATGTAAAAACGGCATTTCTTCATGGTGAATTAAAAGAAGTTGTTCACGTCACTCAGCTAGAAGGATTTATAGTCAAGGGGAGGGAGAGTGATGCGTGCTCGCTACGTGAGGGAACAAGTTTTACCTTTAACAAAACAAATGAAAGCCGCAAGTGCACAACTAATCAGTAGTAGTATTTAGGGATCGAATCCACAGAGATTTGTGTGCCTGGTATTCTTCTACGGTTTTTAACTTTATGTCTAGACTAAATTGGTTTTAAAGGTTGGTTGTTTTTCTCGAATTAAACTAAGGCAAAAGAAAGTAAATAAATATATCCTAAAAAGCAAGTAAAGAAATCGAATGAAAGGCAATAGAACAAGTAAAATATTGAATGAAAGACTAATAAGGCAAGTAAATATCGAATGAAAGGTAAATAAAGCAAGTAAATAACGAACTAAGGAAATTGAAATGCAGGTCTAAGAAAAGCAAGTAAAAATCGATGGAATTGTAAACTATGGCTATGAACGCTGAGCTTTTGGGAACTCTTAGGGATCATAATCGGTTTTAACACTAAGGTAGATAGATTGGGATTGACGGATAACAATATATGGGTTCTAGAGCTAGAGTACGGCGGTATGACTATGTCACTGTCGTGATCATAACCAACTGTTTCTCGCAACCCTGACCAGTAGGTTTCCACTCTGGCCCTGGAAGGGAGAGAACGCAAGAGCTGCACAAGACTCGTCAATACTCACGATCTCGCCGCAGGTAGGTTTCCACTCCTACGGAAAAATCGCCTGTTTCATTCTAGGGCTGATACTTAATGAAAACTTTCGCAACACTAACTATCTAGATCAGATACTAGGTGATCAGTCAAGCATACATGTAATAAGAACAAGAATAAACAGAGAACAGGTCGAAATCCCAGATCTATAAACCTAGATGTCTTAATCGATTATGAGAGCCCCTTTCGGGAACCCTAAGCCCAACTCGGGATCTACTCAGACATGGCTGAGTCCGACATCATCATTGGTTTTAATAAAAGTAATGAAAAACAGTAAAGAAAAGAGATAAAGAAAGCTTCTCTATTGAAGAACTCGGACTTGAACAATCTTCTACAAAAATCTCATAAAAACGGCTAAAGGAAAAGGGTTTCTGTAAAGTATGTAAAAGCTCTCTCTAAAAACGACCTAAATGACATGTATTTATAGTCTCCAATACTCTATGGTCTCTAGGGTTCCAGAATTGAGGCTGGGAATGACTTTGGGCTTCAGATAAGTGGGATTTAAATCGGAGGTTGAATGCCGTGGTCGGGAGTGTTGTGACCGCGGCAATTGGCTTGTTGGCCGCGGTCGGGAAGCTTCTGACCGCGGCAAATAGCTTGTTGGCCGCGGTCGCGTGAGTTGCTGGCCGACTCCGCGTGGCTTCGGGGCTAATGGAATATCTTGAGATCCAACCGTTGGAATGTCTCCAAACCAAGTGCATTTGAAAGCTGGTTGATTCTTCTATAAGTTGTCCAATTTTGGGGGTGATCAGACGGTGAGAAGGTCTTCGTCTCTCCATGAGAGTTCTGACGGTCTGCATTTATCCAAAAGAGTCTTTTTGTTCCATTTTGTGCCTCTTTATCCCAAATTATCTGAATAGTCTTTTAAAATCCGGAAACATAGAAATCCTTTGAAAACCTTTGAAAACGGAGTAAAAACACCTGTAAAAGATATTAAAATGAACCATAAAAATGGTCAAAATTCGGTGTTATTAACTCCCCCAGACTTAGTCTTTTGTTTGTCCTCAAACAAAACAAAGGCTAAATCTCGGCGAGAGGTTTGAAAACGCAGGAAGTAAACAAAATTTCAGAGACCAAACTTCTAGACCAATATCGATCAGTATGCATCAATCGGGAATAGCCTAGAAAATTCTCACTAGCAATACAGGCATAACTAGTCCGTTAATCCGTCATGCAGAAATCTATGCACTAAGATCTAACTTCCAGTCAACTAGCTCTTAACATTCATTAAAAATCTCGGTGGTTCTCATCAAAGAAAATTTAGGCAAGGCAATCTAGGCTAGGTGTAAAGAAAGATTATTTTGGGGGTATGACTTCAAGTGTTTAAGGGTTATCTGAAGATTTGGAGGATGCAGGACATTATGCAAAACCGCAAGAGAGAGTGAAGCTGTTGGATTCCACAGTTTTCAGTCACTTTTTCTCGACATAGATTCGTGGTCTTCTTCCTCAAGTTCTCTCCAAACTCCCCCAGACTTAGATTTTTGTAAATCTTTCAAAACAATAGCTCCTTAAACGAATAGTGGTTGCTCATTGCTCCATAAATTTCGACAATCTAAGACTCATTAGGTTTTTTGTTTTCCTTTCTCTTTTCACGTTTTTTTTTTTTTTTTTTTTTTTTTTTTTAGAGAAAGGGAACACCTTTAGATATAGAGTCTTAGAGAGCACGAATTTACCAGTTAATATCTGTCTTGTAAAGCTTTATTATGTTTCTGATACTCTTCCTTCCCAATTCCATTCAGTCTCTTACGTTTTTGCACATATCTGCTGATACAAAACTAAAGAGAGAACGCATGAGGATTGAAAACAAAGGTTTTGGGTTTAGGGTATGGTACCAGATAAAGATAAATTGGTCATCTAGGACGACAAATAGTGGTAAAAATGATGGTAAAAGACGTCCCAGATGTGTATGTCGATGCATGCCTAAAATCAATGATGAGAAAATTAGATATCAATATTAAGTCCAAATAAAATGAGCTAGTATATCCTGTTAGAAAGAATCTCCATGAATAGAAGTCCTCTGGTGGGAGTTCGTAGTGCAAGTACTCTAGCTACCGCCTAGTCTAGTGCTAACCACAAATGAGCTATCATGCATAGTGTAGAAGTGTGCAGGTCTAAATCATCATAGTTTTGCGTCAAACATTCCTGAAAAAAAAATACTTAATGTCGAATAGGTTACATATTAAAATTTAAAAAGTACTTGAAATTTAAAAGCAAAGGCAGGAAAATAATTAGTACGGATAGACATCCTCCCCCAGACTTAAATCACACTGTCCCCAGTGTGAAAAAGTTGGTGAAAGGATGGTGAATAAAAGCAAAATAAGATAAAATAAGATAAAAGAAAAGAAAATGATGATAGAACCGTGATGGTAGTGAAGTGCTGATCAATCACTCATCCTCCGAAGTGTCGTCTGCGAACTGGTGCTGCTCCTGTAAGAAGGTGACAACGCGCTCAAAGCGTCGTCCCTGTCTCTCAACTCTGCGCTCCAGATCGGAATGAGTGTGTGATAATGTGGATGATGAGGCGTGGTCGGTCGGGATGGATGGCTGAAAATGAGTACGGGCCGCAGCTGCATCACGCCTCACCTTGGCCACTATGTACTGGCCAATGGTGAATGGTAATCGAGGTACGGATGGCAGAAAATCATCGGATTCCGGAGTCCATCGAGGGCGTCCTCCGTTGCACAATCTCGGGATAGATGATGAAGGTAAGCGGATTCGGTGCTCCTCAGTGCCTGTGCAATACTTGTAACCAAACCTGTCTGGATCGAAAGCGGCACGAGAGATAGTGTGATCGCGAGAGAGATAAAGTAGATCATACCAGACATCGGGAAGTGGATCATCAGATGAGAAATCGAATCCTACAGCCTGTAGTATCGCTGTAATAGCACTCCCGAAGGCTGGAGTAGCGTCATCGCAACCATGTAAATCATGCTTCACCTTTACCATATTCTGCGATATGATCCAGGCAAAGCAGACAAGTCGTGGATCATCCATAAACAGAATCTGAAGTGTAATGAGCTCAGTCTTCAAGACACCTCCCATGTTGGCTCTAGAGAAGATCATGTGAGCTAAAAGTTTGTGCACAACTCTCACTGCTGGATGGCTAAGAAGGGCTGACTTAGATCTCCCACTATCGTAATCTCCATTACCCATCTCTCTCCATAGGTTAAGATCAGGTTCATCTTCAAGGTAGATGCCATCAGTGTACGGAAGCTTAAGAGCTTCACAAACCTCGGAAATGGTGAGAGAATAAGGCTGTCCGCAGATGGAGAATGACAAGATGCCATCTGATGCTCTGGGGTTCCTCCTCTTCGTGTGGTGAAGTGTGACGGTCGCTAAAAGCTCACGGACTAGCTCAGGATAAGTCGGAAGGTTCAGCTCCAAGTAGGGTCTCAGCTTAAGTGCATCGATGTACCAGATCACATCCTCTCTGATTCCAAGCATCTCGAGTGTATGATAATCAATGCAAGGCGTGGGTTTGATGTTCAGCTTCTTGAAACGCCTTGCATAGTCCACTCTCGGGTTCGTCTCCCTCCCAATGTATCGAAACTGTTGAGGCTCGGGAGGTGCTCATGTTTCTCTTGAGTGCTGGAGCAATCTCATCACATAGCTTCTTCTTCTCGGTCTGGCTTGGTTCAGCATGTACTCTCCTAGAGTAGCATCGTCGGGAATGTCATCGGAGCTGCCACCAGTTCGACGGCTCCTTCGGGATCTGGTTTCATCCATTTTCTGCAAAATGAAATGATTCTTGGGAAAAGAGTGAATTTGGGTGCTAATTTTAACACATTAAGATCTGTTATACTAATACTAGTATAAAGAGATTAATTAAAATTATTAGCAAACAGAATTGGTATTAAATCAGAGAAATCAAGTAGTTCATGACTAAATTCGGATTTTATGTTCTCAACATAGAAATCTTCTAAAAATCGGTTTTTATGAGCAATTTCCATGTGAATTCTAAAGATTACCCAATACTAATCACAAATCACACAAGACTAAATCAAATTCATCAATTTTGCTGTACCAAATTCGATTTTTATGAAGCATGTAGAATCCAAATTTCAAAAATCTCAATTCCTCTTAAGCTAGGTGCTAAAATCGATTTTTAGATAACCTAAATGGATAATTTATCATTCTTAAGCTATTTCCACTATCAATAGACCAAGATTCTGGGTTTTTAAAGAAAACCCTAAGTTCAAAATCGAGTAAGAATGGTGAGTTTGAGGTTCATACCTTGCTGGAAAGAGAGAATTGATGGCAGAATTGTAATCAGCTTTGAAAAAGAGTGAGGTTTGAGCCAAAAATCTTTTAAAAAGCTTAAGAATTAAAAAATGTGTTTTTTCTCCTAAATCTCTAAGTCTTTTGGAAGAGAAGAGAAGAAAAGAAAGAGTTTTGATCCAAAAAGTTTGTTTTTTTCTTTAAAAAGCGTTTTTGAAGCAAAAACGGAAAATTTCTGGAAATTTTTAAGTTTACGGGAACTTACCTTTTCTTGTTTGCACATTAGGAAAGTTTAAAACTTACGGAGGATCTTTTCGGGTTTTACCGGGAACATTTCGAGAAATCCCGGGAATCACCAGGCAGAACCGGGAAACGGCAGAAATCCGCGGAACCATCTCAACGACCAACGGCCGCGGTCAGGAGACGCGCGACCGCGGTCAGGAGACGCGCGACCGCGGTCACATTTCCGGCGCCGCGGTCGATGCACTCTTGGCCGCGGTCAGGTCTGTTGCGACCGCGGGTCTTCCTCCTGCGGCCTATTGTCCAATCTTCTCGTCTTTGCCGGGCCGAGCAGCTAAAGACCTACCTTTTTCTTATTGGTTTTTCTAATTTTCTGATTTTTTTGTGTGTTTTTTTTTTTTTTTTAATAAAATACCTAATACTTAAAAAGAAAAAGAAAGCATAAACTCTAAAAGGGAAAAGAAAATTAAAAGAAAGAGTACCTAAATGGGTTGCCTCCCATTAAGCGCTTTTGTTTTAAGTCGTTTAGCTCGACGTAAGCATGAGGAATCAGGCTAATTTGAATGGCACTCCACTTGATGTGCCTTTATCACATCCGGTTAGTGGAGGTTTTACTTCTTCTCCTTGAAGAGAAGTTTTCTTACCTTTAATCTTCTTTCGGACTTTAATGTTGTTCAGAACCCTTTTTGTGTTTTCGATCAGATCCTGGATCTGGTCCTCACTAGTTTCTGTTGCGTCCGGTGGAATGATGATCTTGATCTTTGCAAAAGCTTTCGGCTTCTCCTTTTCTTTCTCTTTTGGCCTATTTCCTTTGCTTGGAAATTCATCTAAGATAGTAGGATAGTACCTTTTTCTGTCCACATTGAGGAAAACAGCATGCCGGTTTGCATGATCGATAATTGCTCCTACTGTAGCTAGGAATGGTCTCCCGAAAATGAGTGGCCTCTCCTTGTCTTTATCCATCTCCAAGACTTGGAAATCTGCTGGAACAATCTTATCTCCTACTAGAACTTGTAGATCATGAATCGCCCCTTCAGTATCTTTTTGAGATGAATCTCCAAAATAACCTTAACCGTCGATGTCCTTAAGGTTTTTATGCCCAATTTTTCGGCAAATGCCTTAGACATGATGTTGACATTGGCTCCGGAATCGCACAAGCAGTCTGTAAACTTGATTCCTGAAATGAAACATTGGAAAACAAAACGTCCCGGATCATCAGCTTTGGTAAGCCTTTGAAACGGTGATCGTTCGGGTACCTTAAACGGTGGCTGCTTGGGATCGATATCCTTGTACAGTGGTACAAAGATCGGGGTTTCTTCTTTCTTTCCATCGGTTCCGGACTCTTCTTCGGGTAATGTGGTTATGGCGTTGCAAAACTTCTTAGGGTTATCTTCAACTCTTCCTGGAAGGACTCCACTTTGCCTCTTCATAGAGTCGGCTGTTTGGGCGACTTGCACATCTAACTTTTTTACGTGCGAAGATAAAGATTCAAACTTACCATTCAGATCATTGTACATGCAGTCCACTTTCACGTTCACGTCTTTAGATGCTTTTTCGTTCGTCATAACGAGTTGTTGGATTGACTGTTCAAGTCTACCGATTTGTGAAGCTAGCTGGTTCGTCGTGACTCCCTGCTGTTGTACGAATTGATTGTTAAAACCCGTACCTTGGTAGTTATATGGCTGTCGCGGTTGGTATGGTACTATTCCTCCAAAGTTTCCACCTTGAAACTTGTTTTGGAAGGATTTCTGCTGAGGTGGGTAGTACTGATCTTGAGGATTCTCCACATTTGGATTGCGGTAAGAGAGATTGTTGTAATTTGCATTCCGGAAGTTGTTGTTGAAGCTGTTGTTGGAGCGATTTTGGTATGGCACCAGTGCTCCTACGTAGTTCACATCTTCTTCTTGAAATGCTTGATTAATGTGATCGATATCACTAGGTCCTTCCTCTTCTGCGCCATTGTTGGTTTCACAAGCATGGATCGGGCGATTGTTGCTCCTCAGAAGCTGGCTCACCATGTTCTTCAACTCGGTTATCTCCTTGTTGTCTGTTCCGGCTTGCTTCATCGATCGATCATATTCAGGACAATCATTGCTATTGGCTTGAGCCAAATTTTCGATGAGGGCTCTTCCTTGAGTTATCTTCTTTTGCCCAAAATCTCCATTGCTAGCTGTATCAAGTGAAAGTTTGTATTTTCGTTGCAAACCTCGATAAAATGTGCTCAGCAAGCTTGATCCATGAAATCCATGATGAGGGCAATCACGTTCATACTCCTTAAAACGTTCCCAAGCTTCATAGAAAGATTCAGTTGGCCCTTGTTGAAAGGTTGAGATCTTCGTTCTCAGATTGTTCGACCTTGACTTAGTGTAGAAGTGGTTCAAGAAAGCAGTTCTACATTTTTCCCAATTAGTAATCGATCCTGCAGGCAAAGACTTCAACCAACGGTGAGCTTTATCTGCTAATGAAAAAGGGAACAACTTACACTTTAGATAGTCAGGTGGAATTTGGTTTGTTCTCATCATGCTGCAAATTTCTTCAAAAAGCTCGATATGGTCCATTGGGTGCTCAGAAGGAACTCCATGGAACTGGTTTTGCTTCACCAATGAGATGATTTGAGGCTTGACTTCAAACTCATTCCGGTTTGGAAATGGTACTTGAATCGCAGATCGATTTTGAAAATTTTGAGTAGGTGCATCAAAGTCAGCTATGCGATGGTTTCTGGCTTGTCTTCGGTGTTGATTTGCTGGCGGAATGGGGCGGTGAATGCGTTCATTCAGCTGCATTGCTGGGTGGTCACCATCGGCTACATTGATGGGTGGATCAAGGTCTTCACATCCTTCTCTCTCTCGGTTCTGGTAGTTTCTTGGAAGAACCTCATCCTCCTCTCCATCTTGTCGAGCATGATCACCTTCTATGCAATCATTCTCTTCGTTTTGTCCATGTTCGGACCCTTCTTGGTCCATATTTAAATTTCGATTGATAGGATCTCCAGGCTGGTCGTCGTTGGCCATTCCTTGCGTTCGTCTAAGTCTTCGAAGTTCTCTTTCGTGTCTGTCTATCTCGTCTAGAATTGGAATGTCTCCTGCAGGTCTACGCCTAGTATTCATGCAATTCAGAGAAAGACAAAAGAAGGGAAAGATAGTTCAGAAAAACTTTAAGAAAGAACTAGAGATCAGGTGTCTAGAACAGAAGTTAAAACAAGAAAAATAGCAAAAGGCAGCGAAACAAATCCCCGGCAACGGCGCCAAAAACTTGATGCGTGCTCGCTACGTGAGGGAACAAGTTTTACCCTTAACAAAACAAATGAAAGCCGCAAGTGCACAGCTAATCAGTTGTAGTATTTAGGGATCGAATCCACAGAGATTTGTGTGCCTGGTATTCTTCTACGGTTTTTAACTTTATGTCTAGACTAAATTGGTTTTAAAGGTTGGTTGTTTTTCTCGAATTAAACTAAGGCAAAATAAAGTAAATAAATCTATCTTAAAAAGCAAGTAAAGAAATCGAATGAAATGCAATAGAACAAGTAAAATATCGAATGAAAGACTAATAAGGCAAGTAAATATCGAATGAAAGGTAAATAAAGCAAGTAAATAATGAACTAAGGAAATTGAAATGCAGGTCTAAGAAAAGCAAGTAAAAATCGATGGAATTGTAAACTATGAATAAGAACGCTGAGCTTTTGGGAACTCTAAGGGATCATAATCGGTTTTAACACTAAGGTAGATAGATTGGGATTGACGGATAACAATATATGGGTTCTAGAGCTAGAGTACGGCGGTATGACTACGTCACTGTCGTGATCATAACCAACTGTTTCTCGCAACCCTGACCAGTAGGTTTCCACTCTGGCCCTGGAAGGGAGAGAACGCAAGAGCTGCACAAGACTCGTCAATACTCACGATCTCGCCGCAGGTAGGTTTCCACTCCTACGGAAAAATCGCCTGTTTCATTCTAGGGCTGATACTTAATGAAAACTTTCGCAACACTAACTATCTAGATCAGATACTAGGTGATCAGTCAAGCATACATGTAATAAGAACAAGAATAAACAGAGAACAGGTCGAAATCCCAGATCTATAAACCTAGATGTCTTAATCGATTATGAGAGCCCCTTTCGGGAACCCTAAGCCCAACTCGGGATCTACTCAGACATGGCTGAGTCCGACATCATCATTGGTTTTAATAAAAGTAATGAAAAACAGTAAAGAAAAGAGATAAAGAAAGCTTCTCTATTGAAGAACTCGGACTTGAACAATCTTCTACAAAAATCTCATAAAAACGGCTAAAGGAAAAGGGTTTCTGTAAAGTATGTAAAAGCTCTCTCTAAAAACGACCTAAATGACATGTATTTATAGTCTCCAATACTCCATGGTCTCTAGGGTTCCAGAATTGATGCTGAGAATGACTTTGGGCTTCAGATAAGTGGGATTTAAATCGGAGGTTGAATGCCGTGGTCGGGAGTGTTGTGACCGCGGCAATTGGCTTGTTGGCCGCGGTCGGGAAGCTTCTGACCGCGGCAAATAGCTTGTTGGCCGCGGTCGCGTGAGTTGCTGGCCGACTCCGCGTGGCTTCGGGGCTAATGAAATATCTTGAGATCCAACCGTTGGAATGTCTCCAAACCAAGTGCATTTGAAAGCTGGTTGATTCTTCTATAAGTTGTCCAATTTTGAGGGTGATCAGACGGTGAGAAGGTCTTCGTCTCTCCATGAGAGTTCTGACGGTCTGCATTTATCCAAAAGAGTCTTTTTGTTCTATTTTGTGCCTCTTTATCCCAAATTACCTGAAAAGTCTTTTAAAATCCGGAAACCTAGAAATCCTTTGAAAACCTTTGAAAACGGAGTAAAAACATTTGTAAAAGATATTAAAATGATCCATAAAAATGGTCAAAATTCGGTGTTATCAGAGAGTAAAGTGTACAGGTTAAATAAAGCCCTATATGGATTAAGGCAAGCACCCAGGCTTGGAACAACAAGCTGAATACAATCTTGAAAGAGCTGAAGTTCGAAAAATTCTCTAAAGAGCCTTCGTTGTATCGAAAAGGAGAAAGAGGGATGCTCCTCCTTGTGGCTGTTTATGTTGACGATTTACTCATCACATGATCAAGTCTAAGTCTAATTCTTGAGTTTAAGAAAGAGATGGCAACTAAATTCGAGATGAGCGACCTTGGGAGGTTAACTTACTACTTGGGCATTGAGGTAGAACAACACAAAGAACCCATCACTTTGAGACAAGAAAGATATGCAACAAAAATATTAGAATAAGCAAGAATGCAAGGGTGCAACGCTGTTCATATACCCATGGACGCAGGCCTAAAATTATCAAGAGCACATGAGGAAAGAGGCATTAACGAGACAGAGTATCGAAGAAACATCGCGTGTCTTCGTTACTTATTGCATACGCGGCCAGATCTTTCCTTTTGTATTGGTGTCTTTTGTAGATACATGCAGGAACCTAAGGAATCTCATGGAGCAGCTTTGAAGCAAGTTCTTAGGTATCTAAAAGGTACATTGCCGCTTGGACTTGTGTTTAAACGAGCAGAGCAAGCCGAGTTGGTGGGTTATAGTGACAGTAGCCACAATGTAGACGCAGACGACGGCAAAAGCACAACAGGACACATCTTTTATCTTAACAGTTGTCATATTACCTGGTGTTCACAAAAGCAAGGCCTTATCGTCTTGTGAGGTTGAATTCATGGCGGCTACTGAAGCTGCAAAACAGGCCATTTGGTTGTAAGAACTTCTTGGAGAGATTACTAAAACGAGCAATGAGAAGGTGGTCATCCGAATAGACAACAAGTCGGAAATAGAGTTAACTAAAAACCCGGTTTTTCATGGCCGCAGCAAGCACATTCACAGAGGATACCACTTCATTCGGGAATGCATAGAAAACGAGCAAGTAAGAGTCGAACATGTTCCAGGGACTGAGCAAAAGGCGGATATTTTAACAAAGGCCCTTTGAAGAATTAAGTTTAAAGAAATGAGGGAGCTTATTGGTGTCAAGGATGTATCAAAAGGAGACTTCAAGCTTAAAAGGGAGAATGTTGGGATAAGCTTGAAGAAAGCTTAAGAAGCAAGTTTTCTAAATAGTTTAGGAATACTTATATTAGGAGTTATCTAATATACTTAGGAGTTATCCAAGAAAAAAGAAATTGTGTTTTCCATTGGAATTAGGATTTAGGAAATAGGTCTCTATATATATGAAGGTGTAAAAGTGTGATATTCTCATGAGATTATAGAGATTGAGAAACCTTTAGTTTTGAGTGATTTTCTAAGGCAATAAAGTGTTTTTGTGTTCTTAATCTTAAGGCTCTAAATTCTTTAAAATGTCCCCAGAACTCGATTCAGATCGAGTTTCTTCATACTGCCACGACCCGGCTGCTGTAGAAGATCCTCAACCGTATATTGGGCATACGGTTGAGGCTGTATCGGGGCTGGGGTGGTGCTGCTGGTGGTGGTGGCGGTGGAGGCGGTGGAGGCAGTAGGATGACCACCGGTTACGAAACCGTAGGTTGTGTTCCCGAGGACTCCGGGATGGCAGACTCCGTAGCTGAGTTGGACGGGTTGCTACCGTTCGGATCAACAATGTTCCGGTAGTGGAACCAATTGGTCCGGGGAAGCATTTGAAAAATCTACAAATTTAAATTAAATATAATTATTAGTTATATATATATATATAACAGATTTATTTTATTTCTAAATTTCGGGCCTATCTAAATTCCAAACCTAACTAATTCTCCTAGTTATTTCTATTTAACTATTAAAACTAATAACAGAAATATAAATTAAACTGAAAAAAAAAACAGAAAAACACTTACAAATTCCTTAGGAGGGGGAGGGAGGAAGGGAGAACTAGAGAGAGAGGGAATGTGTAGAGAGAGAGAGAGAGATTTGAGAAATGAGCGACGAAAGAGGAAAAATCCGCATCCCTTATATAGACGACGATATTATGACGATTTAGTTGTAAAACCAGCGTACCAGTGCATGACAAGCCACTTGGCATGCTCACAGCGTTTGAGCGTTACAAAGATTTTACAACGCTTGTTCATCAAACCGTCGTAAAATCGTCGTAATACGCACACATTTATATCCTTGTACTTCGGATCTAGAGCCAATCCGGTGGCTGTCAGAGGTATGATCGTCATAAACATTACGACGAATGAATATACGTTGTAATATTACGACGCTTGTATGACGGTTTTACGATGCTATTTAAAAAAGTTATCAAACCCTAAATCTTTCAAAAGGATTATTGCATTAAGGACAATGCAAAACTGATTTTAAACTAACATATTAGAATTAGTTCATCACTTTACATGTATGACTAATTTGTTGAATGAGAAAACAAATATTTCAATCATCCTATCTAATATATAACCTTTTACTTAATATTTACAAAAACATGCATGAACTTGTAAATATGTATGAAATTTTTTAAATTTCTAATTTTTATCGGAATGAATACTTTTCATATAAAATAAGATAACCTATAAAAAACATTTGTGAAATAGTTAAAAACCAATTAGATATAAAAGATTCAAAATTTGGGATTTGACCTTTACGACGATTATACGATGTTTTTTTCAGTTCGTCGTAAAATCATCGTAAAAGTACGACGAATTTACGACTACTTGTCGTAAAGTCGTCGTAATACTCATACACTATTCAATCAGGGTATAAGGGTTCACTCAGGGTTTAGGCTTTAGAAAAATCGTCATAATGGTTTAAATTATTAAAAAAAAATCAAACAAATACAATTACAAATTACTTCGTTATAAAAAATAACAACAAACATATATGAAAACCATGCATGAAAATCAATCAGATTCATCCTCTTGATGTTTTTCATCACCATCAGTTTTGGCTTCCGCCAAATCTTCATCATCGTCCTCGGTTTCATCAAATTCATCAGATTCACCTTCTTCTTCTGTATCATTAGGGAGATCTTCAACTTGCTTGTTCTGAGGGTCAATTAAGAAAATCTCCTCATCGATATCTGGTTCAGTCAGATCTACGAAAGTATCCTGTTGCAGTGGAACATCCTGAACCCCTACAGCCCCTCGGATCCACTTTAATTACTGCTAACCATGAGATTCTTGTTGCTCGAACTCGGAAGTAAGGCAGAAATGTGACTTGTTCCGCTTGAGAAGCTAATATAAATGGCTCAAACATGTTGTACCGTCGTGACTTGTTCACGTCAACAACTCCAAATTTGTTTAATTGTACCCCTCTTCTAACAGTTTGATCAAACCAGTCAACTTTGAAGATAACAGTTTTCAGCCTTAACAATCCAGGATACTCCACCTCAATTATTTCTTGCCGAACTCCATAAAAATCTATTTCACCCCTCACACAAACTCCATAGTTAGTTGTCGCCCGCTTTGCACCGTGACTGTATGTATGAAAAACATAGCCCCAAGTGAAATACATGGAGGCTGTCGTTATTTTTGCCATCGGACCTAGGAGTAACTCATGGAATCATGTTGGATATTCATCCGGATCATCGGGTCCACCTAATCACAAAAAACTTGCTTTCTTAATTTTACAAATATGCATATCCTGTAACAATATATATATATATATATATATATATATTTTTTTTTTATTTGTACTTGTGCTTTTAACCACTGGGCATAGTGTTGATCTTTTTACGATCATTGATTTCAGTTTCAGAAACCTCGGAGATGCATTCTTTAACCTCGTCAACAAATGTGCTGCAAAAATATGTATATATAATGTTAAAACAACTAATAATTAACACCGACCTCTATATATATAGTGAAAAAATATACCTCTCGTATGACGACAACTCTTTGCAGTTTAGCAGGATGTACGTATGTGCACTGTGATAATCTTTTTTATTGGACCACCAAACTTCCTTTACTTTTCCACTAAGACGTCCGATCGGCGAGAATATGTCAGGTACACCCTCAACTGCATATGTTTGGCAAACTTCTCCATCATCATATCGACGAGTAGCTCTTTTGCGTGTTCATACTTTTGGTGCAAAATAGTACGAAGTGAAGTGCGAAGTCTCTTCCTGCCTTAATTGAACCTTCCACTTTAGCTAGGTTTTTGGCTTTACCCTTAAGATCCTTCATGAAACACTCGAACGGATACTGAACCGCTCCACCGAGCTCTGCTTCATGAGAGAGATGAACAGGAAGGTGTTCCATAACATCAAAATATAATGGCAGGAAGATCTTTTCCGAATTGCACAACAAGATTGGAATATTCGCTGCCAGTTGTGCTATTACATCAGCTGATAATGTTCGTGTACTAAGATCCCGGAGAAAAAGCACCAATGCCTGCATATGGACATATACATAATATTAGATAAAAATTTAATATGTACAAAAAGTATAATAGGAATATAGTGTAGTTAAGTAGTAATTATTTTACCTCCAACAGCTTCATGGACATTTTTGGGCAAGAGTTCAGCAAATGCAAATGGAAATAATCGTTGCATAAAAACGTGGCAGTCATGACTTTTCATCCCTGAAAACTTTACCCTCTTCTCAACAGATTTAGAAAAATTAGAAAATACCCATCAGGAAACTTAACATCAGATGAAACCCATTTGAACAATGCTGACTTCTGATCTGCACTCAACCGGAATACATGAACTGGTGCTTTCTCGTTTCTCAGTATATGCAACTCACTTCTGTTGCATAAATCAGGTAAGTCCAATCTTGACTTGCCATTGCCTTTTGTTCTTCCTGTCACGTTCATAACTGTATGCATGATGTTATCAAAAAATATTTTCTCAATGTGCATGACATCAAGATTGTGTCTGAGCAGATGATCTTTCCAATATGGTAGTTGCCAAAAAAATACTTTTCTTGTTCCAATTATGATGAACTCCATAACCTTCAGGCATATTTGCAGGAGTGTGCCAGTTTCCCCCACGCATTACTGTTTCCTCGGCCCCACAATGCTCGATTTGCGCTTCAATATCAGCTCCTGTTAAATATATGGGTGGAGGGACACATACATTTTTGTTCTTCCTAAATAACCTCTTGTTCCTCCGATATGGATGGTTATCCGGTAAAAACCTGCGGTGACAATCAAACCAACAAGATTTTCTACCATGTTTTAGCTGAAATGCATCATTTCGATCAAGACAATAAGGACAAGATAACCTCCCATGTGTATTCCATCCTGATAGCATACCATAAACGGGGAAATCGTTTATTGTCCACATAAGTACAGCCCGTATAGTAAAATTTTTCCCCATTGAAGAGTCATATGTTCGAACGCCGATATATCATAACTGATTCAACTCATGTATGAGTGGCTGCAGAAATACATCGAGAGTTCGCTTCGGATGATTGGGACCTGAAACAAAAATATTGAGGAAAAGAAATTTCCTTTGCATGCACATATCTGGAGAAAGGTTATAAGGGGTCAAGATTACTGACCATAATGAATATTGGCTACCAGACATACCAAATAGACTAAAACCCTCAGTGCACAGACTACAATAGACATTCCGTTTAAACTTAACAAAATCTAGGTATACTGTATTGAAGTGTTTCCTTGCCTTTGCATCTGATGGATGAGCAAGTTCTCCATCTACTTGTGTATGTTCTGCATGCCATCTCATCGATGCAACTGTCCTTTCAGATTGATAAAGCCATTTCAACCTATCAGTTATAGGAAGATACCACATACGTTGGTACGGTATCCTTTTTCGCCCACCAGTTTGCAGCCTGTATCTCGATTTTTGGCAAAACCAACATTCCTGCAGCTGATCATCATCTTTCTAGAAAATCATACAATTATCAACACATACATCTATCATCTCAGAAGGTAGACCAAGACTAAAAATCAACTTATGTATTTCATAGTATGTTACCGCTGCCAAGTTATCCTCCGGTAGAGACTCTTTCATAAGATCAGCCCAATCATCCATGCAAGCCTCAGCCAGGTTATGATCTATTTTTATTGACATCATCCTAGCTGCCAACGATAATTTAGACAGATCTTCTCTACATCCTTCGTAGATTGGCTGATTAGCCTTGTCTAACAAATCATAAAATCGTTTAGCATCTACATTGGGTTCTTCAACAGCATTACCAGTATGCGTTTTATGAAATGCATCAGTAAACATCTCATGCATCATATCATGATCTAGACCTTGATCAGATTGATACTGATAATAATTTGATTCATCAAAATCAACATGACTTTGATAATTACTACTATTACCAGCATTCCCATGAGTATTACTGCCCTATCCTTCTCCATGTTGATATCAAACAAAATATTGCGGCATAAACCCTCTATTTAATAAATGCGTCCACACGGTTTTGGTTAGAGTATACCTTGTATTCTTGCATTTCAAACAAGGACAAAACATCTTCCCGCTTTCTTTGGTTCTCTCCATATTTGTGGCCTGATACATAAATATTTCCAATCCGTTCTTGAATTCTTCTGTCAACGCCCCTTCTGAATCTTTACGCTTATACATCCAGCTTCTTAGCTCACTCAAAAAAACTTTCTCTCTATCTCTCTCTATTGCTTATGTTTGAATGATGTTGTTGTGAATGAAAGAAGAAACGAAGATGTATGTATAACAAAATTTCGGACATTACAACGGTTTTTTATATCGCTTTTACATCGAAACTTCAAAATTATAACGATTTTACATTGATTATGCGAGAAAATATTTCAACGACATTTGGTAGGTGAACATGTTTTAAATGTTCTTCATCTACCTTTTCTTTCGACATAAAATCGTCGTAATTATACATCGGAATATGGTCATCGTAAATTCGTCATAAGGTTATATCGATTTTACGACGATTTTGCATGGAAAATCAAATCTCTCTTTTATCGATGTATAATCGTCGTAAAGTTTACGTCGAATTTACGATGAAGTTTGTTTACGAAGGTTTTACGATGTTTTGCTTTTTTGTTGTAAAATCGTCTTAAAACCGTTGGTTATTTGTGATGATTTTTAAACCGTCATAACAAACCGTTGAAAAATGATTGTTTTCTTGTATTGTTTAGTTATACGTACCTCTCTTCAGTTCTTACTAGATCACAAGAAATATTACAAGAAATAGCCTCCCCATTAACTTCCAATGGAGAAAGTCATTAAAATCGGTCATCAAAATAGAAAATCATAGTTTGGGATACATCTGATTGTTGGAAAGTTCTTGTGAACAAATCTCTAAGATATTTTGGTTTTTTTTCTTTCTTATTCCTTACTGTTGATCATATTTTAAGTGAACATTATACTTACATAAAACTTTTTTCGGATTAGTTGAAACCATTTGTATTTGATTCTCAATCAAAGAATAAGTTCGAAGATGGAAGACAGAAAAAGAAAATAGAATGTCCAATTGGAACAGTTCCTATTTTGAGAACCAAGAAATATAATATCAAATATTATCAACAATACCCCAACAATAATTTCACTTTTCTCACAATTCATTATCTGGGAACTCATGTAAGTATTATATTTCCATATTTTTGTTGCAATATATGTAAAAATAATATGTTTCATTATGTTTTAACTCAAAACCAATGAAAATACGTGGATTAGCTCATGTCTTTATACAGTACTCTAAGTTCCATCTCAATCTGATGTGAATATACACTTAGCTCTTTAATTTTTTAGTCGAATTAACATTTATAGATTGCGGGATTGAGAACATCAGAACAAAAGCAATTGCGAGGCGTCGAAGCAGGGATGACAGGTCATCTACTGAAAATTGGTAAAGATCAAAATTCGAGTGCTCAAACTTATGTAGCAACTCTGTGACATCCCGATTTCTGTTATATATTAAAAAAACAGGTTTATAAGAATTTATTTGGTTACCTATGTCATTAAAGTGCATTTATATTTTCCGGTCGAGAGAACTCTAGAGTTAAACGTGCTTGAGCTGGAGCAATTTCAGGATGGGTGACCTACTGGGAAATAGTCTACGGTACCGTGTGAGTGAAGACAAAAGCACGGGGAAAGATTATGTGGTGATTGCAGAGACAGTAGACAAGTCTTACGAGCCTCCCGGACCAAACGACTCTCGACCGTCGGACAAAGGTGGGCCAATGGGTCTAGAGAGGACGTTGGGCTAACGGGCTTAGAGAGAGGACGTTGGCCCCACAGGCCTAGAGAGAGGACGTTGGCTCCACAGGCTTATAGAGGACGTTGGGCTCACTGGTATAGGCGGTTAGGGGCATTCAAAGTTGTTGATAGCCAATCCAGATGAAAGGCGGGATCAGGGTCTCATGGAATTGATAGCCGACCCGTCTAGTTCTCGGAAGGAAAGAAATGAGCGGGATCTCATAAGTGGTATCAGAGTCAAGGTTAGCCAACCGGCTCTGACCCGGGTGGCATCTTGGAACGTGGTTGAGTTAGAGAGAATTCGAGGACGAATTCCTTAGAAGTCGGAGAGAATTATGACATCCCGATTTCTAGTATATATGTAAAAAAAAACTTATAAGAATTGATTTGGCTACCTATGTCATTAAAGTGCACTTATTTTTTCCAGTCAAGTGTCTTGAGAGAACTCCAGAGTTAAACGTGCTTGAGTTGGAGCAATTTTAGGATGGGTGACCTACCGGGAAGTAGTCCGCGGTACTGTGTGATTGCAGGGACAGTAGACAAGTCTTACGAGCCTCCCGGACTAAACGACTCTCGACCGTCAGACAGGGGTGGGCCAACGGGCCTAGAGAGAGGACGTTGGACCCACGAACCTAGAGAGGGCGTTAGGCTCACTGATAGGAGCGGTTGGGGGCGTTCAAAGTTATTGATAGTCAATCCAGATGAAAGGCAGGATCGAGGTATCATGATTTGATAGCCGGCCTGTCTGGTTCAAAGGTATAGCCGATAATCAAGTGGGGGAGAAGCAATCTGCGAATTCGAAGACGCACTACAAGAAAAACATCATTTTACGACGGCCAAAATGGTCGTTATTTTGTTGTAATAAGGCTATTACGACGAACTACCGACGATTACGAAATCATCGTAAAGTCATCGTCGTAATAGACAAATCGTCGTAAAATCGTCGTATAATATACGACGGTTTCGTTTCGTCGTAACATCGAAGGAAACAAAATCGTCGTAAATGCGTCGTACAGTTTACGACGATTTTACATCGAATTGCGTCGACTTGGTCTTCGCCTGGACCGTCGTTAAGTGGTCGTTAATGGCCGACGTAAGATCGTCGTAAAATGTACGACGCAAAAATCGTCGTAAATCAATCATAATAAAGTATTTAATCATTTCGTCGTAAAATCGTCGTAAAGCACGGACATATAACCGTCGTATTTGTGGTCGTACATTTTGGTCGTAAATTCGTCGTAATAGTACGACGAATTTACGACGGTTTAAAATAAAGATATTACGACGATTATACGACGTTTAATATAATTGAAAATTAAAAAAAAAATAATTTGAATTAAAATTTAAATTAAAAAAAAATAATTTACAATTTAAAATTTATTAAAATTTCAAATTAAAATTTCAAATTAAAATTAATTGTAATTTATAAAAAAACTCTACAGCTCTAAATCTAAATCTAAATCTATATCGTCGATCCCGTCACCGGCCTGCTCCCCATCGTCCTGGACGTGTTCCTTGCCGGATTTTCGGTTTGATGCTTCCGCCGGCGCCTGATCTCCGGCTCTAGGAGGCTCAACCCCGAGAGATCGGAACATCTCCTCGTCCGTCTGCACCGGCGGTTGCGTCCTAGTGGATGACCCGGCGACAGACGATCCGACAACCTCATCAGCTTGCAGCTTGTCCAACTGCGCCATGAGCACCGGGTTGTCGGCTCCCATGATCTCGAAGAGACCGTAGAGCTGGTCGATCCTCGTCTCGTAACGAGTCCGCATCTGATCGATCTCCTGGCGGATAACCGGATCTGGGACCCGGACGTGACCAGACGCCATAGCTCTCAGGGTATCACGGATGGACCTCATCCCTAATACCCGCCCCTTTTTCTTTGGGGCAACCTACAAATATTTAAAAACGTTATGGTTAGAAATTCAATTTAAAACTAAAGTTACATTAATTAAATATAGTAATTAAATTTACCTCTTCGAAAATCTGGTCCATCTCCGCCACCGTCAGCGCCGGGGTCGATTGGAACGAGATACTTTTCTTGTGCCAATTATGATGAACTCCATAACCTTCAGGCATATTTGCAGGAGTGTGCCAGTTTCCCCCACGCGTTACTGTTTCCTCTGCCCTCCAATGATCGATTTGCGCCTGTATATTAGCTTCTGTTAAATTAACGGGTGGAGGGACATGTACACTTTTGTTCTTTATAAATAACCTCTTGTTCCTCCGATATGGATGGTTATCTGGTAAAAACCTCCGGTGACAATCAAACCAACAAGTTTTTCTACCATGTTTTAGCTGAAACGCATCAGTTCGATGAAGACAATAAGGACAAGATAGCCTCCCATGTGTAGTCCATCCTGATAGCATACCATAAGCGGGGAAATCGCTTATTGTCCACATAAGCACAGCCCGCATAGTAAAATTTTTCCTCGTAGAACAGTCATATGTACGAACGCCAGTATACCATAACTGATTCAACTCATGTATGAGTGGCTGCAGAAATACATCGAGAGCTCGCTTCGGATGATTTGGACCTGGAACCAAAATACTTAGGAAAAGAAATTCCCTTTGCATGCACAAATCTGGAGGAAGGTTATAAGGAGTTAGGATTACTGGCCATAATGAATATTGTCTACCAGACATACCAAATGGACTAAAACCATCAGTGCACAGACCAAGATAGACATTCCGTTTGAACTTAGCAAAATCTGGGTATACCATATTGAAGTGTTTCCATGCCTTTGCATTTGATGGATGAACAACTTCTCCATCTACTTGTGTATGTTCTGCATGCCATCTCATTGATGCAGTTGTCCTTTCAGATTGATAAAGCCGTTTTAACCTATCAGTTATAGGGAGATACCACATACGTTGGTACGGTATCCTTTTACGCCCACCAGTTTGCGGCCTGTATCTTGGTTTTTGGCAAAATCGACATTCCTCAGCTGATTATCATCTTTCCAAAATATCATACAGTTTTCAACACATACATCTATCATCTCAGAAGGTAGACCAAGACTAAAAATCAACTTTTGAATTTCATAGTATGTTCCCGCTGCCAAGTTATCCTCCGGTAGATACTCCTTCAAAAGATCAGCCCAATCATCCATGCAAACCTCAGCCAGGTTATGATCTGTTTTAATTGACATCATCCTAGCTGCCAACGATAATTTAGACAAGCCTTCTCTACATCCTTCGTAGATTGGCTGATTAGCATTGTCTAACAAATCATAAAATCGTTTGGCATCTACATTAGGTTCCTCAACAGCATTACCAGTATGCGTTTCATGAAATGCATCAGTCACCATTTCGTGCATCCTATCATGATCTACACTTTGATCATATTGATACTGATTAGGCTGATGACCATAATTCGATTCATCAATATCAACATGACTTTGATAATTACTACTACTACCAGCATTCCCATGAGTATTACTGCCATATCCTTCTCCATGTAGATACCAAACAAAATATTGCGGCATAAACCCTCTATTTAATAAATGCGTCCACACGGTTTTGGTTAGTGTATACCTCGTATTCTTGCATTTCAAACAAGGACAAAACATCTTCCCACTATCTTTCGTTCTCTCCATATTTGTAGCCTGAAACATAAATATTTCTAACCCGTTCTTGAACTCTTCTGTCAACGCCCCATCTGAATCTTTACGCATATACATCCAACTTCTTAGCTCGTATATAGACATCTTGAAAATAAACTCAAAATACTATCTCTTTTTATTGATTTGACAATTGTGTCACGTCTAGCCACGTGAATGGAGTAAATTAACCTTATAATATTATTACTTCTTTTTTTCAAAGTAATATAACTCTTAATTCGGGTTTCCAGCAATGGACAACCCAATATATAAGGATTTACAACACTATACTAAAATTTAAGAGACCTACAATGGGTCTCAAAGATGAAGATGCTCTTATGTTTGAATGATGATGTGTTGTGATTGAAAGAAGGAATGAAGATCTATTTATAGGAAAATTTCGGACTTTACAACGCTTTTACGACGACATTTTATGACGAATTTACATTCAAAAATAATATTACGACGAGTTTACGACGATTATGCGATAAAATATTTCCCCTGCAATTGTTAGGTAAACATGGTTTAAATGTTTTCCACCTAACTTCTTTTCGACGTAAAATCGTCGTAATATGTACATCGAAATGCAGTCGTCCTATATTCGTCGTAATTTTACATCGAATTTACGACGATTTTACATTTACTAGCAAATCTCTCGTTATCGATGTATAATCGTCGTAATTCGTCGTAAATTGTACGTCGAGTTTACGACGATTTTTTTATACGACGGTGTTAGGACGGTTTTAAAATTAGACGTAAGATCGTCGTAAAATCGTTGTAAGCTTGCGACGATTTGAAAACCGTCGTAATGGACCGCTGGAAAATTGTTTTCTTGTAGTGACAAATTCATTTTAAGTGGGGGAGTTTGTGACATCCCAAACATTTATTTCGGCCCAATTTTTTTTTAATTCTTTTCTAAAACTTAACCTTTAACCCAATTTCCTTCTTAAAACCTAATTAAGCCCAAATCCATATTCTAATTTGTCTCTCAACCAAAACTTCTAAACCAAACCCTAGTAAAACCAAAAAGAATGGAGGAAAAGGGAGCAGCCGTAAAAGGAGATAGAGAAGAAGAGAAAACAAGAAAAGAGAGAAGAGAAGAAAAGGAGAAAAGAAAAAGGGAGAGAGAAGCTCACCGTTCACCACCACCACCACCGCACCGTTTTCGTCTCCTCCGGCCACCACCTCCACTACCACAAGCTTCACATCTCCAGATGAAGATCCACTGCCACCAAAGATTCTAATCTACCACCGCCGCAGCTGTTGGTTGCACAGAGAGGAGGAGAGGCCTGGAGAAAAAGAAAGTTGAAGGAGAAGGCACAGATTCGAGGTGGGGTATTGTGAGGAAGATTTCCGTTGCTTTAGAGAGAGTTAAACCGTGATCAAGGTGTCTCTGGAAAGAACTCGATGCAACGAAGCCATAGGAGCAAACGGCATCGTCATCGGAGTTACGGTCAGGCCACAACGAAGCTTTCTTCCTGCGCACGAATCATATATGTCAACCTACAACCCAGAAATCTGCTTCGATGCAGCAACTTCAAAGGACAGTAGACGACTCGTCTAAAGTCCGATCGACCCGAAATTTTGTGGAGGGCTTCACGGTACATCTCTTTCCAGTTTCAACGGTGGGATCAAGATTCCAACGGTTGATTGTTGAGTTATGAGGGCGTTTCCTAGGCAGCTTTGAAGTGTTCTTAAGAAGGGGCGTTCACCAGTTGCAACCGCTTTAACCGCTACATTCTCCAAGTACTATTCCAGGTTCTTTTAAATTAAGGTGAGGACAAGTTTTTGGATTTCTAAGATATATCAGTTGATTTAGTAATGTTTGTATGCTTAGTGTAGGTATTAAACATGATTGATGATTGATATTTGATAATGGTGATTGATATTTGTTATTGATTGATTATTAGTGATAATTAATAATGAGAAGTATAATAATAGGATTGTAAGTTATTTAGTCGTTAGTTGAAATAGAATTTATTTTATTACAATATTGTTTGACGGCCTACAACGAAGAACTGAGATTGTGAAGTTGTAGTGATCGATAAATTGTTTGACGGCTTACATTGATGGACTGAATATTGTGAAGCTGTAGTGATCGAAAAATGACTGACGAGCCATAGTCAAGCCTTGTTGAAAGTGGTGGCACCGGTAACTTGTCAAGCCCATAATAGGTGGTGGCAGAGAATGAGTACCATTGACGGAAGTTATTTGGAAATGTGTTATAGAATCTCTAGATTGATTGTTTTGGATGATTGAATGATTATATTTATTTAGAAATATTAGAATCATATATATTATATAATAATATTAGTTATTTTAGGTTGATTGTTGCTAAACATTTGTTAAAAAAATTAATAATTTACTTAGATATAAATAAATATGCAATCAATTAAGGAAGAAAAGTAAAATTTGAAATTATTTTTCAGTTTTCTTACAAAACTGATATAAAAAAAATTAAGATGATGAAAAATCTCATATTCTTTTATTAGTGAAGAAACATATACTAATTTTCTCGTGTCAATAATATTTTTTTAAATAGTAATTGATTATTTTGTTATTGTTTTTAGTTATCTTTTTAGTATACTAACCTACAAACATTAGAAGAATTTAAAAATATTTATACAAGTTAAAATTATAAAACAAAGTAAAATAATATTTACTATAACATAAAAATAACACATATTTAATATGTGGAGATAATTGATAGTTTAAACATAAATTAAGGGTGACAATAAGTTTGTGAAATTTATTTTAATATATATCAAAAATTAATTTAATAGTTTATTAAGAAATAATTAAATGCTATCAATTATAATTTGTACTCATTAAAACAGTAAAATAAGGTGAAAATTTTTTCCTTTTTTGGTTGTCAATAAAAAAAAATCATTTAGTAGTTATCACACACAATATGTTACTCGATAGAACGTTTGGTAATCACTTATTCAAGATCAAATTAACTAAAATTTATATTGAATTCATCGATCTTTGTGATTTGAAATTATTTTAAAATTTTATTTTATATTTATTTTCTAAAATATATAAAATCAAAAATTATGTTTATTAGTTTATTCTTTAATTTATAATAATTCAGAAATTTATATCGACTAACTAGCTAAGAAAAGAGAATCATTTTTAATTTTATCATTTTTTCATAAAAAGCATACATAAAAAGAATGCAACTGATTAAAATAATTTTTTAATGTATAGTACTTTATCTTTGTGTTAATACTAACTATGTACTATTTAATTAGTTTATTGCATTTTGGGTTGATTTAGGTATACAAAATGTTAAGCGTTCAACAAAATAATATGTTTCTAAGAAACAAATATATATATACAAACAAGATCGTTGAAACCTCAAAATTTCTATATAGATTTTTTGATTCAAACTGAATTATTTTTGATAAATTTATTTTAATAAATTAACATCTAAATAAATATAACTGCTTAAATACGATTTCTATCAATATGATAGCATTAAAAAAATTTCCACATGTAGCGTAGATGCAAATTCTAGTCTTATATTAATTTAAGTTGAAGTTAAATGCTTCTAAAGGTGTCCACATAAGATTTAAAAAGGCAATTTTATTGGTCCACATCAACATTCAGAATTAAAAAAAATTTACAAATCTTAATATTATTTCTGAATAAAGAAATTAAAAGAGTTTACAAATTCTGATATTATTGCTGAATAAAGAAATTTCGTATCAATTTTTTACTGGTCCACCTCAACATTGAAAATTATAAAGTTACCTATTTTCAATTTAAAATTTCCTATTTTAATATTATTTATTTTAGTTTTCAAATTATATTATTGTTTTAAAAAATTATTAAAAATAAAGATATTATATATAAAATTTATAATAATAATAAAAAAACTAAAATAAATAATAATAAAATTAGATGTATATATATATTTAGAGACTCTTACATTAGGATCCAATTTTTTCACATAAATATAATAATTTTAAAGTTTTTTTCCCTATGTGCACAACCATCTTAAAAAAAAAAACAGAGTTAGGTTTCACTAAATAATGAGTCATTACAACATAAAAGAACTAACTTGACTAAACTGTATGTTTAACGTACTATTAGCTAAATTACAAAGAATATAATGAAATGTAATATAAAGAACGCCACTACAAGCCGCTTTAAAATTGAAAAAGAGACCGTAAAATCTCCAAAGCTAGGCCACCGAATTTGAGAAAAATGAAAAATTTCAAGCAGTCTGAGAAATATGTCAAGTGACTGAGACTCGACACTTTTGAATAACGAAGCACTGGAAATAGAGAAAGAGATTTCATCATTAAGACGAAGGAGATTCAGGTATCCGAGGATGATTTTTGAAATAACATGTCATCTGATGGGGTTTTAACAACCTAACAGTAACCACAAAGATAACAATTAGCTGACCAAGCAGCATCCGAATACATTCGATAAGCCTCAAAACAAGGAGGAGATACCAAAATCACTTGCGACAATGGACTTCGTGTGGGATCTTCTAGCTTTGATTTCTAAATCTATTTTTAATAAAATTTAAAGCTATATGCCTCTAAGAATGTCTACATATGATTTCAAAATTTAATTTTATTGGTCCACATCAATATATAAAATTTAAAAAAATTCCAAATTTTAAAATTATATTGTTACAAAAAAGTATAATTATAGAAAAATAAAAGCTGAAGATATATGCCTCTAAGGACATCCACATAAGATTTAAAATGTCAATTTTATTAGTTCTCATCAATAACTAAAACTAAAAATATTTTTAAATTATAAAATTACATTGTTAATACAAAAAAAATATAAAAAAATTATTAATTAAAATTATTCTATTATTAATAATAGTTAAAGCTATATTGTTTTCAAGGCATCCAAATCAGCATTAAAATTTTAATTTTATTTGTATATATCAAAATTTTAAATTATAAAAAATTTCCTAATTCTAATATTATGGTTGAAAAAAGAAATAAAAAATAAAAATAAAAATCTCTATTAACAAAAAAAAAAAACCAAGTGGGAGAGCCGCGATCACCAAGTGGGAGAGCCGTTCCCACAAAGACAAGTGGGAGAGCCGCGATCACCAAGTGGGAGAGCCGTGAAGATAGACCAGTAGGGAGAGCCGTGAAGAAAGGTAGATGGGCCGAGCCGTATCGTAAGAAATGGGCCGAGCCCCTCTCCAACATGCCTGGGCCGAGCCGCGCCTCGGTGAGGTGGACCAGATCATGTCTCGACTAAAATGGCAAGTGGGTCGAGCCGTGGAGAAGTTAGATGGGCCGAGCCGTGGAAAAGTTCAGATGGGCTGAACCAAGGCCTTGAGAGACGAAGCCCGTAAAAACCCTAGGCGAAAAACAAAGGCGGTGAGCCGCACGAGGCGATAAGGAAATATTCCGAAAATCTCTCCCGAGATTCTCGGCTAGGCGGTTCGGAGAATTAGTATAAATAGATGATGTATACAATTCATTATGTAACTTTTGCAACCCTAAGCAATAAAAGCTAAACACTTTTATAGCAAGAAAAACTTTCTTTCAATCTTACTGTTTTTGACGATAAACCCTAGAAGTTTCCGATCCCTTAGTTTTCCTTAAACAAATTTCTGGTTGTGCGAGTTTTGGCTCACACAATTTGGTGCCGTCTGTGGGGATTTGAAACTTTCTTACTCTAAATCGACAAGACTTTAAGATCCGAAGAACATGGCGAGCAACACCCCCGACGATAACAACAACAACAACAACACCGGTAACGGCGCGGAAAAGGACGCTCCGGCATCGGGCACAACGACGGCAACGATCGAAACCCAAGATGAGATGCGAAACATGATGGCTGCGTTGATGAAGAAAATCGACGAACAGGATAAAAAAAACGAGGCGATTACGGAGAGGCTCGACGCGATGGCGGCTGAGTGACTACACCCAACTTGGAGAGCCGGAATTCCCGACCCGATGGATGGAATCCGGAGACGCTTCGATTTCTCGACACCTGCAGAAGCCTCAGGGAGCGGCGCAAGAAACCCCTCAGCTCCTCCAATGTCTCGTCTCCTCGACGAACAGACCCCCGCGGCGACCCGAGTCAACATGACCGAGCCGCCCCCTCTTCGCCGAAACTCAAGGCGACGAGCCGGCGAAGAAGAAAACGGTGCGATCAATGTAGACGCCCAGCAGAACGACGGAACCACGAATCCGCAACAAACCGGCTCGGCTCGGTGAATAAGTCAAGAAGAGCTGCCTCGGCGCTAAACGGCGTCCAAACTGACGAAGTTTCTGATCCGATCCGCGGCGACAATCCAACCGAGGAGGAAGAAAACCTCCAATGGATCGAGCAGGCAGAGCGCGAAGACGAGCCGAGGAGAGAGGAGCGGGAGCGACCCCCCCCCCCCCCCAATCAAAGGGAATGACTCACGCACAAACTCTCGAACTCAAAGAGCTGCGAACCTTGATGGCTCGGACAGTAGCTGAAATACGCGCCATGAAATCCCAAGTGCACAACGCGACAAGCGCCGCGCCCGAAATCGACCGAATGCTTGAAGAAACTCAGAGAATCCCATTCACTGCAAGAATCACGGAGGCCAGGATTCCCGAGCCGGGGAAGGTGAGAATCCCGTTCTACGAAAGAACAACCGATCCGAAAGCACACATCACAGCGTTTCGGATAGCAATGGGACGAGCCTTCACAAAGAAAGCGCTAAACTCACCGAGCGCGAAGTAGATGCCGGATACTGCCTGCTCTTCGTGGAGCATCTCAAGGGAGCCGCACTCGAGTGGTTTTCGAGGCAGGAACAAAATTCAATCGGCAATTTTCAACAGCTCTCTGCCTTGTTCCTTAAACAATACTCGATGTTTATGGACAGAGGAACATCTGATGCCGACTTGTGGACATTATCTCAAGGACCAAACGAACCGCTTCGGGATTACATGGCAAGATTTAAGGCAGTCGTATCCAAAATAGAAGGGATAAGCGACAAGGCTGCGCTCGACGCTCTGAAACGATCTTTGTGGTACAAATCCGAGTTCCGACGGGAGATGGCTCTCAACACGCTGCAAACAATTCAAGACGCTTTGCACCGATCATCAGACTTTGTCGTAAACGAGGAGGAAATGAAAAACTTGGACGAGCAGTACGAAGTAACGAAAGCAGCAATACGAAGCTCAATTTTGCCGCGCCCCGCGAAGAAGGGCAACCCATCGAGCAACACAACAACACAGAGCTCGGATGAACCTAGAAGCGGAGGTGCCCATAACTACCAGGTAGGCACCGGACGCGGAAGAGGAGAGCCGCGTAACAACACTTGGGTGAGAAAATCCGCCAACTACGATGAGAAGGCTTTCTGCGAGTATCACCAGACCTACTGGCACTCAACGGCACAATGCCGAACCCTAGGAGCGAAACTTGCGGCTAAGATGGCAGCGGGAGAGCTCCAAAATGCGGTAAACCTCAAAGACCTTGTCCCTAATGAACCGCGAGAAAGAGTCGAGCCGAGCGGCATGGCGGAACCCGCGAATCCTCCCCGACGAGGCGATAACTCCAAGCGCGACAGGAGAGGCGAACCCGAAGAGCGACCCAAGCCCAGGCAAAGGATCAATATGATCATGGGCGGAGCTCAATACTACCAAGATACCGTGTCCTCCATCAAATCCTATCAGCACCGAGCCGAAGCAAAGGAGAATTGGACATAACCAACCGACATCCCAAACACAGTGATCTCCTTCCCCGAGGAGGAAACGGCAGGAATCGATCGACCTCAGAATGATCCGTTGGTGATCGAGTTAACGATCAGGGATCATGACGTAGCAAGGGTGCTCATTGATACTGGAAACTCAGTGAACGTCATCTTCAGGGAAACACTCAGAAGAATGGGAATCGACCTCTCCGAGGTGGAAGCAATCCCCAAACCTCTAACCGGATTTTCAGGAGAAACGACGATGACTATGGGAACGATCAGGCTTCCTGTGGTAGCTGGCGGAGTCACTAAGACCGTCGAATTCTGCGTCACTGATCACCCAGCAATCTACAATGTGATCATGGGAACTCCGTGGATCAACGGGATGAGGGCGGTACCCTCCACCTATCATCTCTGCCTCAAATTTCCAACTCCATCAGGTGTTAAAACGATCTGGGGGAATCAGAAGGAGTCACGAATGTGCTGCCTAGCCGAGCACAAGCTGAGGAACCCCGTCACCGACGCACGAGCAGACATAGACCGCAAAAAGATGAAGACAGACCGAGAGCCCGAAAATGAGCTCTCGAAACTCTTATAGCAATTACAGATCGCGGAGAGCCGCAAAACACGCGCCGAGCCGGCATGCGACGCGGTGGACTCGGTGTGTATAGACGAGGCGCGACTGGAGCGATGCGTCGAAATAAGAACAAACTAGAAGAGCCTCTGAAAAACGAACTCCTTTCCCTCCTCAAGGAGAACATCAACACTTGTCTGGACAGCAGAAGATATGTCAGGCATAAGCATCGACGTAACTTGTCACGAGCTGAATGTGGATCCGACCTTTAAACCAGTCAAGCAGAAAAGAAGGAAGCTCGGCCCCGAACAAGCTAAAGCAATGAACGACGAAGTCGAGAGGTTACTCAAAGTAGGATCAATCGCCGAGGCCAAATATCCGGACTGGCTCGCAAATCCGGTGGTCGTGAAGAAGAAAAACAGCAAGTGGCGGGTCTGTGTGGATTTCACTGACCTCAACAAGGCGTGTCCAAAAGACAGCTTTCCCTTGCCACACATCGACCGGCTCGTCGAAGCTACTGCAGGAAATAGACTGTTAACATTTATGGACGCATTCTCTGGCTACAATCAGATTCTGATGCACCCTGATGATCGGGAAAAAACGGCATTCATAACTGATCGAGGGATATATTGCTACAAAGTCATGCCGTTCGGGCTCAAGAACGCAGGAGCAACGTATCAACCGCTCGTCAATAAAATGTTCGCGGCTCAGCTCGCAAAAAACCATGGAAGTATACATCGACGACATGTTAGTCAAATCACTCAAGGAGGAAGACCGCATCGCGCATCTACGGAAATGCTTCGAACAATTGAACAAGCACAACATGAAACTAAACCCGGCGAAGTGCAGGTTTGCGGTCACCTCAGGAGAATTTCTCGGCTATCTGGTTACTCATCGAGGCATAGAAGCAAACCCCAAGCAGATCAAGGCGTTAATTGAGATGCCCTCTCCAAGGACGAAGCGCGAAGTGCAAAGGCTCACAGGAAGAGTCGCCGCGCTAAACAGGTTTATTTCCCGTTCCACAGATAAATGCTTGCCCTTCTACGACACCCTCCGAGGAAACAAGAAATTTGAGTGGGACGAACGATGCAAGACGGCTTTCCAGGAATTGAAGAATTATCTGGCGAGCCCACCAATCTTAGCAAAACCAGTCGAAGGAGAGCCGCTCTTCCTCTACATCGCAGTGTCTGCTACAGCTGTAAGCGGAGTGCTTATCAGAGAAGAACGATCCGAGCAAAAACCCATTTTCTACATCAGCCAGACACTGACCGACGCCAAGACCCGCTACCCCCAGATCGTGAAGGTCGCCTTAGCCGTCGTAGTCTCGGCTCGCAAACTGCACCCATACTTTCAATCACATTCGATTGTTGTGCTCGCTACGCTTCCGGTGCGCTCGATCTTACACAGCCCTAGCCAATCCGTTCGGCTCGCCAAGTGGGCCATAGAGCTAAGCGAATACGACATCGAGTATCGGAACAGGTCTCTGCAAAGTCACAGGTGCTCGCAGATTTCCTCATTGAACTTCCCGCCAAAGCAACAAACGAGCCGACTCTAGACGAAGTGTGGACGCTGCACGTCGGTTGTCGTCTAAACACGGCTCGGGAATAGGAATCCGCCTCACCTCTCCCACCGAAGAAATATTGGAGCAGTCTTTCCGCCTGAACTTCCACGCCTCGAACAACGAGGCGGAATACGAAGCACTGATCGCCGGCATACGACTAGCGCAGGGAATCGGAGTCCGAAAGATAAGAACCTTTTGCGATTCACAGCTTGTAGCATGTCAGTTCAACGGAGAATACGAGGCGAAGGATGGACGAATGGGAGCTTACCTCAAGGTGGTCCGAGAGTTGGTGCAAAAGTTTGACGAGTTCGAACTCACGCATATTCCCCGAGGAGAAAACACCTCGGCCGACGCCTTGGCAGCACTCGCTTCGACCTCGGACCCAGACCTCCGACGGACGATCCTAGTCGAATTCATCGAACGTCCTAGCATCGAAGAGGTGGAAGGAGTTCGGCTGATAAATCCTCCCGAACAAGAACCAGAGGACGACGAAGCCATTCCTATGGACGAAGACGCCTCACCGGCCGAACCGGAGTACGGCTGCGACAAAGAATGGCTCGGAGCTATCCGAGTGTATATCGCCGATGGAGAGGTGCCGACCGACAAATGGGAAGCCCGCAAACTAAAATCTCAGGCTGCGCGGTATGTCCTCGTCGATGGCGAGGTGTTTAAATGGAGATTTTCAGGGCCTCATGACATGCGTCGAAGGACCAGAGGCAAGAAAGATCATGCACGAGGTGCACAGCGGCGCGTGCAGGAACCATTCCAGCGGAAGGTCGCTCGCTATCAAGATAAAACGGCATGGCTACTTCTGGCCCACGATGGTCAAGGACTGCGAGAAATTTACGGCGAAGTGCGAGAAGTGTCAGCGGCACGCTCCAACAATTCATCAACCTACCGAGCTGCTCTCGTCAATTTCGTCACCTTATCCATTCATGAAATGGTCGATGGACATCGTCGGACCTCTACATCGCTCGAAGCAGAAACGTGTACTGCTCGTCCTCACGGATTACTTCTCCAAGTGGGTCGAAGCCGATTCCTACGCAAGCATAAAGGATGTTCAAGTCGAACACTTCGTCTAGAAAAATATCATCTGCAGACACGGGATCCCCTACGAAATAGTCACCGACAACGGATCCCAGTTCATCTAAACACGATTTGAAGCCTTCTGCGAGAATGGAAAATCCACCTAAGCAAATCTACGCCAAGATATCCTCAAGGGAACGGGCAAGCCGAAGCAGCCAACAAGACGATCCTCGACGGTCTGAAAAAAAGGCTCGACGCCAAGAAAGGACGTTGGGCAGACGAACTCGAAGGCGTCCTTTGGTCTCATCGGACAACTCCGCGCCGAGCCACCGGGAAACTCCATTCGCTTTGGTCTACGGATCGGAGTGCATAATTCCCCCCGAGGTGGATTTCCCAGGTATTCGACGAAGACTTCTACCAGGACAGGAGGGCTTGAACCACTTAATGATGCTAGATGAGCTCGACCTAATCAACGAAAAGCGCGACCAAGCCTTAATTCGAATCCAGAACTATCAACAAGCAACGGCGCGATACTACAACAAAAACGTTCGTAGCCGAAGATTCAAAGCAGGGGAGCTCGTCCTCCAAAAGGTCTTCCAAAACACTGCCGAGAAGAACGCAGGAAAGCTCGGAGCAAATTGGGAAGGTCCTTACAAGGTCACAAAAGTGGTTCGTCCGGGAGTCTACGAACTCGCGACATTAGCTGACGATTCCAAGATCATGGAACGCAATGCATCTAAAGAAGTATTATCACTAAAGCTACAGCACGACCAGCATGAACTACGGGACGGCTTGATCCCTGCAAAGGGTATGCAGGCAGCCCGTCCTCGGACGGGTTCAGCTGTCCCCCCTCCTAAAAAGGGGGGGAGAGGGTACGTATACGCATACCTCCTTAACTCTACAATTTTAGCTTGCTCACTTAGGAACATCGCCACTTCGGCACATTCTCAGTTCGTTTTGAATCATCTACTTATTTCATGTTTACCTTGGATTTCTAGTTCGTTCATTATCGCTTTGGCTAGTTTCTCATTCTTTCTAAATCAGCAACTTATCCTAACAAGTTCGGGTTTTTAAATTCTTTCACTCATCACTTCGGCGAGTAATCATACCACTTCGGCATGATATCATGACCTGATTACCTCGGACCTTAATCGGTCATCAGTTTCAGTTCGCCAAACTAAGCCTCCGAACGCCTCGTCTCGTTGCTGGCCACAACGGGGCAACAAATACAAAGTTCTCTAAACGGACTTTTACCACCTTTCCTAGGACGAGGGTGCAAGTTACATCCTCTACGGATAAAAATTAAGTGCGCTATACAAATATCAGACCAAAAACGTATCAGGTCGCCACGGTTTACTATCGCACACGAGAATATAAGTCGAGACTACATCGCTTTCTCTAAAACCGAAGTAAACTCTTAAAACCCGGACAAACATACTCATCCTCTCGGAAACACCGGTCCATAGTCAGATTCAATGAGACTACGAATTAATCCTTGGCTAACAAAAACAAAGCGCCTCGTCGTTTACACGGCTCGGCACCATGCAAAGCGAAAACGCCTCTTCGTTTACACGGCTCAGCACCACCCAACGAGAAAAATGCCTCGTCGTGTACATGGCTCGGCACCACGCAAAGAAAAAACGCTTCGTCGTTTACACGGCTCGGCACCATGCACAGCGAAAACGCCTTGTCGTTAAATACGGCTCAGCATTGCCAGCAAAAATTTGCCTCGACATTATCACTTAAAAACTTTCCAGCATCACCAAAAAGATGTTCCACAAAACTAACTCCCAGCTCGAGATTAAGAATCCAAACGAGATCCTTAAACGACTCAACCCTTAGCCTGTATTTCTATCGATTTCGAAGAATTCGGCTAAGGAAGCAATCAAAATCATTCTCGACACAGCAATTTTCATCCTCGACAATTTTCTCTAAGCCAACGGTTTTCACAGATATTTGCACAGATCATTTAAAATAAGTGCATCAAATCCTAAAACGGCTAAAGTAAAGAGAATATACCCATAAGCAAAAATAAATGTCAGGTAGATAAAACCGTCCAGGCACCAGTTACATAAAAAGTTCAAAAAGCAGATAAAAATCCTAAGTACATAAGCATGAAAGACAAAACAGGGAAAAGCAGAGAGTATCAGGCTGCGGACTGCGTTTCACGCTCGGCAAGGAGGTTCGAGAGGACCGGCGTACCCGCGTTCGATCCGTTCGGATCTACGACGCCTAAGTTGGCCGCTGTCTCTTCGAGCGGCTCGTTACCAAGGCTGGTGTCGACCGAGTCCGGCGATACAGGGGAGAAAACCAGCTCGCCTCGGATCTCGGAGGCAATACGCTCATACGCGTCGTCGTCGGCATATTTGCTCTCCCAGCTCTTTAGCTGCGCCTCCTCATCATCGAGCGTCGGGGCGTTTGGTTTCTTCAGGACGGCAATCATCGCAAGGTTGCCCTTGATTTGCCCCAGATCGTTCTCGTCATTTTTGGCCTTCTCGAGCTTGGCCAAACCCTCCTCCACCTTGGCGAGGCGTTCCTGAAACTTCGCCGTAAGCTCTCGCCTCGCCTCTTTTTTCGCCCGCTTGACCTTGGCATCAAACAAGGCGTCCTTGGCCTCGATACGCCTCTTCAGCATCGCCACCTTGGCGCTTTTAGCTCTCCTCGCCTCCTCGAGGCGAATGACCGAGGCGGAGACCTTGTCGACATTGGCGCGCAGAACGATCTTCTCCTCTTCCAGCTTGGACGCCCTGGCCACCGCCTCGTCCAGTTTCCCCTTTGCCACCGCGGTTTCGTTCTGAGCCTCTTTCAGCTTCGCCTTTGACGCCGCGGTCTCATTTCGGGCCTCGGCCAAGCGACGTTCGACCTAAGACAGGTCCACCTCGTACTCGGCCATCAGGTCGTTAATGGCCGCGACAAACTGCAAAGAACAAACTCGCGTTAAACACTTAGTAAAAATTTGCGAAAATAAAGGAAAGCAAATAGAAAGTACCTTGGTACCGCGCTGTGCCATCGCGCCGTACGACCTCGGCCTCCTCAACTTCTCCGGAGAAGGAAGACGCGTGTTCGCGTTATTTACATGTTCGACGGCAGAGGCGTCGGGGTCGTCGACGACCAACTTGCGCGGGGCGGGGTCCCCGGGCGTCGACTTCCGCCTCTTCTGAACAGCAACGCCCTTCCCCTTGTCAGCGGCCGAACGTTTTTGGCTCGGGTCATGTTTCTGAATGACTGAAGTCGGGGGCCTTGTCGACTTCGGGAGGGCTAAAATGGCGGAGTTCGAAGGAGTTTTGCTCCGCACAGCCGAATCGTCCCCTGACGCCTCGGGAATAATTTCGCCTGGTTCCACCTCGGGTGCTGCATCTCTCTCGACCGCCTCAGCAGTGTTGCCTTCTGCGGTTCGGACCATTTCGTCTCCTTCCCGGCTTGGGGGGTCGGGTTGAGGGATGGCCTCGGTTTATGCTGGAACCGCCTCGGTCTGCGCTTGAGCCGCCTCGGCAGCTCGTCTCGTGGCCTCTTCTTCCTTGCGCCGCTTCCTTTCTTTGAGAGCGATTATCACCATCTTCTCTCGGGTATCTCTTGAAGAACTGGAGGACGAAGAGCTGACGGGGACTCCGGCAAGGATGGCTCGCGCTTTTTCCACTCTTTCGAGGGTGAAATTCTTCCTCCAATTAACCTTCCGCGCCAAAAAAGAGTCTCGAACAGTAAAGAGGTCGTCGGAAATCGGGGGAAGAAAGCCCCAAACTGCAAAACAAAGCAAAAAATAAAATTTTCAGTAAGGGAAGAGGATACCAAAAAATCAGTTCCGAGCCGAGGCAAAGCTTCGGGTCGGCTACCAAGTGGTCCCCAAGCGGTCTTGGTTCTTTGAACGTAATCCTCGCCGACCGACGCCTCGTTCACCAAGACGTAGAAGAAGCGTTCAGTCCAAAACTGATCCTTGCTGGGAAAACCGCCGATGACCCGTCGCTTCGCCTTGTTGGAAATATAGAATCTATTTCCTTTCGGAGCTTTCCTGATTTCCAGCAAGTTCAGCAGGTGATTCAGCTCGATATCAAGTCCGCATTCGAAGCTTCGAACTAAGATGCCAATCATTTGCCGTAATCCCCTCGACATAATTTGCCCAATCGAGATCCCGTGTTTCCAGAGATATTCAAGGATCACTCCGGGGATCAGGAACCAGAGGAAGCAAAGCTCGAAGAACGCCTCGTACAGAGTGAAATGATTCTCTGGAGGCTTGTCGGCTTGGTCGCTCTTCTCTGGAACGACGAACTCCACCGCCTCGGATATCCCGAAACGATGCCTCAACGCCTCGAGCGACTCAAGGGAGCAAAGCGTAGAGCCAGGCGGGTCAGGTTTTTGTCTCTTAACTCGTGGCCCTCGCCCAGATGTGGAAGCGCCTTGGGACGCCATGAGACGTTCCAATTCACGCTTCGCCTCGAAAAGGTCAAAGGGAAATGCCTCCTCCTCGGCCTTAAGTGCAGCGCGAATAATGTCTTCATCAGGAACGGGATCCTAGGGACGGCTCGTCGAAACCGACGGCTCGTCATCCGGAGAGCCGACATCTGACGGATTTACATGATTTGACGCCTCGTCAGATGAACGATTGGAGGGGCTCGGCGAAACAGACGCCTCGGAGGATTCTGTCGTACCTCTCGCCTCGGGATCTACGCAGCTTGGCTCGTAACGAAAAAGTGAATCCAACGAATCGTCGGAGCGGCTCGACATAATTTACGACTTATACAAGAGTTACAGCACGACTCGGCGAGCCTCTGCCGGAAAAAGATCTGGAATGGAGGAGACCTCGGAAACCCTAGCCGGAAAATAAATAAACTAGAGATAATGAGGAAGAATGAAGGAGCTCACCCATTTATAGGAAAACTGAAGCGCGTGAATTCCGCGTACACCTCGGAAACCGTCCAAACAGCGAGTGGGATCCGCAGTGAAATGGCTAGACCGAACTGCGTCGGTCACACATGCCAATAGATCAGGAATTTTCTCTCAGAAGACCAACAGTTGGGATACCCAAGTTTTCAGCTGGTATCTTACCAAAGTAAACGCATCGTCGTTAACGAAACGGCTCGGCACGAACTTTCTCTCAAAACGCCTCATCGTTAACAAAACGGCTCGGCACGAACTTTCTCTCGAAACGCCTCGTCGTTAAAGAAACGGCTCGGCATTAACTCTTTCTCTCTTGAAACGCCTCGTCGTTAAAGAAACGGCTCGGCATTAACTCTTTCTCTCTTGAAACGCCTCGTCGTTAACGAAACGGCTCGGCATTAACTCTTTCTCTCGAAACGCCTCGTCGTTAACGAAATGGCTCGGCACGAACTTTCTCTCGAAACGCCTCATCGTTAACGAAACGGCTCGGCACGAACTTTCTCTCGAAACGCCTCACCATTTATTCGGCTCGGCATAACCTTCTCAAATTGCCTCGCCTCGGCTCATCATTACTAAACAAAATTGCCTCGTCTTTAACTTGCCTCGCCATCTTTGGTACCCTTTCAAAACACCTCGGCACCCTCGGCACTCCTTGGGAACGCCTCGGCGTCTTCATTCCCAAAACACCTCATCTGGGCTTACGTCATAACAGCTTGACTCGATGGTTTATCCTACGGTCAGGAGTAATGGACCTCGTCACTCTCACCTCCGAAACTGACGAGCTGGGGGCTAACTGTTGGGGTCGGTTTTCACCCCAAGCAGATAAAACCATCTAAAAATGAATAAGTATGGAAGAAAGACAAGTGGGAGAGCCGTTCTCACCAAAAACAAGTGGGAGAGCCGTTCCCACCAAGACAAGTGGGAGAGCCGCGATCACCAAGTGGGAGAGCCGTGAAGATAGACCAGTAGGGAGAGCCGTGAAGAAAGGTAGATGGGCCGAGCCGTATCGTAAGAAATGGGCCGAGCCCCTCTCCAACATGCCTGGGCCGAGCCGCGCCTCGGTGAGGTGGACCGGATCATGTCTCGACTAAAATGGCAAGTGGGCCGAGCCGTGGAGAAGTTAGATGGGCCGAGCCGTGGAAAAGTTCAGATGGGCTGAACCAAGGCCTTGAGAGACAAAGCCCGTAAAAACCCTAGGCGAAATACAAAGGCGGTGAGCCGCACGAGGCGATAAGGAAATATTCCAAAAATCTCTCCCGAGATTCTCGGCTAGGCGGTTCGGAGAATTAGTATAAATAGATGATGTATACAATTCATTCTGTAACTTTTGCAACCCTAAGCAATAAAAGCTAAACACTTGTACAGCAAGAAAAACTTTCTTTCGATCTTACAGTTTTTGACGATAAACCCTAGAAGTTTCCGATCCCTTAGTTTTCCTTAAACAAATTTCTGGTTGTGCGAGTTTTGGCTCACACAATATTAAAATCTCTATTATCATTGTTTAAGATAAAAATTTAATTTATTATCTTTCAAAATATATATGCTACTTATACAAGTTTAAGATACTTAATTTTAAGGCTTTTCACATAGAATATTAAATAACTAATAATTATTATTTATATTGTTCTGAATTTTTTCACATATGCAAAACATATTTCCACATAATCTCATGTAATATATTATGCAAAATGATCGAAAAATAACATTTTGTATATTCGGCTTGGAATTGTAATAGATTAATGTAGAAGTTTTTAGTTTTGAGTTGTTCAATTTGTTAGTTCATTTTTTTAAATTTGTATATATTAAATTGTTCCAATTTTGCCTACTTAATTATAATTATAAGAAGTAAAAATGAATATGATAAACTGAATATAATCATACAAAAATCAATTAAAATAAATAAATATAATATATTCAATGAAAACACAAATATAACAAGAACTAAAGCGAACTTGATGAAAACCAAATTTCCTTTTTATTAGAAGAGATGACATATAATCATTGAAAAATTATTTAAAAGTTTACACAACCAATTGATAAAAATATATTTAATTCATAATTTAATGTGGTTTTATTCATTTCATATTCAACTATTATTTTGGTTTCAAATTTAAAGTTGTTAGTAATCTTAAAACAAACATTTTATTTATTTGTTTGTTTTCTAAATTAATATATCAAAATAAAATTTTGTATTTTTTAAACAAGAGAAGAAAAAAGATTAAATTTTAAATAGTATTGTTTTTTATTATTTTTACAGAACATATATATAATTGGAATAAAAGTGAAAATGATGGAAAAAGATATCTTCTTGATTTAAAGAAGTGAATGTATAACATGTCAATACTATGTTTAAAAAGTAGCATTTGATTAATTAGTAAAAAAATTTAATTGGTTTGGGTATAAATTATAAGTGTTTGACCAAATAATAGGTTTTTGAAATATGACATATTGTATATAGATTCAAAATAAAACTGTTAAAACCTGACAATTTACATAAAAATTATTAGATTAACACCATAATATTTTTAATATATTATTAAGACACTAATATATAAAATGTATATCTTAATAAATATAATTGATTGCATATAATTTTTATCAATAAAATATCCACGCATAGCGTAAACGCAAAATCTAGTTTTGCTAAAAAAATAAATACATAAACTATTTAAAACAAACACTCTTTTATGACTTATGTTTGATCGGTTAACGGAGTTTACATCACGGATGTCAAACCTTCAATTCTTGAATGTTCAAGTGTTTAATTGGAAGTTCTGAATAGTTTGTGCAATTTTTCAAAGAGCCTTATTAGTATTGTATTTCTTAAGAAAAAAATTTATACACTTGGGTATTAGAAGATTTTTTTTTTTATTTGCAAAGTTTGCAGATGGTATTTTCACAAATATGGTGGTTCCATTTATCGCAAGTATTTTCTTTTAAAAGTATATCATGTTATTTTATTATATGACACATTATTTTACATAGCATCATGTTTTTTTTAAAAAGTGACAACGCTTTTTCATATAATCTTATTTAACCAATTTCGGTTCAACATTGAGTCATTTACCATATTTGTTTTTTTTCATATAATACATATATTGTTAGAGCATACAGTAAAGAAAACTAACTTTGCCATGAAATAACTAACCTTTCTTTTTTTGTTTCATATGCTAATTTATGTAATCTTATACTAATAAAAGTTGAAGCAAAATGCTTTTCAAGGCGTCCACATATGATTTAAAAGACTAATTTTGTTGGTCCACATTAGCATTCAAAATTAAGAAAAATTTCCAATTTTTAATATTATTGTTGAATAAGAAAATTAAGAAAGTTTACAAATTCTATTATTATTTCTGAATAAAGAATTCTGTATAATTTTTTTTTATGGGTTCAGCTCAACATTAAAAATTAAAGAGTTTCCAATTTAATTATTGTTTTAAAAATTCTTAAAGATAAATAAATATTAAAAACTAAAATAAATAATATTAACATAAGAAATTTTAAATTCAAATTAGATATATATATACACAATATTTAGAGGCTCTTGCAGTAGCATCCAAATTTTTGTCACATAACTATAATAATTTTTCAGTTTTTTTCTATTGTTCAACCATTTTAAATAAAAAAAGAAATAAAAAATAGATTCAGATTTCATTTAAGAATGAGTCATTAAAAAGAGAGTATAAAATCTCCAAATCTTTGCCACCGAATTTGAAAAGAATGATAAATTTCAAATAATCCGAGAAACATGTCAAGTGATTGATATGCGACGCTTTTGAAAAACGAAGCACTGAAAATAGAAAAAAGTTCATTCATTAAGACGAAAGAGACTGAGGTACCCAAAGAAGATTTTTGAAATAACATGACATCTGATGGAGTTTTAACAACCCAACCTGAATTACAAAGACAACAATTAGCTGACTAAGCAACTTTAGAATCCATTCAGTAAGCCTCAAAACAAGGAGGAGAGACCAAAATCATTTGCCGCAATGGATCTTCCACCTTTGATTTATAAATCTATTACTAATAAAAGTTAAAGTTATATGCCGCTAAAAATGCCCACATATGATTTAAAAGTTTAATTTGATTTATTAACATCAATTTTTAAAATTAAAGAATTTCCAAATTTTAAAATTATATCATTAACAAAAAAATATATTTATAATAAAAAATAAAAGTTGAAGCTATATGCCTTTAGAATATCCACATTAGATTTAAAAGATCAATTTTATTAATACACATTAATAACTAAAATTAAAAAGTTTCTAAATTATAAAATTACATTGTTAATACAAAACAATATAGAAAAAAATTGTTAATTAAAATTATTCTATTATTAATAACAGTTAAATATACATTATTATCAAGGCATCCTTATCAGTATTTAAAAATTCAATTTTATTTATATATATCAAAAATTTAAATTAAAAAAGTTTTATAATTCTAATATTATGGTTATGAAAATAAATTAAAATAAAGAAATCTCTATTAACAAAAAAAAACAACATGATATTAAAATTTCTTCTAACTTACAAAATTAATTTTTTATCTATTAAAAATACAGGCTACTTATACAAGCTTAGGTTACTTGATTATAAGGTTTTTCACCAAGAATTTCAAATAATAATAATTATTTAAAATTTTTAATATATGCAAAACATATTTCCACATAATCTCATGTAATATATTATGCAAAAATGATCAAAAAATTATATTTTGTATATTCGACTTGGAATTGCAATAGATTAATGTAAAAGTTCTTAGTTTTGAGTTATTCAATTAGTTATTTCATTTTTCTAAATTTGTATGTATTAAAATGTATCAGTTTTGCCAACTTAATTATAATTAGAAAAAGTGAGAATGATATGATGAAACTGAATATAATCATAAAAAATTATTAAATTAAATAAATATGATATATTCAATGAAAAACAGATATAACAATAATAATAATGAACATAATGAAAAACAAAATTTCATTCTTATTAGAAGAGATGACGTATAATCATTGAAAAATTATTTAGAAGTTTACACAACCAATTGACATAAATATATTTAATTCATAAAGTTTTTGTAATTTTATTCATTTCATATTAATTCAACTATTGTTTTGATTTCAATTTTAAAGTTTGTTATTAATCTCAAAACAAAAATTTTCTTTATTAGTTTATTTTTTAAATTAATATATCAAAATAAAAATTTGTATTGGTTAAACAAGAGAAAAAAAAAGATTAAATTTTAAATTTAATTGTTTTTAATTGTTTTAAAAAATACATCTATAATTGGAATAAAAGTGAAAAATGATTAAAAAATTATCTTCTTGATTTATGAAAGTGAATGTATAATATTTTATCATCATGTCAATAATATGTTTAAAATATAGCATTTGATTAATTTATAAAAAAATTAATTGGTTTGGTTATATTAACTTAAAAGTGTTTGACAAAATAATACGTTTTTGAAATATGACATATTGTATATCGATTTAAAACAAAACTGTTAAAACTTCACAATTTACATAAAAATTATTAGATTAACACCATAATATTTTTAATATATTGTTAAAATATTAATATATAAAATTTATATCTTGATAAATATAATTGATTGCATATAAATTTTATTAACAAACTACCCACGCGTAGCGTGGATGCAAAATCTAGTTTATGTAAAGGATAAAAAAAACAAAAAATTGGTGGGTTTCACAAATATTACCAGACAAGAGTCGAATAGAGGTCGGATATTGGCCAAAGGAATTGTTTAATCTTCTGGGAGATGATGCTGATATGGTTGGATTTGGAGGAATTGTTATAAGTGATCCAAAAGGCCCAAGCCCTCCAATGGGTAATGGTCATCTTCCAAATGAGCATACACATGCTTACGTTATCCGCATGAACGTCATAGATTCTAATTATACCACTATCGGAGCTAATCTTACTACTTTAGATCCTTTGCTCGACAGCAAAAAATATTATGGTGTTCGTTATATAGGATATGTTGATGAGGAAGTTGGAGTTGCAGGGCCGGGTCTATGCATAGAAAAAAGAAACACTCACCTACGGGCTCGCTTTTTCAGAAACAATTGAAATATCTAATTAATTAATTAAAACTTAATCTAATAATATAATAAAATATTAAAATAATACACATAACAACTTAAACAATTAGAAAAAATTATGTTTTTATTCTCTTTTTCTTCATTAAAGATCTTTACAACTCATTATTCTTCTTACCACAATAACCACATATTTAATTGGTATTTGTTAATAGCTAATTAGTTTTTTAATATATTTTTTTTCTTCTAATATCAGATTTAGTTTAATTTGTGATTTAAATTTAATTACAAATAAAAACTCAAATAATTGGTTAATTTATCTTCTTTAAGGAAGTATAATTCAGAATTTTAGATTGAAATAAGTTTAAATTATAAATATTTATTGTAGTTTTGTGTATTCAAAAATGATAATGATCATTTGGCAGGCTATATCTGGATGTCTATCCGTGTCGGCTAGATTACGGACACGTGGAATAAAATGTGACACTCAATGCGCACGATGTGGAGCAGAGGAAGAAACTATTAACCATGTTCTATTTGAATGCCCCCTGCCCTGCAGACTTGGGCTATGTCTCAGATACCGACCCCTCGGGGCGTTTTTCCAATGACTTCGGTTTTCTCAAATTTCGACCATCTGTTCTGGAGATTGCCAAAGAATTCTAACAATTCTCAATTTCCATGGATTGTGTGGTATATATGGAAAGCAAGAAATGAGAAAGTTTATTCGAATATCGATGTGAACCCAAGGATTACTTTAAAAAAGGCAGAAACTGAGGCGGTACTATGGACAGAGGCTCAAACGAATGAGCAAGATTTAGGGATACAAGACAATAGGAACATTTTGATGTCACAACCAATGATATATGAGGGTTGGTGGTGTTTTATTGATGCCTCTTGGAAGGCAACAGATTTATCATCGGGATTGGGATGGTATTATTTCCAGGACAGGGTTAAGGACAGAATAATGGGAGCACGAAATGTCAGACGGAGTCTATCACCTCTGCATGCAGAGATGGAAGCCCTAATTTGGGCCATGCTTTGCATGATCGAGAATCAGAAGACAGAGGTCGCTTTTGCAACAGACTGTTCGGATTTGGTGCAGATGGTGTCTGAACCCGCCGAATGGCCAGCTTTTGCTATACACTTGGAGGAAATCGTGAAGATCAAGGAGCGGTTTAGTTTCTTTTCACTATCACATATTCCACGCGCGAAGAATAGGGAGGCAGATAACTTAGCAAGAAGTGCTCGGATCTATCCTTGTGATGTTAATTATGTAAACTCGGTACCTCTGGTTTGGTCTGTCAAATCGTTATAGGTATCTAGGCTGTTGACAAAAAAAAAATGATCATTATTTATGTATTATTGGTTTTATATAATTCAAAACGATTATAGTTATTATTTATTTTATATGGATCATATTGATTTTATTGAATTTGTAACAATAATAGTTAATTGGGGGGTTTTTAACATCGCTTACGGGTCCCAAAACTCTGGGCACGGCTCTGTGGAGTTGCTATGTCTTATGGTGGTCCTGGAGGTGATTCATGTGGCGATTAAATTTAACAAATTATTATCTTAGCTTTGTTAAACTTAACAAGAGGAACAACAAAGTAAGTTTGTTGGCCATCCTCTTATTGTGTAAGGATAATGATCGAACTAAAACTAATGGGATTTATGAAATAATCAAATTTCTCTTTAGATGACTCAAAAAGGAATAGACAGTCAACCGTAATAGTAAAACTGAGAGTAAGGAATCTTCATTGTCAAAATACGTTGCCTTTGTATTTTTTTTTCGTAGGGACAACTTCTTGTTTTTTCGTAGAGAACAACTTCCACTCTTTCCTCTTAACTGTCAAAATACGACATTTTGCCTTTGTATTTTTCCAAATGTACCTAAACCTTAAGATTCTCATTAAAACTGGTCAGTATATAAATCAAACAGATGTTATAAGAAACCCAAGGAAAAATAGGCTACGATTGTTATGAAATATAAGTGATACCTATCACGATCCTTTAGTGTATGTAAATAATGAATGGATATATCTTGTACTTTAATAACCAAACGTGTTCAGCAGTATAATGTACAAACCAAAACTCGAAATTTCTGGGAAAACACATCAGTCGTGAGCAGCAGTGGCCAGTGCAGGGAGTTTTTTATTTTTGGTTGACATCAAACGGTATCATACCCAAAGTTAACTGTTGGGATATCAATTCCTAGTCCGACATCAGAAATTTACACAAATAATATATAACTAGATGATTACCCGCATCATGTGCGGAGTAAATATTAACCACAATTTTTATTCAAATATCTAAATATAACTATAAAAATGTTAGCTGATATTTATAATTACAAATATATATGATGATTATGTAATTGTAAATAATGATTAAAATTATATTTATTTTATAATACAATTGCATAAATGCTAGATAATTATTAGTTTTATAATTACTTTTAGTAGTATTTTTTATATGAATAAAATTACACATTAAATATACTAAATTAGATTAATATGTTTTATCTAATCGGTCTAACATCAGACTAAGATACTTTGCTTTCATATAACAAAAATTTGAATTATAATATGTATGAAAAATTTAGATTTTCTTATTATTAAATAGATAATATGATAATTTTTTTAACAAAATTAAGATTAAAGAAAGATGTGATAAGAAAATTATGTTTAGTAACATAAGTAATATTATGTATTAAATTTTTTATAAATATGTTGATAAAAAATAGAAAGAGAGAGAATATATTTTCAAATTAAATGTTTGAGTATTATATATATATATTTGATATAAAGTAATCTCTTACCAAATTAATATTAATGGCATATGATGTAATTAATCTAGTAAGTTGAGTCTAATTTCAAAAAATCTTTGAGAAGCTCTCTGAAATTGACACATCAGCATGACAAATTTGTTAATAACACATGACATAAAAGTTCTTCTTTAAGTGTCCTTCTCAAATAATAATAGAAGATATATAAGTCATGTCCAATAGTAATTAGTATGATGCATTTTGGAAAGGAAACCAAAAACAAATCTGTACGGACTTCGTCACTTGGGCCCAAAGCGGATAATATCATATTAATAGGGAGTTGGACATGGGTTTGAAAAGCCTAACAATTGGTATCAGAGCGAGGTTCTGGAAAAAGGTGGACCTAGACAAGTGGTGTGAGCTGTTCGGTGTGGGAGAGAAAGCCTTCAAAGTGATCTTGCGATTGGAATGCTAGTGCCTTGTATCGAAAGTCTTCCTGTCGGTGCGGAAAGTCAGGCGGTGGGTTCTGTTGATGTGAATGATAGTACAAGATGGATGCCAAGTTTCACAGAATGTTGGGGAAGGCCACATATTTGTGTGGTTCTTGGCTTTAAGGGAGGATTGTTGGGATATCAATCTAAGTTTCACATCAAAAGTTTACATAAAAAATGTCTAATATATAAGTTATGTCCAATAGTAATTAGTATAAGGCATTTTGGGAAGGAACCCAAAAACAAATTCCTGCAGGTTTGCCACTTGGGCCCAAAACGGATATATCATACTAATAGGAAGTTAGACATAGGCTTGAAAAACCCAACAATTGGGCTTGTTTGCTTCATACTAACATTGCGAAAGCTACTACTCGACTGACAGAATAGTAAATCTCTTGCTCCTTACGTAACTGCATAATCAAAAGACTTTTGACTTGATCCAAGGAAAAGAAGTCTTGGACCTAGCTCCAACCCTCAATCTTAAACTTTCTTAGATTTTGTGTGATTGTATCATAGTATAACACAAGGACTGATCTATGAACAAAAAAATGTTTGGTCTCAAAGCCTGATGAAATGTTTGGCCTGATAGAACAGAGAATGTTAGTCAAAGATGAGTCCTTACTTATTGGAATTGAAACATTTCTCTCGTCTTCTCATCTCTTCGTATATTATAAATCTTTGTGTAGGAACGAATGTCTAGTCATGAAAACTTAGTTAAGTGAATAAACAGTTTTAATACTAGCAAAGTTGGCTAACCTAAAAATTAAATCAACTCTCTCTCATCAAAAAGCTCCACCGCTTGAGAAACAGAGTAGAAGCGTTTTTTAAAGTTACTTATTGGCTTATTGCTTACATTAAACAAATTTTTTGATTGATCCAAAAGTAAGGTCCCAATTGATAGGACATTATTGCTTACCATAAACATTGTTTGACATATGTAAAACAAGTGAAAATTTTCCACTAAATTTCTTAAATTATGATGTATACAGATTTAAACAATAAGATGATATATTACCATTAAAATTTTATCTTTCATTACAAGAAAGAAAAAAAGTTATTGAAGAATTGACATTTTTATGACGATATATTTTCTTTCAAATCCTTCCAAGTAAAAAATATTGAACAATTGGCATTTTTCATTTCTTTTTAAAATTAAATTAATTGACATAAGTTGTTTTGAAGATTTACTTCCATCCAAGTCTCTGAGATAGGAATCCATGAAATAACCTTACATAGACAAGATCAGTATGTGTGATACGTATAAATATGAGGTATGTATGGATCCACACACCAAAGGGCAGACACTAACCCTAACACTTGAAAAAGAAAAGAAAATAAAAGAAAACAGAAACAAGACCTAAATATTGTATGATGGAGCTACCTTTTGATGTAGTTGAGCGGATCTTAGAGAAACTTCCGGTGAAATCTCTACTCAGATTCAAATCAGTGTCAAAACAGTGGATGTGGACAATTGAATCTCAATATTTCAAGGAGAGACAATTGGTCTTTAGTCAGCAACGGCGAGATCTAGATGTCCTCCTAATAAATCCCATTGAATGGTTTGATGTTGGTAAAGTTACGAAGAGTGAAAAAAAAAACGTAATTAGGAGGTTGACATTAAATTCGTCTGATATGGTCAA
>NW_006256877.1:9281320-9343251 GCF_000478725.1 Eutrema salsugineum
ATTGATTAGGAGGACATATGGATCTAGCCGATAAGGACTAAAGACCAATTGTCTCCTTGAAATATCAAGATTCAATTGTCCACATCCACTGTTTTGACACTGATTTGAATCTGAGTAGAGATTTCACCGGAAATTTCTCTAAGATCTGCACAACTACAGTAAAAGGTAGCTCCATCATACAATATCTAGGTCTTGTTTCCGTTTTCTTTTATTTTATTTTCTTCTTTCAAAAGGTAGCTCTATCATACACTATCTGCTCTATTGAATTCGTCTTAACCTTTGCTCTCCGCCCGAAGATGTCCATATTGTTTAGATGATGAGAGAAATAGAATGGGAAGATTATTGTTAGTCTTTCATAGTAATAGTTGTACATGAGATCAACATATATAAGAATACAATTTATGAATACTAAGAGACAAGTCAAAGAGAAGATAAATACACTAAGAAATGAGAAATACAAAGAGACTAGTCAAGAGTAATAATAACTCTTCCTAACATGCCCCCTCAAGATGGACTTTAGCTATGAAGACCAATCTTGAGACAAAAAGGAAAACTTCTTGACATATAGTGGATATGAATTTCGTTGGAGATGAAGCTTGAGGTCGTCACGACGGTGACAAAGCAAACCGACTCATCAGCAGGGTTGGACAGAGCAGATGCCATTTCAGAAGCAAGCCGACTCATCAGCATGATGTCAACATAAAAATGAATAACGACGGTCGACGAACACAAGCGGCGACAGCAATCTTGAAAAAGAAAGCAGCAGCGGCTAACAATAATTTTGGAGTTTAGAAGCACCTGGCTTAGAACATAAAAAAAAAAAAGATAAAGAGAAGCACAAAAGCCATAAAAACATAATTATAACCCAGTCATTCTATTAATCGAAAAAGAACAGTTATTATAAAAACATAATCTAACTCATTTATTTTATTAATCTGAAAAGAATTGTGGTTATAAAAACATAATTCTAACACGTCCGTTCATATTACTAAATAATATAAATATTTATTAATTTTGAAATAATATCTTAATATCTTGCATATTTTGATAACTTAACCCGCCTAAGACCACAATTATATAAAACCTAACATGTCCCATCAAATTACCATATAATATAAATATTTATCAATTTTCAATATGTAAAATTTTATACTGATTGATTATGATTAAAAAAATATAACAACATATTTATTAATCAAATGTGTTATCATGAAAATATTATTTAAATTTCAAATGTTAAATGAAATATAAACTATATTTAAAGAAGTCTAAAGTAATTTAAATTAATATCTAACTTTTTAGACTTAAATTTAATTGCAAATTTTTTAATTTAAAATTTAAATTAAATATAACCTATATTAAGAAAATTTTTAGTTTTCTAAATTGATATCTAATTTTCAGAATTAGTTTTATATATTAAAGAAAATGTATTTTTTTAAAATAATAACGCAACAAAATAGGATAATTTTAAAACAGTTTTCAAATAATTTTTTAAAAAAACTTTGGGAGTGTTTGGATGCAAGCACTAAAAGTACTTCTGTTTTAATATAATAGATGATTTATGTTTCACACTTCATTATGAATCTCATATGCTTAGAACTGTGATTTCTTGTACTCAAAGCTTAATCTCTATTGTATGAGAAAAATGAAGGTATAATTTGTTTTCAAAACTTTATTTTATGTGGTTAATTTCAGAAGTTTACTGAATGTTTTCAAGAATGTTGTTTAGTGCATGTCTAAAAGCTATCTAAGACCACCGTAGTTTGGGTTTCTCTTCAGAAGACATGCCACTCCAAAGACATTTGACTTCAGAATAACAAAATAATTTATAATATAGTACAATAGGATAAGAAAACCTAAAACTTCAATGTATTATTTATTGGGTGAATAAAGTTTTTTATAAACTAGTTATAAATTTAAAATATGTAGGATGAACTGAAAATAGCTTGTTAATTTTTTTTTCATCTTTTCATGCTTAATATTGTGAATGGTGTGTACTCGGTGAATTCACATTCTCAAAACATAAATACATTTTAAAAAAATATATATCATTCAAACCAAATGTTTTTAAGCACAACCCAAAAAATAAACTGGAACATCATATCACTATGCCAATCTAGTTTGATTCGGTCCAACCGCAAATTAATTATAATCTATATGTACATTTGATACTTGATTTTGTTTAATTACAAAAATATACTTGTATCAATCAACCAATTGAATAAGAATGACCTTACTCAACTCTTAACATATATGTATTAATTTGGTCCCAAAAAACAAACATATTTATGCTACTAGATCATTGAGTAAAAGCAGAACCTGCAACAACGCTTTGGGTGGTGCTATGTTTTTTTTTTTTTTTTTGTTGCTAAAATGTAAATATCATATGAGGAAAAATAGGTGTTACATGAATTAGACATATTTACATTTGGTTCCTTAGCAAAAAAATAACAAAAAAACAAGGAAGCAATATGATTTAGGACCATGATTATAGCCAAGCCAAAGGGCCATGAGATTACTGAATCTTTTCAAGTGCTTTCGCGCCGTAATAGAATTCTTTACTTGCCCCGGTCAATATCCTTGAAGATAATAAGCGGTGTGATTGAGATTCGATTGTGAATCGTGTGTTTCGCTGCTTCCATATCATGTAAACAGTCGCCTGTGTAGCTAGCCTCCGGAGCAAACTTGGAGTTCTTGCATTCGTATTCCTCAGCCATTGCATCAGAGAATTCCGCCACATCTCGAGTCATATCAATAATTATACTGAAGCAAGAGTCATGCATCTAAAATAAGATTACCTTTGGCTTCTATGACCACTTTTATTGTATCAAAAATTAATAAACGGGCAACTCATTTCTTCATCCCCACCAGATAGCTGAAGGTAGCCGATTCTCAACTGAATTGATACCACAAAAGTTAAATAAGCATATGAATATTCTTGCAGAACCAGACATTCATGAAAGTTAAATAAGCATTTGAATAATTAGGAATGCTTTACATTGTGACTATCTTGATTCTACATTATAATAATATATTCAGAATTTAAGAAAAAAGATGTTATGGCTATTCCATTAACTAAAAAATTTTGTTGACTATTGAGAAAATAAAAAAAGGTTTCTGTTAGAAAAAACAATAGACTAAAAAAAGGAAAAAAAAAACTTCCCACCATCATCTTCTGCCTCTTGAGATAAATGCTGATTCTGGACCGGATTCATCGAGCTAGGAAGAATTAGGTCTGATTTTAAATTTTTGAGAAAATATGAGGGTCTATTTAGAAAATACAATGGATTGAAATATAAATAAACAAAAAGCTCCGACCATCTTCTTCATTCTCTCTGCCACGCGTCGCTCAATTTACAGGTATTTCTCTAGGGATCGATTAGTCACTGATCGATTATTTTTCTTGGTGGATTTTGAATTTCTTGAATAGTTTCTGTAGAATTGTGAGGGTATCAACAATGGTGACACCGAAGCGGCTGAATTTCTCTTCCTCTGCTTGTGGTGACTCTGATACTCGTCTCGAGAAACTTCCCTCAACACATGCAGCAGAAGAACAAGAGCCAATGAAGACGAAGACGACGAAGAAGAAGAAGAAGAAGCAGAAATCGATGATGAAAGAGATCTGGAACGAGGATAACGAGCTCGCTGTTTTAAAGGTTTGTTTGTTTTCATCATCACCATCTTCGTCTTTCCTTTAATCATTTAATTTCTGTTCTCACTCTTTTGTTGAAATTAGGGTTTAGTCGATTATAGAGTTAGGACGATGCACGAACCCGGTTTCGATTGGGATGGTTTCTTCGATTTCATCAAAGGCTCCATCAAAGCGGAAGTCACAAAAGAGCAGCTTTTGAGTAAGATCCGGAAGTTGAAGAGGAGATTCGTTGTTCACATGGAGAGAATCACTCAAGGGAACGATCCTCTCTTTACTAGATTCACTGATTCTCAAGCTTTTGGGTATGCGAAGATGATTTGGGACAGTGCTGAAGATGAAGTTGATAACAGAAGCAGCATCAGGGAGAAAGCACTCCAGAACGAGAATGGCGTAAGTGATGTAATTTGATTTCAGCTTTGTCAAATCTGTTTCCAAGTCTAGATTTTTGGTAGATAGGAGTTTGGATAAATCTAATAGTTAAGACTGATTTCGATATTGAGTATTTGTTGATGAATCAGGAGAATGCGTTTAAGGAAAATGAGCAAGTGAATAACGATGAACCTGTGAATAAAAATGGCAAAGTACCTCCTGAAGTAGTGTGCATGGAGGAAGCAGAACAGACCGAGAATGGAGTAAGTGACAGAATTATCAGTATGAATTGTTGATTGTTAAGAATGATTAGGATATTGAGCTCACAAATTTGTGTTTTTGTATGAAATCAGGAGGGTGCATTTAAGGAATGTGATCAAGTGGATAAAGATGCACCTTTAAATGAAAATGGCAAATCAATTCTTGAAGTTGTGGGCATGGAGAATGCACAACAGACTGAGGGCGTAAGTAACTGATGCATTCTTTGTTTTCAACCTAAATTGATGTAGCTCTGTCAAATCTGTTCCAATAAAAAAAAAACTTCTTTGAATGATCCGCTGCTTCATGAATCTGATTACTTTCTTTGCCTCTAGTTGTAAAGAATGATCTGGATATTCTGTTCACCAATATGGTTTGTTGATGAATCAGGATAATGCTTTTAAGGAAAATGAGCAAGCTGCTAATGGTGAACCAGTAAATATAAACGGCACGTCAGTTCCTGAAGCCGTGGGCATGGAGAATGCACAACAGACCGAGAATGGAGTAAGTGACAAGAGTTATCGTTTGTTTCTAACGTATTTTGATTCAGCTTTGTCAAAATCTGTTTCTGATAAAAGCTTCTTTCAATTGTTACTTTTATTTTGCCTCTAGCTGTTAAAAAAGGAAGCGGATATTTTGTTCACCAATATCGTTTGTTGATGAATCAGGAGTGTTCAGTTAAGGAGAATGGGCAAGTGGGAAATGCTGAACATGTAAATGAAAATGGCAAATCACTTCCTGAAGCACAACAAGTCGAGAATGGGGTAAGTCGTTTGTATCCAACCAACATTGACTAAGCTTTGTCCTGCCTCCGGTTAAAAAACTTCTTTTTATGACCCACTGCTTCATGAATCAGATTACTTTTTGTTTGATATGGTTTGTTGGTGAAAGCAGGAGTGTGCGTTTAAGGAAAATGGGCAAGCCTCTAATGATGAGCCTGTAAATGAAAATGAGGCTGAGAAAAGTAATTCTGATGGAAAATCGCTTCCTGAGGCAGTGGGTGTTGACAAAACAGCCGAGCACAAGACTGATGGAAACGAGAATCATGACAACGAAGATGATGCTGATGATTTGTGCTCTGTGCAAGATGCTTTTGAGACCATGATGTGGAAAGGTCTAACCGATTATCAGAAGAAGTTGCAGATTGAGAAGCTGAAGAACATTCGAACCGGTAAAAGAAAAGAGCTGAGTAGTGAATGGAAAGCTCTATGTGCAGAGGAACTAAATTTGAACATCAAGAAGCTTAGACTCTGCGCAAATCTTGCAGAGGCAGCGAACCATGCATGAAATGAAGAAAAGCCACTGCAGCTTTTTGGTGTTGTTTAGGTAGTAATCCTTTAGGAGTTGACTTGGTAGTAGTAACATAGTTGTTAGTATTTTGTAAGTTTTTGGGCAAGTTCGATGTAGTTTTTGAACAATTTCGATGTAGTTTTTGAACAATTTCGATGTAGTTTATGTCTAAAGGTTGGTAAAAACTTTTCATGTATGTCTATGTGCATTTAACATTCCGTTTCTTAGGTGGTCAGTTTTAAAGCAAAAAGCAAACCAAAGAGAGTCGTATTACGACCAAAACTAAAGCATAAGAAGATGCAATATAACCATTCCCTAAACAAACCATAGTCTTGAAAATGATAAGAAAAGGTTGCAACTTAGGTACACAAGTTTGTGACCCAAAACCCTTACAAAAAAAAGAACCATAAACAAACACATAGTCTTTAAAGTGCACAAAAGGATGCAATTTTAGGTACACAAGTTTGTGTTTCCACCCAAAACACTTACAAAAATTTTTGCAACAATCCTTCTCTTTTTCTACCGAACCAATTTCTTAGATGCACGTGCGTGCTTACGAATTGCTTTGCTGTAAAACTCCCAAGATTCACTTGCTTCCGTAATAGCTTCTTGCCCAAAAGGGTTCTCCTTGATGAAATCTTGAACGTCTTCTGCTTCTACCAATTTCTCCAGATAAAGTCTCAAATCACCACCATTACCTGAATTCCATTGAAGCAGGTAAAATATAAGAGAAGATTTTCAAGATCTAAATAACAAAAAAAAAATGCTGTTTTCTTGCTTCTTCTCTATAAGAAAGAAAGTTTTACCTAAGGATGTGTCTGTCTTGTTCTGATACTTGTATGAGTGAGGGAATATTCCTGCAAATGGCTGTATAATTTCATTCAAGAGAGGTTAAAATATCAATCAATAAGCCAAAAGAAATGTTGTTGTAGACCAGAAGAAGATGCAAGAAAAGCTTACCGGATTAAGCAAAGCCTTGCAAGGAGAATGGTCGACCAAAACCGTATTGGTTTTGTTGTAATCACCTGCTTTCCATGGAAGATTTGGTTCGTGTTCCTCCCAGAGCTTGTTTAGATCCTTGAACACAACATCTTTTTCCCAAACAGTGGTCGTAGAACAGTAAGACATGCCCTGCAACAATGGCAAAATTAGACAAATCTTGTATCTGATAAGAAACAGGAGATAGGCATGTAAAGAAACACGTACCCAACAAAACAACAGTTTACTCTTCATATCTCCAAGCAAGAACTCAGTGATTCTTTCAACGTTTTTCCTTTAAGCAAACAGCAAAATTCAATCGATTTACACATATGACCTTATATATGTGGAAAAATTGTGAATATGAGTAATGTTCTTACTGCTTTTTCGTGGACCAGATACCAACTTCAAACTTGTCAAAGCAGAACTTGAGAAAATCTTCACAGAAAGGTCTCTTAAACACTTGACAAGAAAACAAAAGAAAATTTGCAAACTAGTAAGTCATAAGTATTAGTGTGGTGTATTCACAAAAGATTTTTGAAACTTACGTGCCCTGCTTTGGATATAAGTGTCCGGTACATAATCTCCAGGAGAAGAAACTATATCTGCAAGCAATCCGTTCAGATCAAGAACAAGAAGTTTTTTCTTAGAGACCGATCTTTCTTTGATTCCACCTGAAGCAACACAAGTATCTTCCTTCTCTATCGCATCTGATGTAACAGAGTCTTCGTTTTTCTCTTCTATGTTTGCATCACCTGAGATAACATCAGCAGCTTGTTCCTCTTCCATTTGTTTGTCCTGAATTTCTTCTAGGACTCTCTCATCGGATTCAAGTTGTTCCTCACAAACATCTTCTTCCTTTTCAACATCTTGTGAACCGGTTTCAACATTCTCAGTTCCATCGCCTGATGCAACACAAGTCTCTTTGTTAAGATCATCAACAACTGTTTCGATTTGTTCATTCCCATTGCTAGCATCAACCGCTGCTTCATTTGGGGACAAAATGGGAGCTTCTCCTACATATTATCAAACATGTAATCAGTAATGCACATTAAAGAACCAGTCTTCAACACAAGCAAGCATCCAAGAAAAGAGCATATACAAAATATCTAACAAGACACAAAAATAGAACTACTCTCACAATCTAAGATTCACATCTTCCATCTACTTACCAGAAGATGATGCATTGTTTGCTTTAAAAATCAATTCTGCGGCTTTGGACACAATTGAAAACTTGTCCACACATAGCTCCAATTGCATTTCCGTTATCTTCTTCAGCTTCTCCTCCAACGCTCTCTTCTTTTGTTCATCCGCAGACATATTCCAACGCTCAAGAACTGAAGATTCATCTAAAGCAAACTTTGTAATATTCTCTTCTTTCAAGAAAAAGACTATCTCTCTGCCAAAATCTAGCGGAGGACTGCTTCTTACAACATTCATCTCTGCTTTTTCAGCTTCTTTCTTTATGTTTCCTTGAAGATTCGTCAATGACTTGTGAGCAAAAACACCTTCTCTCCCCCAAATCTTTCTCCATAAGTCAAAAGATCTCTGGTCAACATCTTTAGGATATACAATAGTGTCTTCTCCACCTTTTCCATTTTCAATAGAGTTTTTCACAGTCTTAAGAAATCTATCCTTCAGCTTTCTAACTTTGTCTGTTACCTGGTTTCTACTGGCGTTGGCACTGATCCGGTCCTTAACAAAACCATAAAATCTGTCCTTGTCCTTAAAAGGGTCTCCACTAGTAGAGTTGAAGTCAAGAAAGCCTTGAAGCAAAGCTACACTATCTTCTTCACTGAACACTCTCTCAAACGAAGGCTGCTTCTTATCCTCTGTTTTCTCTGTTTTTGACCTCTTCTTCTTCCTAACCTCATCATGGTCTGCTTTCTCCAAAGAGCGTTTGGCCGTCGAGCTCTTAGGATGGGAAATCTCAGGCTTTGGTTCCTGTTCGTGCTCTTCTTCTACATCAACAATGTCTTCCTCGCTTTCACTTTTCTGACAATCAAAACAAGCAGATCTCATCATAAACATAGGAGAAAATCAATAACAGAACAAAAGAGACGTACTTTAAAAAATTACAACTAATCCAGGAAACAAAAGAGACAATAGTATAGTGGTTTCACTTCTAACCTCAACGTGAGTGTCTTTTGCATCAGTATGTGATGGCTTAAAAGAGTGAGACTCTTCTTCTTCTTCGTCTTCCTTCGAAGAGACTAAGCGAGGATTAGCAGTTTTCTTTCCCTTCTTCGGTGCCATTAGTAGAGAGATATAGAGAGGAGATACAACGATTTGTGGATGCAAGACTCTTCTTCTTCTCCTGGCGATTTTTGCTTGCTTATAGGGTTTTGTGACATGTTGTTCAAAGGACCTTTGAGTGTCTGCGTCTAGTTTAATTTACTGTAATTGTTTTTTTTTTTTTTTACTGTAAATCCCGTTTACCGAAGTTAAACAGTTTATATAATAATATATATTTTGTATTAGATATAAATTTTTAGTAGCTATAATTGTTTTAAAATTTTTTTGACGTGCCACTGATGTGACACTGGTGCTTAGTGCTTAGTGCTTAGCTTTCTTTTAACAATTGGAAATTTAAATTAATAATGTATAATTTTTTCTTAATTACATATTTTTATTAATTTTTTTAGAAAAATTAACCTAAATTTTGGCGCCGAATAACCTCTAGTTTTTCAAAATTCAAGAAGCTCTTCCTAAGTATTTATTGATGCTTCTTAGACAGACAATGCAAATAAAAACACTAATTTACCTGGTTTAGATATGCTCAAGTGGTTTTGAGATGTTTAGTTTTAACGTCCTCAATCTGAAATAACAAAGAATCAACTTTGATGTTCTAAAAAAATTAGCATAGGTTGAAACTTTGATATTTCTATTTTTTTTTATGTTTCAGATGGACAATCAAAATAAGCAAAATGAAAATATATGATATCAAGAGAATCTAAGACTATATATCTAAGAAGTGCTTCATGAATATTTAAGAAAGCTTCCTAAATATTTTATAATCTTATGCATAAAACGCCATCAACCCAATTGAAAAAAGCAAAACAAAGTGGTATGATATAAAAACAATTGAAGACTATAAATTATGGTTTTTATAAGCTTCCTAAAAATCATTATGGTTTTATGCTCAGATGAACATATATAACTTTAGAGATGTATCTTCCTCAAACTGTTATCCACCCAATCAAAACAAGGAAAACAAAGAGATATGGTATCAAGATAAGACTATATATTTAGGGAAAAATACCCAAAAATACTTCAACTATTTAATTTTTGGAAAAATCACACATAAATTTTTAGTGTTGCCAGAAACCCACACAAACTATTTTTTCGATGCATAAATACTTTAAGTTTTTTAAAGTTCCATTTTCTCCTTCTCCCTTCTGATTTCACGGCTGTTAACGGACATAACAGAATCAATAAACAACGTTAATTTTTTGTAAGAAAAAAATGAATATATCCCCTATTTAAAAAAACTAATATTTTGAATTACAACTTTTGTTTTGGTGAATATTAAAAAAATTAGAATCATAATTCGTTCATATCGAACTAACCCGTTTACTTAATATTTTTGTACTGGATTCAAATAAAAATTAATTATATTATGCACCATTTAATAACTCTCACTTAACCATAAACTTTTTTATTTAAAAATTAATTTTTTCATGTCAAATTTTCTTAACATAACTAAAAAATTATTTTTGCATATCATCAACTAAGTATAATGAATTATAGTAAAAAATATTTTAATACTTTTTAATATCATAACTTTAAATCTTGAATTTTATAATATTTAAGTATGAAAATTTGTTATTTTCAAGTTTTTATTTAAATATACTGATATCATTTGAAACAAAAGATATAAAAACTACTATATTTTTGAATTTAGAAATTAAATAATAAATATACTTTATTAAATGAGAAACAAAATTTTTTTAATAGATTTGAAAGACAACTATATTCTTTCCTATTTTAATTATTTTTGTTATTTATAATGACATATCATAGAATATTTTACAAAATAAAAGTTATTTTTTTAAATGTCTATTTAAATAATAATATAGAGATATTTTATTAGTGAAAAATAAAAGATACCAAGTCAAGTGTGTAGCTGATTTCAAAATTTTGTTGTAAATATTTTTTTTTGTATTCTTAACTTAGTTTTTTGGTAATTTTATAAACTTAGCTCCCAAACATAAAACATATCTTCCATTTTGATAGACACATTAATTCTGAAAACTAAGTAAAAAATAATAAATAACTTAGGCTCAGAAAAAAGAAAATAAGATACAACAACTCAATATTTTGATATTACAAAATACAGATAAAAGAAAATTAATTGTTTGCTACTCAAAATCAACTTACTTTAGACCTCTAGCTCGACCTAACGAAACTACTAAGCACTACAATACGCATAATCTTTTTTTTTTTCATCTGAATATATATTTGAATTGAAATATTGAACGTGTTACAATATCCCTGAGGATACCAAAAAAGACAGGATCGAGGAAAATCAAACCAAGATGAACAACCAGTATTACTACTATGCAACACTACGTTGATTAACAAAAAATTCTTTTAACCATCTCGGGAATCCATAAGCAATATATGATTGCCAACGATCCTCTCTTGTAACACTTTGAGCAATAAGATTGGCTCCACCATTGGCCTCATATGGTTCCAGAACCACTTTCCACTCTAAAATGGAGCCTAGAATTGATAATAACTCCTTGGACTGATGTTTGAAGGATGGCCATGCAGGAGGACGATTAACAGCACCAATAAGCTCATCAGATTCAGCAGCAAAGATAATCTTAGTGAATTTCAGAGATTTGATGCTATCAAAAGCCCAAAGCCAGCTTTTGAGGTTTGCATCAGATTTAGAGCCAATATTCACAAAGGATCTTCTTCCATGACACAAAACCTCTCCTTTTTCATTTGATAGAACCCACGCCGCTCCTCCACATCTCTTCCACTTATCCCACGATGCTCCAATATTGCATTTGACCCACTGAGAAGGCGGAGGAAACCAAACCTTCCGATCCCTATGATCCCTTTCCTTTGATCTACAATCTTCCTTCTCTGTCAATTCCTGGGCTTGGAACCATTGATTAGAATCCTCTTTAATCTTCCCAATTGTATCGAGGATATGAAAGTTCATTCCTTCAAAAATGAAGTTGTTGCGATTCTTCCATAACATCCACAATATCCAGGGAAAGGATCTTCTAACCTCCAAATCCACCTCCAAACACTTTCCCATCTCCAGCAAGAAAAATAAGTTCTGATACTCAGAAGCTTGATTAAATCCACATTGAGGATATGGAAAGTTGGAAAGAGCCCAGATTTGTCTCGCCATCGAACAAGTAAACAGAATGTGATTAACCGATTCACCCTCAAGACCACAAATTTGACACCTAGAGTCCGCCTTCATTCCCCTCGCTAAAATCTTGTCAGCCACCGGAATAGCACCACTGATAACTTTCCATAAGAACACCTTGATTTTAGGAACAGTTTTCAGAGCCCAGATTTTGTCTTTCAGCGGATTAAGAGAGGGAAGCATAGAGGCTTCTCTAATTGCATCACTTCTGTAAATCTGACAGGCTAGCCAATAACCTGACCTCACTGAATATTCCCCACTTCTATTGTGTTCCCAACACCAATAGTCCTCCAATTCTAAGATTGGCTTGATCTTCAAAATCAGTTCAATATCACGAGGGAAGAACAGATCATCGAGTTTGTCCCTATCCCACCATTTTGATGTTTGGTCTATAAGGTCTTCAACCCTTAGATCAATATTTACCAGAATGTTCATCATTAGCGGAGCTCTCATACCACCATCATTCAACCAACAGCTGGTCCAAACACTAGTAGACTTACCATTACCAATCATTGGTCTAAGCCCTCTACTCAGAAGCTCTCTACCATGGATAATGCTTCTCCAAGCATAAGAAGGTCTTAATCCCAATGCTGCATCTAAAAATCCATCATCCCCAAAATATCTACTTTTCATGAACCTCGAAAATAGACAATTTGGTTCTTGGAGGATTCTCCAAGCCTGTTTGGCTAAAAGTGCTTGATTGAATATTTGGATATCCTTGAATCCAAGACCACCTTGAGCTTTAGGCAAACACATTTTATCCCATCCAGTCCAGTGAGTTTTACGAGCATTTTCTTTGGAGTTCCACCAGAAATCAGACATAGCACTAGACAGCTTCTTACATGTACCCTTAGGGAGCTTAAAACAGGTCATCGCAAAGACAGGCATTGCCAAAGCAATAGACTTTAGAAGAATATCTTTACCACCTTGAGAGAGAGATCTAGCATACCATCCAGACATTCTCGATTTCATCTTATCATGAATGTATGACAGCATATCAATCTTGGACCCACTGAAGCATTCCGGCAACCCCAAATAAGTACTTGCACCACCTTCATTATAGATCCCAAGACATCCCTGAATTTTGCTTCTCATAAAACCACTCACTTTCTTTCCAAAAGTAATAGAAGATTTCTCCAAATTGATGGTTTGACCTGTGGCTCCTTCATAAGATTTAAGAATCTCTTGAATAGTTAGGCATTGATCTTCGCTAGCTTTGCACATGAACAAGCTATCATCAGCAAACAAGAGGTGGTGAATAGCAGGGCCCGAAGAGGAGAATTGAATACCATTGATGAGACCATCTCTCTCCGCTTGATTCATCAGAAAAGTCAGCCCTTCAGTGCATAACACAAAAAGAAAAGGAGAGAGAGGATCACCCTGTCTGATTCCCCTTTGAGGTTCCACCACCCCATGAGCCTGTCCATTGATGATGACCGTGTAAGAAACTGATGTAACACAGAACATCACCCAATCAATCCATTTGGTATGGAAGCCCAAAGCAGATAATAATGATCGCAAGTAGCTCCACTCAACTCTGTCATAGGCTTTGGACATGTCAGATTTGATTGCCATGTAATTCTTTGATATTGATATACGGCCAAATATTTTTTATTATTTGATTTAAAAGTTAAAACTAGTTTGAATTAACATAAATATATAGATAACCAATAGTATGTTGTAGGTTTTCATTCTAATGTCAGACACATTTAAGGGCATGATATAATCAACACCGATTTAAATGTACAGAAAATTAGATGGTTAATGTTTATTATTCATGATTCCAGTGTTTCCTAAATTGTTCATCTCTTATACTCCCTCTGTTCAGAATTATTTGATGTTTAAGGTTTTTCACACAGTTTAAGGATTCATTTAATTTTTATTTTTCCTATACTAAAAATATTATTATAATTCATTTAAATATCATTCAGCCAATAAGAAAACAATCTGCAGAATATAAAAGGTCAAAAACTATAAAAATTCATTATATTTTGCATTGAAAAGTGAGAACATCAAATAATTCTGAACAAAAAAAACCTTCTAAAACATCAAATAATTCTGAACAGAGGGAGTAGTTTTTTAAAAATCTGTCATTTAGTGTTATTTGTACACAGGCCCGGTTTTGAGGATAGGCACGGTAGGCGACAGTCGCAAGCATCCAATTTAGAAAAGCATATTTTTGTTAAAATTTCTTATTAAAGATATATATTATTAATTTATATAAATCAATGATATATAAAACTTATTGATATATTATTATTAGTATAACTTATTATCAGTTTTTTAAAATTAAATATTATTTTTTGGGTTAGCTTTGTTATCAATTAAAACGATTATAGTTGAAAAACTTGATTATAAGAGTTTAATGAACGATTTTGTACGAAAAACTATAAAAAAGACTATACAATAGCAATAAATTATATGTTTTACTGGGTTTTCTTTTCTTATAAATTTTTTATGGAGTATGATTGTTTTATAAAATTTTAATTTTAGTTTTATTTTTATTATTTTTAATTATGAAAAATATATATAAAACAACATATTTTTAACACACGCAAACATTAGATTCTAGCCTGTAGTCTCCGCTCAAACAGGGTCATTTTGACTTTTGCGTTAAAGAATTTGACTAGAAATATACTACCAATTCGTAGCCATCTAAATATGCAGTTATTTGTTACACACTACAAAAAAACATTATAATACATCATTTATTTTATTTATTTGTATTATTTATAACTGATGCAAAAAAATTTTACATCATTTAAAAAAATAATTCTGAAAGTGGTGATGCAAATACTTTATATCAGTTCATTAATAACTGATGTAAATATTTTAAATATTTACATCAATTAGAATAATTGATATCAATATATGTCAATTGTTTTAAGTGATATTAAATTTTACATCAGTTATTATAAATGATATTAATATTTGTATAAAAATGCTATTTTGGTATAAATTTTAATTTATTTTTAAAATTCATATAAAATCCGTTTTGTTTTTTTCTTAATATAAATATATTTTGTAAACTCTCATACAATAATTAACTAGAATTATTATTAAAAATATTTTTTTTATCTCGAAGATTTTGGTTGAGGTTAATAAACGATTATTAACAATGATGAGTTTATTTTATAGAGGAGCAATTCTCTCCTCTCAAGTTCTCCTAACCGATGTGGGACAGATAAGTTTTGACCAAATTAAATTAAATATATTAATTGTTTAATTCAGTTTTTTGTTGGCATCACTTTTTAATTGCTACAAAATTTGCATTATTTATTCAAGTGATGCTAATATATACATCAATTATCTAATGATGTAAAATTTGGTTTTGTATCAATATGTCAAGTGGATGTGATTTAAAATAAATTAGTATCAGTTTTATGCATCGATGCCATATAAACTAATAATAACATCATTTGTATTAACTGATGTTAATACCGTATAATTTATGTCACTTGTATATAAATGACTCTAATTAGTATCAAATATTTTTCTGATATAACTTATATGATGCTATCAACACTTTTTTTTGTAGTGACACAGTAACCATAACCAGTGAAGAGAACAAAACTTTCGTCATAAAGAACAAGGCGCAAATATATGTAAAGATGAAATCAACAATATGTGATGATAAAATATAATATTGAAGATAAAATAAAAATCCAGTATTAAAATGAAAGAGATGCTCACCTTAAGTGCGTGGAACAGAGTTTACTGTTTAATAAAAAAACAGTGATCGAACAGTCCATTTTTTTGGTGGTCCACTTAATTAATTTAGCATTAATAACATTGTCAGCTCCAGCCACTCTCTACGATTCTCTCATAAATTATAAAACCAACCAAAATTTATATCGAAAATTAATTACTTTAAGTCTTTAACCATGAAGATTTGCTTGTAATAATATATGATCAGACCTGTGTTTGATTGATTTAGTACTGTTAATAGAATCGTTCTAGTGATCGAAGTGACCTATATGGGTACAGAAAAATCAATTTCATCGTTAAAAAGTACCTCTCACGTATCTATGCATAATGCATGTAGTCTTGTGTCATTGTTTTGTTGTCTTTTTGCTTAAACATACGTTTTTAAGATATTTATATATAAATTCATTACAACCTTCTCTTTGATTTATTTGCATTAAAATCTCTTCTGTCTTCATATGAATTATTGAAAAGAGATGTGTATATCTTGATTTGTTTTGTTTGACAAAATAAAATGAATTCGTTAAACTATACTGTCCACGTGCATAGTAGCAATAAAATTTATCCGAATCCATGATTTTGATAGGTATTACGACCTACTATTAGTATTATGAAATGGTGTAATTAATTCGAAACCACATTCTCTTGCTTTTTTATCGCACTAAAAATTAGAATATTATTTAAAGATTATTTTACTCCACCACTCTTTTCCACGTTCTATGGATGATCATGGTGGCTCCACGCATGAACATGGCAAAAATAGAAATTTGCACATGGCAATTTATATAATATACGCGTAAGCCATACATTAGAATTTTAAGTGTTCATACTCTGAGCTCGAACGGATCCAAAGATCTTTCGTTCTTCTCCTTCTTCTGACCTGAACTTATGATTATGCGGAACTTGATTTAAATATATAGTCCAATGTAAACTCCACATAAATATTTATTATGGTGGAGTTCGTTGTTTAAAGTTATGGGATTTAAATAAAAGACTCGAACTATATATTTATTTTATCCTAGAATTATATCTGATAATTTGACATTGCTAATTTAATCTAAATTTTATACTACAATACTGATTATCACCCAAATAGATATAGTCTCCAAATCGATATTTGTTTTTTTTCTTCTTCTTCTAAATATCTTATTTGACGTTCTTTACTTTTTTTTAGTAATGGTTGTTTTCATATACGAATTTTCCCCCCCAAAAAAATGCTTAGAGTATGAATAATTAAAATACTAAGAAAATTATACTATACACGACAAGTTTTTAAAAAAAAAAAAAAAAAAACAAGACAAGATTAGGCATTGAATTTTTTTTGGTGGGATGTTGTAAACGTTGACGACTTGGAAGAATATACGATCCAGTTAGTCTGGGCCTTAAATTGGGCCCAAATGGGCCGAAAATCGATTTTTCATTTCAAAGTTAAAATTAAATTTCAGAAAATACAGTTAAAATTATAAAATTTTTGGATGGGAAAAAGCGGGAAGTCGGAAAGGGCCCACCATGACGATATATAGCGTAAAGAAAAATCAAACATAAACAATATAATTTAATTTTCCAGGAAAAACATATTTCTCTCTTTTTCCGAAGTTCGAACCGTAATTAGAGCATTTGTTTTTTCTCGGAATCTAAAAGAAACGGAAAAAAAGGTTGGAAAAGAAAAGAATAGAGAGAAAAAAAAGGAGGAACAGTGAGCAAAATCGTGCGACTGGAAATTTCGAATTTCTCTTCCGGCGAGGGATTCCAAAACGTCCGTCTACATTTCTCGCCGTGAAATTGAGTACTTTGTTCGTAGAGATTTCCTTAGGACCAGTCGCCATTTTGCGGGGTCTCGACTCTCCGAAAGGTTTATCTACAGCTTCTCATGGCGTCTTAGGTTCGTACCGTTTTTGTTTTGTTTCTTTTGCTTCGTCTCTGTTACAAAGGCGCTATGGTTTCTTAGGGTTATTGACTGGATCTGCGTAATTTATAAGTTGATTTGGTCGGCATTGTGGGTAATTTGTTAAGCGAGATGTTGAAATGAGGGGAAGAAACTTTTGGCTGTTTAGCCCTCGAATGGTAGAGCTATTCTTATCTGAAATTGAAAGATTTTAGCTTGTTGGGTCTTACTTTGGTATTCGTTTTATCATGTGTACTAGCTATTGTTGAAATTTATCACAGGTCCCATTTAGGATTACGAGGGATTATGTTAGAAGGTACACAATTAGGAAATATCTACTGCTCATAGAATGAGGAAAAAAGCTCTTTCCATGATTTACTACGATTTAGGAAGTTTATATGTGACAATTTATTAACATTGAAAGCTTCCTTCATTGCTGTCTTACTGGTTCATTTGCTTTAGGACCCTTTACGACTATAATACTGGGAGCTGCGTAATCTCTGAGTCGAAATGAGTGGTGTCAATATGAGTGGTGTCTATGTTCAATCAGATGGAGCTAGTTTTCTGAGTTTCGACGGGTCAGAAAGTCGTGAAAGCGTGGATGATAGTAAGAAAGGTAATGTCATTTAGTCACGTCTCTGCTGCTCATCTTCTATCATGCCAATTCATTTAAATACTCTCATTTCCTCAAAAGATTGAAACAAGTTTTCTGAAACATTTATCTCTCGGAACTTGAGCATGACACTTATTCGAGTGATTAGCAAGTATGGCAACGTATGAATCAATAATCTTGAATGAGTCGATTTATCTTGCTTGATAAGGTTTGTCATATGCCAACATTGTCGTGGCAGAAATTGACCTTGAAGATCGCCTCTCATTTTAGGTGTAGGTGGAAACATAAATGAGACGATTACTCATGTTCTCACCCTTCGTCTATTTCTTCTTAATTCGCTCTCAGGTCATCAGAGTTTGGTGGAGTGGTTAAATCAGACACTTCCTTACTTAAATTTACCTTGGGAAGCTTCAGAGGACGACTTGAGAGCATGCTTGAGGGATGGAACTGTCTTCTGTAGCCTTTTGAATCAGCTTAGTCCTGGTTCAATGAGAATGGTATTTATGAAATTTGATTTTGTTGACCATTTGGCTTATATATCTTTATCATTTACTTTTTTTTTTTCCCGCTAAGCTTTGGCTATGTGTCTTTTTTTTCTCTTACTCATTAGCTGCTACACTCACCCTCTTTCGCTATTCTATAGGGAGGCAGCTTTGAACCTGCTTGTGTAAAAATTGAGCGGTTTCTGACTGCTATGGATGAAATGGCCCTGCCCAGGTTCGAGGTTTCAGACGTAGAACAGGTTCGTTATGTTTTATGGATATAGCTCTTTCGTTTTTGTGGAATTCTAAAGTATGGAAAAACCGGTTGAGTTATATAAAATTATCTCATTTCATAGGTAAAGTAATTGTGGGCGTGGGGTTACCACCTTGGCTATTATAAATTGAACCAATTCAGTGTAGGTTTACTTAGGTTAAACTTAGCATCATTTTAGTCATCTCCTGGCTGCACGACTGTTCTAATCATGGTTACTGTCTAAATTGCTATTTTGATAGTGAGATTGCTTGATTTTTGCTCCCATATATTCTCTTCTCTCTACCCTTTCTCGTGTTTCTTTATTGTGTAACGACTCCTAATAAAACGTAAAAAACAGGGGGATATGGTGCCAGTTTTACAGTCCCTTAAGGCACTTAAAGCAAGTTTTTCCGATGGTGGGTATGATAAAAACTCACTATGTGCGAGGAGAAGATGGAGCTTGCCAGAAGACCATTCAGATTCAAGAGGGGAAGACCGCAATTTTATTGATGGATTCCAGTCGAAGGAAGGATCTGAGATTGATGTTTCTGATAATAAAATTTCGGAATTATTGAAATCAAACAGTTTACGAGTAAGTATTCTATCATAATTTTAGCAGACTGTGTCTAACCGTGTAGCCTTTACCTCTGTCTCTGATTCATATGATTTCCTTGGTCTCGGTAGAATGCTCCTACTCGGTCACTGTTTGACATGCTGGATAAGCTTCTAGATGAGAGCGTGAAGAAGATGAATGGACATGTTTCTCATGTAAGTCAAAGATTGAGCAACTGATGCCACCCTTCTCTTGATTTCTTTTTTTTTTCTTTCCTGGTTTGCCTAAATTTTCGATCCTTTAGTTCATGAAATTTTTTTTCTTATTCTTCATCATGTTCTTCCCCATTTTTGTGTCTTGTTCAGGCTATGGCATCACTATTGAGCGCACTTGTGCAAGTGATAGAACAGAGAATCTCAAATCAAGCTGATAACCTAAAGAATGTAAGATTGCCTAAGATTTTTCTATCTGGATATTTCCCATGATAGACATATTATTCTTCTGACCAAGTCATGAAATATGCTTTTGAAACGGGTGCAGCAAAATATACTCTTTAGGGTACGTGAAGAAAAATACAGGTCAAGAATAAAGGTCTTAGAAACCTTGGCAGCTGGGACAACTAAGGAAAACGAGGTACTAATGTCCCTGATTTCGGTTTTTCTCTTCACTTTGCTTCTAATTCGCTTATTGATTGATCTTACTGTTTCTCTTTGTTTTAGATTGTTACGAACTGTATGGAGCATATAAAGGTATGTTATTGATTCAATATGTATCTTCGTACATATTTCACTTTTAGTTTAGTTCTTGCATCTGGAAAAGTTGGTTTACATGGCTCATAATATTGAGCATAATTGCTTGTGGAAAGCAACTTTTGAACGAATCCTAGATACTGATAAAGGCTCAGTCTGAGAGATCCTATCATAAAGCCATTGTGCGCCTCTTACTTAATAGCGTGACTACATACAATATATCTTTCATTTGGTTTGTGTATTAAATTTCTTTAACACGAGTTTTTATAATGTGCTGTTTTCCGATGTGCTCTGTAGCTTGAGAAAACCAGAATAGAAGAACGAGAACAGTCAGAAGAAAAAGATGTGGCGCGTTTGAAAAAGGAAAAGGAGCGCAATGATGCTGAGATTCGCAAGTTGAAGCAGGAACTCAAATTGGTGAAAGAGACACATGAAAACCAGTGCTTAGATTTAGAAGCAAAAGCACAAAAAACTAAAGTCGAGTTGGAGAAGAAGTTAAAAGATGCGGAGATACAGGTAGCAGAGTCAACTAGGAAGGTGAAAGAACTGGAGAAGTTGTGCCAATCTAAATCTCAAAAATGGGAGAAAAAAGAGTGCACCTACCAGAACTTTATAGACAACCAGTATGGGGCATTGCAGGTTGACTTTAGAGAGTTTTCTAAACATAAAATATCTCTGGTAGTATCTTTAACTGATATAGATTTTGTGAATTATGTAGGATTTGAATGCTACTTCGGTGTCTATAAAGCACGAAGTCTTAAGGACACAGAAGAAATACTTTGAGGATCTAAATTACTATGGTAAGATTCATTGCTGTCAAAAATGTATATAATTGCTTGGCATCAATGCTTGATATTGATAATCACTTTTTCGTAGGTTTGAAGCTCAAAGGAGTGGCTGATGCAGCGAAAAATTACCATGTGGTGCTTGAAGAAAACCGAAAACTGTACAATGAAGTGCAAGAATTGAAAGGTAAGATTCTTTCAGTCAAGGTAGTTTGTTTGCATTAGACCATTCAAGACATGACTTTTGTTTTTTCTTTTGCCTTTTTTTAGGAAATATCAGAGTCTATTGCCGGATTAGACCATTCCTTCCAGGGCAAAACAGTAGACAAACTACCATAGAATACATTGGTGAAAATGGTGAATTGGTGGTTGCAAATCCATTTAAGCAAGGGAAAGATACGCATCGGTTATTTAAGTTCAATAAAGTTTTCGGTCAAGCAGCAACTCAAGGTTTAAACCTCTTTCCCTCTTTTCTATTGCTAGCTTTCTCCTCATCTTCTCCCAGTTTACATTTGCTTCATATATATAGATATAGATATTTATTTATTTATCTCCTGAACTGTTTTTCTTTTTATGCAGAGGAGGTTTTCCTAGATACTCGACCATTAATTCGATCCATTCTTGATGGCTACAACGTTTGTATATTTGCGTATGGTCAGACGGGCTCTGGAAAAACTTATACAATGGTAAATTACATGCTTGATTTTGGTCTTTTTATGTTTTAGCCAAGCATTATAAGTTTCTAATGGACATATTTTCATTTTGCTAATACAGAGTGGGCCAAGCATTACTTCAAAAGAAGACTGGGGTGTCAATTACAGAGCTCTGAATGACTTGTTTCACTTGACTCAAACTAGACAAAACACTGTCGTGTATGAAGTTGGTGTTCAAATGGTTGAGATTTATAATGAGCAAGTTCGTGACATACTTTCTGATGGTGGTTCCAATCGAAGATATCCTTTCCTAATCTAATATAATTATGAATATGTAGATTCATGTATATATATATATACATATGTATATGTATATGTTTGCATATGCTGCTCCTTATGGCATTTGGTTCTGTGAGTGCGTTTGATAGAAAATTTCCTTAACTTGCATACATTAGGGATTTGGAATACTGCCTTACCAAATGGGCTAGCTGTCCCAGATGCAAGCATGCACTGTGTGGGATCAACTGAAGATGTGCTTGAGCTGATGAATATTGGGCTCATGAACAGAACCGTGGGTGCCACAGCTCTTAATGAAAGGAGTAGTAGATCACATTGGTTCGTAAACTTCTTTCCTCAACTTATTTTACCTTCCAGTATTAAGTCTAGATTCTCAAAAGCAAAAACAATGTTGCCCAATTATCTGCAGCGTTCTTTCGGTTCATGTTCGTGGTGTCGACGTGGAAACCGACTCTGTGTTGCGGGGTAGTTTGCACTTAGTCGATCTTGCTGGAAGTGAGAGGGTTGATCGCTCTGAGGCAACTGGAGAGAGGCTCAAGGAGGCTCAGCATATAAATAAATCACTGTCAGCCCTTGGAGACGTCATATTTGCACTAGCGCATAAGAACCCTCATGTGCCGTACAGAAACAGCAAATTGACGCAAGTCCTCCAAAGTTCTTTGGGTATTTTATTAACCCTCTTTGTAGAAAACTTTTAGATTTTGGTTACACGTATTGCATGATATATCCATTGGCTTTGTGTTGTTGGTATCTTCAACTCTTTGTTTAAACTATTTTCTTTTGTTTTGTAGGAGGTCAGGCCAAAACTCTTATGTTTGTTCAAGTCAATCCTGATGGAGATTCATATGCTGAGACCGTTAGCACTTTGAAGTTCGCCGAAAGAGTTTCTGGTGTGGAATTAGGTGCAGCAAAAAGTAATAAAGAGGGACGAGATGTTAGACAACTCATGGAACAGGTCCTGATCTTCTTTCTCTCTCCATCTCTCTCTCCCTCTCAAGTTTTATTCTTGCCCACTGAAATAAAAAGAGGATAAATGTATTTGTATCTTGATATCATTTGACATAACAGGTATCAAATTTAAAGGATGTAATTGCCAGGAAAGATGAAGAGCTTCAAAATTTTCAGAAGCTAAAAGGTAATAATGTAACCGCCCTAAAACGTGGTTTGAGCAATTTAAGGTTGGCGGGGCCTCAATCACCTAGAAGACATTCTATAGGAGCTTCACCAAATGCCCGACGAGGAAAGGCCTCTGGTTTGTTTGGAAGAGCAAACTCAGATGTTGACAACTGCTCAGAATATAGTAGCAAGCATTCTGATTCTGGTTCACAGCATTCATCAGACGAACGTAAACATCGAAAGGATCTTCACCAACCATCCAAGTTTGCTGGTGGAGCGAAAGAAATTGACTTTGAAGAAGATATTGAACTCTTAGGCCTTGCAGATGCAGATTCTGAGGAAAGATTGAGTGATATTTCTGATAGTTGTCTTTCGATGGGAACAGAAACTGATGGCTCCATTAGCAGTGCAGTGGAGTTGACTCTATTCCCTGAAACCGCGAAGCCTCTTGAAATAATCGAACGACGTGAAACACACATGGCCTCTGAGAAACCTGAGAAATCATCTAAAATGGTGAAAACTGAGCCAAAAGACAGGTCAGTCTCCTCTATTAGCACACTTTCATAGAACAATCTGAATGATGGAGGTTTATTTACGGGTTCTTTTACTTGTTTTGTTTTGGGATTCTAAAAAGCAGAACTAATATTCCATCAAAGATTCCGAAGCAGACCTTGAAACCACCAGGTCAAACCAGACCTTCTCGTCTGTCAGTTGCCACTAGCTCCTCCTCTAAGGCCTTAACAAGTAATGTCTCCCTATACATCAACTCTTTGACTTGTGTCCTAAAAAACAAATGTGTTTGCCTAGTTACACTAAAACAGGCTCTAAGCCTACTTAGATTTCTATGAAAGAACATATGAAGTAGACGCTTGCTTATATACAACTGAGAATGTCCCATAGGATCATTAGTGTGAGTTTGCTCATGAGTCATCTTATCTTCTTGATTGGCCTCAGGTGCTAAAAGACCGACAATAAGCACGTCATCTTCAGCAAAACCACTCAACAGAAGGCGGTGAAGACTCGAGATTCAGATTCATCCCTATGGCTGGAGTAAGATTTGTGATGGATTTTGAGGTAATGGTGTTTAGTAAGCTAATTGTGTAACTAATTAAGCATATGCTATGATGTCTTTTTGTTCTTCTTCAATGTAAACCTAATTAACAAAGCACCGTAACTAAGTGTTCTTTAGTGTTAACTCAATCCTGTCCACGTAAGCTTTGAGGTTTCCTATATGATTCTGATGTTTTTACATATCGGAAAATTGAATCGCTTTATCATATTTCTGTTTCGAAGAGCTTGAACCCAATTTACTCATGAAATTGGAAATTTGGAATCATTGTCTTTGTTGCGTAACTTCATTCATGGGAATAAGAAGAGAATCTCGCAGTGACGGAAGATCTTGTTTGCGAAATGTAGAGAAATTTGTTTGTATATCTCTATATATCTATACTATTAAATCATATTTGTTGCTAGCCTAGATAGACAATAACAGTTTCAATTGAACCGGTAAACTTACCAATCAAATTGAACCGGTCCATGAACCAACCAAATAATGAAACCGGTCGTCTTCTGATTCAATTTGTGTTACTCTCTGAACAATAGTAGAAAGCTCACACATTTTTCCACTCCACTCCAGTGCTCCACTCCTTTAGTTTTTTATAGATTGAAAAGGAAATTAACAAAATCAGACGAAACAAAAATGTTGGCTAGGGTTTGGAGATTGGGATCTTCTTCTTCTTCTCCTTATTCTGCTTTTGCTGGATTGACCAGTACAAGGTTGATTCATCATCCAGCCGCCGAGAAAGGTACGGATGGAAAAAGTCTAGTTTCTTTGAAAGAAGCAATTTTAGGAGGAGAGAGTTTGAAATTGAGAAGTGATTCTCATGATAATATCAAAAGCTTAGATGTTGCGATTAATTTGTTCGATGAAATGGTTCAGTCTCGTCGTCGCTATTCAGTAATTGATTTCAACAAAGTAATAGGTGTCATCCTGAAGATGAATCGACCCGACGTTGTGATTTCTCTTTATCGGAAGATGGAAATGCGGCGGATTCCGTTTGATATCTACAGCTTCAATATTCTGATAAAATGTTTCTGCAGCTGCTCCAAGCTTTCCTTTGCTTTGTCTACGTTTGGAAAGCTCACCAAACTTGGTTTCCAGCCTGATGTCGTTACGTTTAACACACTGCTCCACGGGTTATGTCTCGAAGATAGGATCTCTGAAGCCATAGTTTTGTTTGATCAAATGCTTGAAACGGGATACGCACCCAATGTCATAACGTTCAACACAGTGGTGAATGGTCTTTGCCGCGATGGTCGAATGTTGGAAGCAGTAGCTCTGGCTGATCGGATGGTGGTAGAACATGGTCATCAACCTACCGAAGTTAATTACGGAACAATTGTGAACGGATTGTGTAAGATGGGCGACACTGTCTCGGCCTTGAATCTGCTTAGGAAGATGGAGAAAAGCCACATCGAAGCCCATGCTGCAATCTACAATGCAATCATTGATCGTCTTTGCAAAGATGGACGTCTTGTTGATGCTCAAAATCTTTTTATTGAAATGCGCGAGAAAGGAATTTATCCCAATGTAGTTACCTACAACTGCATGATAGACGCTTTTTGTAACAATGGTAGATGGATTGATGCTGAACGATTGCTGCGTGATATGATTAAAAGGGAAATCAGTCCTGATGTTGTAACTTTCAATTCATTAATCAGTGCATTTGTCAAAGAAGTGAAGTTCTCTGAGGCTGAAGATTTATACGAGGAGATGCTCCACAGAGGTATAGTCCCAAATGCTATCACCTATAACTCAATGATCGATGGATTCTGCAAGAAAAACCGCTTAGATGAGGCGAAGCAGATGTTTGATTCGATGGCTAGCAAGGGCTGCTCTCCAGACGTAGTGACATTTAATACACTTATAGACGGATGCTGTAGGACTAAGAGGATAGATGATGGAATGGATCTTCTCCATGAGATGACTAGAAGACGAATAGTTGCAGATACAGTTACTTTCAACACTCTTATTCACGGGTTCTTTCAAGTGGGTGATCTTAATGGCGTCTTAGACATTTTCCAAGAGATGACTTCCACTGATGTGCGTCCTAATATCGTAACTCTTAACACTTTGCTAGACGGTCTCTGCAATAATGGGAAACTAGAAAAGGCACTGACAATATTCGAGGTAATGCAGAAGAGTAAGATGGATCTTGATACTAGTCACGCCTTTACTGGTGTGGAACCTGATGTTCAAACTTACAGTATACTGATCAGCGCATTTGTCAAAGAAAGGAAATTCTCTGAGGCTGAAGAATTATATGAAAAGATGCTCCATAGAGGTATAGTCCCCGATACTATCACCTATAACTCAATGATCAATGGGTTCTGCAAGCAGAACCGCCTAGATGAGGCAAAACAGATGTTTGATTTAATGGTTAGCAATGGCTGCTCTTCAGACGTAGTGACATATAATACACTTATAGATGGATGCTGTAGGACTAAGAGGGTAGATGATGGAATGGATCTTCTCCATGAGATGTCTAGAAGACAAATAGTTGCTAATACAGTTACTTACAACACTCTTATTCATGGGTTATGCCAAGTGGGCGATCTTAATGCCGCTCAAGACCTTTTCCTCAATATGAATTCTCATGGTGTGTGCCCTGATATCTTAACTTATAACATTTTGCTGGATGGTCTCTGCGACAATGGGAAACTGAAAAAGGCATTGGAAATGTTTGAGGTTATGCTGAAGAATAAGATTGATGTTGATATTGTTAGTTATAGCATCATCATCCATGGAATGTGCAAGGGTAGTAAGGTGGACGAGGCATGGGACTTATTTTGTAGTCTCCCCGTCGATGGTGTGGAGCCTGATGTTCAAACATACAACATAATGATACATGGATTTTGTGGAAAAGGTGCAATTTCTGAAGCAAATGCGCTATTCCAGAAAATGAAGGACGATGATTATGTACCAGATGGCTGTACATACAATACACTAATCAGAGGACATCTTAGAGCTAAGGAAACTGAGGCATCAGCTGAACTTATCAAGGAAATGCGAAGCAAGGGGTTCTGTGCAGATGCATACACCAAGAGAATGGTAGATGATATGATATCTGCTGGCAGATTGGACAAGAGCTTTGTGGATATGCTATTTTAGTGTTTGGTGTGGTGTTTCTTGTGGCAAGAAATCTGTCTTAATCTTGTTCCTTTTATGGTATGTCCTACTCACTTTTGTCTCGTTACTTGTGTTCATTTCGGATGTTTGATGCTATCTGTGACATGTACTAGGATTTTGCAGAGGTTTGAGCTTCTTAAGATTTGCAAGAAGCTTCTCGAGGAACGAAACGAGGGTGTGTCTGAAGAATAATAAACGTTGTTAGTAGATCGCTTCTTGTCTTGTCCTTCTCTAGATTACATGTAATCTCAAAACTGAATCCAGATATTATCTCATATTTGTTTTCGAATAACTTGGCTGCTTGTACTCAAAGTTTGAGGTTTAACTTATGAAAATGGAATCATTCTGTCTCGCAGTGAAGTAGACCTTGTATTGAAATTGTAGAGATATCTTTGAATTACTTGAAAAATTATTTAAAAAGAGCAAAAATCTCTCTTCCCATTGCAGATTTGGATGTATGTATTAAGTAACAACAATGCAGCTGAAGAGAGCAAAACATAGGGTCTGTAATCTCTCAGACACGAACTCTTTTGACAAATTATAAACTGTGTGCAAGCACAAAAGCAGAAATTGTGAGTGAAACAATTTTAAAAGCTCATTACCAAAAAATAAAAAATAAAAAACATGCCTACCAAAACTATGCATGGGAGTTTTGATCAAAGTCAAATCGGTAAAATGGTGGTGAGTATTATTCTAAATTCTAATGGTGATACTTCTCGGTTTTGCAGTTATTTGCCGTTACAAGAATAAGCAAGACAAGAAGGGGCGATGAAATGCATTTATTCTTTGGTTAGTAACCTTTTGATATATACTATTACCATCAGTGTTGGAATTGCTGATAGACTGCATCTTCTGAGAGCGATAGCATAAGAACTTTTTTTCGAGAATAGCAATAATGCTGCTTGTTGCTTATGCTCCATGTTAACCTTTTTTCAATTCTTGGAAGAGAAATGTTTGTATGTGATGGTACTGAATCTTTTTGGAAAACAGGTTTTATTTTCAATAAGTTTTAAGCCAATTTCAACACTACCAAAGTCTCTCTCTCTCATTCTCTTAACATTGTGAGAAGTGTTAAACAAGCCATAAGCAAATTACCCATTAAAAATAAAAACGTGAAGATATAAAATTTTATCCACCAGATTTACTCTAACACCTTGGATAACATTACACAGGTTGATCAGCAAAGGCGCAAATCTAATGGTTTTGAGGGCAAAATCTACTAAGAGAATCGAAAACATGTTGATGTCTTTAAACATCTAAATAGAAAGAAAAAAAGAGCAAAATGCAAAAGAAGCCCACATCATTTTGCCAACTTGAAAAACCCTTTATAGTTCCCTCTATATTTTTTTTCGGCAGTTCCCTATTTCATTTCTTTGATCGTCCCGAAAGAAGAGAAGAAAAAAAGATGAAAAAGCTTAGGAGAGATTTTGGTGAGTTGCTTCGTTCCTTTTATAATTTTGTTTTTAGAGAATTTCAAATTGAATGAAAGTTACGATCTAGTTTCTGAATCGTTTTGTTGAAGCTGAAGAAGAAGCAACTCGCGGAGTGAAAAGGTTTCATGATCTGTTTCAGCCTATTGTGGGTAAGTCGTTGCTTAGAAGTTATGGCAATGCAGAAGCGAGAGGCCAGACTGGATCACGTCTGCCTTCTTTGGTGCATAGAGAAATACATGCACTGACCTCATTTTCCCCTTACATTCTAAGGTATTAAATTTGTGAATTGTTTTTCTTCAATCTTCAATGTTCTCTCTCATGTTACATACAAAGAGTCGTCTTCATTTTTGTTGTTTTTGCAGGAAGGATTTTGCAAAGAAGGAGCTGAAAGAGGAGGTTGTGCGACTAGGAGTTGAGCTCTCGCTATATATGGCTGAGTCCATGTTCTTGCTGTGTGATGACATTCGTAGTATGTTATGGTTCTGCAACAAGTTATGGAGAGATGCAATAAAGGACTTGAATCGTGATTGTCCCGTGCTACAAAGGCTGTTTCGTGTTCAACACTATGTCTACGCAAAATATATCCAACCCAAGAATGGTGTGTATGTAAATGATGGCAAGAATTTCCGTCCACTGGGAACTGACCAGAACGACTTGGGAGAACTTTTACGCTGCACATAAAGATCTGGACCTTGTTTCTTCGATTCTCAGAGAAGGCAAAGAAGAAAGCTGTTCAGATTGCAGAGAGTTTACGTCTAGCATTGAAGAAACGCTGAAGAAGATAGATGACAAACTGAGCTCTGCAAAGGCTGTTGCTGAGGAGAATGGGTTTGCGAGGGAAGCCATGGAGTCTGACATTATGGGAATCTGGAAGTCTCTCTTTTACAAACATACCTTCGATGCATGGGCTCTGGAAATGATCAGGCGAGGGGTTATCCACGACATGTTTGAGCCTCTCATGAGAGAGCTATTAGCTGCATCAGCAACACATTAGGCTAAAGACTATTTTCTTCTTGCTTTTTTTTTCTCGTATCTTATCGGATTAGACAATCTTGGATGTAATAATGCACTTTAGATCACCCATTTTGCTCAACAATAGGATAAAACCGAACCGGTTTATTGCTTGACAAGCCAAACCGGTTTTCGATAAACATTAGATTTAAGCAGTGTCAAGAGCCAAAAATCATTTCTTTAGAGCAAGTAGTTCCTTTGGAAAAAGTTTGCTATAATGAATAGAACAGCCTTCATGTTCAATACGAGCCTACTTCTTGAAACAGAGGAGAAAGCTAGCAATTCATATATGCATGGAAAAGATCTTGTTTTGTTTTAAATCATTCAATCAGAGAGAGAACATATCTAGTGTATCAATAAGAGCTGAATCCAAATCTCTGAACAAAGAACATCATTTTTTATTTACTTGTCCTTTAAACTATATGAAGCGAAGATAAAAGGACATAAAAGTTAACAAAATATTTAGATTTTGTATGAAACGAATATGGACTTGTTCTATACAATTTTGGAAGATAAGATCCGATGCAAAGAAGACATCAAGTGTCAACACAAACAATCATTTGGAATTTCCGTAGTTTTTACCAAAAATGATGACTATAATCAGAATAAACAATCAAAATCCAAATAAAAGAATTAGAAAAGCCTCAAGTCATTTAGTTGAATATCTTTTTTTTTTATCCTTTCAAAGTTCATTCTAAATTTATTTAAAGAATGCCACTAGCTCCTCCTCTAAGGCCTTAACAAGTAATGTCTCCCTATACATCAACTCTTTGACCTGTATCCTGAAAAACCAAATCCGTTTGCCTAGTTACACTAAAAATCAGGCTCTAAACACAGATATAAAGTAAATGCTTGCTTATATACAACTGAGAATTTCATTTAGGATCATTAGTGTGAGTTTGCTCATGAGTCATCTTATCTTCTTGATTGGCCTCAGGTGCTAAAAGACCGACAATTAGCACTTCATCTTCAGCAAAACCACTCAACAGAAGGCGGTGAAGACTCGAGATTCAGATTCATCACTAGGGGCTGGAGTAAGATTTGTGATGGATTTGATTTAGTAGCTAATTGTGTAACTATGCATATGATGTCCTTTTATTCTTCTATGTAAACCTAATTAGCCATAGTTAAGTATCTTTTAGTGCTAAACTTAATCCTATCACGTAAAATTTGAGGTTTCCTATATGATTCTGATGTTTTTTACATATCGGTGAAAATCGCTGGATTATGGCCCGTTATGTAACGCATGCATATGATATTATTACCTTTTTGTCAACTTCTTTGGTAATCGCTAAAAATAGATAACTAAAAACGGATACTCAATACAGTTTGATGAGGGATACGTAGTGTTAACGTAAAAAGCTTATAAATTTTTCAAATCCAATACCAAGGGCACTTTAATTAGTCACTTCCATGCATGTTTGTGGAAACTTTCGCTGACTCAAATCAGAAACATGTTACTTATATAGTCTGAAATTTTGACATCAAAAACATACCAGGCATATACTTTACACATTTATTTTCTTACAAAATAAACATTAAACCCAATAGAAACTAAAAGATATTTAACAAAAAAAAACGATATAAACTGAAAGATAATATATTTGGGGTTTTGGAAACACAAGTTAAACAACACAGGGCACGTCACACAAAATAAGAGAAAGACAAATAAAAGTCAGTTGTTACAATCCTTAAATCATCACTAGATTTGATCATAAACCCATCAGTGCTAACAACGTAGCTGTCATGATTGCAATACACGTTCTCCCATATATATTGTTTCCTGTGAAACCAAATAAGAAGAGAGCAAAAACATATATTGACTTTGGGTTTCACTTGATCTGATGGATATTTCACTATAATTGAATTTGAAGTTTTTAACAAGCTTTTTACTTAAGCTCTGAGTTCTGCTCTACAACAAAGGGGATTAATGATGACAAATAAACGGGTGGAAAACTTAATGCAACTGTGAAGACAAAATCTTAAACAAAGATAATAATTAAAATATTAGAAATATCATTGATAAAGGCTTTTAATTTAAAAAAGAGAAGAAGATATATACTCATCTTTTGTAAAGCAAAGACTCACTACGTTTGGTTGGAAACCGGAGATGTTATAACGTACGAGACATTTAGGATAGAAGATCTGAGCTCAAAGAACCTGGCTATTGCTGCAACACCCGAAGAGTTCTTGGACCGCACGTCTCAAGCAGGAGGTGCAGTTTCTTGGATCAAGATCAGGACTACACTGGACCATTGCCTCTAAATCATATGAAGTCACACGTTCTTGATCCTCCACAAAATATGGAATCGACGAAGACAAGGATGTTCTGAGGATAAGATCTTTCATTTTTCCATGCATTATTCGGTTGAGCAATTGTGTAGAGTCCACAGAAGGGATCAGAGAGTGTACAGAGGCACTAGGTGTATCCACAAGGAGCGTAAAGAAAGCAAGATCCGAGTACCGAACCATACACTCGTCATAGAATATGAAAGATTCTTTGTTATAAGTGCAGTTTTTAGCGATTTCTAGCGTTGCTCTATGTACACAGTCAGAACAAGAAGTTTTGTTGATGTCTCCTCTGCAAAGGAACATCCCATAGACTGTGTTTGGGCTAAGACCAGCCGTGGCGTTGGAATAGCTTCCAAGGGAGGATCGGTCACGTAGAGCGGAGAGGATCGCGGCGCGGTTTGATCCATAAGGGCTGGTTCTAGTGAACTCGCTTTCATTGCAGAAGGTGGACATGTGATAAGGTCGGGACATGATTCTGAAAGATAAGAGAGAGAAAAAGATACAAAACAGAGCAGACGCGGCAGAGAAAGTCATATTGGTGTGATGATAGAATAGAACAGAACACGCTATGTAAAGAAAGAATAGCTTGTTTTATAAAAAAAAAACATTCAAATCAGTAATGTCCTCATATAAATGGTAGACCAATTCAGAGGAAACTTTGAATTCGATTTTCTTCTTATATAAAATACTAATTATCTTTGCTGGCTTTTCATGATTAGATAAAGCCAAAGGCAAAAGATACAGTTGACATATTGGTTGTCTTTTGTGAAAGATCTGAAGCAAAACATAAGATTTGTTCTTACAGTTTTGTTTTTTTTGAAAGACTGTTTTCTTCTCGCTTTTTTCTCTATCTTATCAGATTAGACTATCTTTTAAATTAATGTAATAATTATGCACTTTAGATTTCACATTTCGTGGAACAATTGTTACCCTTTTTATCTTCTAAGTTTGATGATCAGAAGCCTAATACCGTATTGTGTTCGAAATCCAACAATCTGAATTTATTTCTTGACAAGCCAAACCGGTTTTTGATAACATTAGATTTTTGATTAAGAGCCAAAATGATTCAGATAATTTCTTTAGAGCAGCCTTCATGAAGGGTAAAAATTGGAAATAACATTTTATCTTATTTTCTGATTTGAACATCGATAATGTTACCACAACAAAAACAAATAAATTATTAGTGTTAACTTTTCTTGAAATGGTGAACTCTGAACCCTAAGTTTGGATTATTTTAGACAAGAGCTCAACAAATCACACGTAACACTTATCATAGGAACATGAATAGTCGTTAAGCAAAAGAAGAAGAAAAGAAGCATGAACAGTCTATACAATCCTTACATCATGAGATTTGATCATAGACCTACAAGTGCTAATGCCGAAGCTGTTATGACAACAATAAAAGTACTCTCAAATATTTTGTTTCCTGCAAAAATAATAAAGAGTAAAACATGATATTAAGTTATTAACAATATGGCCGTCTGTATATGCCAGATTATATAAAAAATCTAATTTTCTTGGGGTGCAAAATTTAAATATTCTATGCTAACCTTCTATAAAACCAAGACTCGGGACGACGTCGTTCGGTGGCAAAGAGGATGTGTTAAACCTGACGAGACATTTAGGAAGGAAGTTGAGAGCCGAACGAGACTGGCTGCAACAGTCCAAGATTCCTTGGACAGCAAGTCTCAAGCATACGGTGCAGTTTCCTGGATCAAGATCAGGACTACACTGGACCAATGTGTCTACCGCATATGAGCTACCAAACTCATTCACATGCTGTTTATCCATCACGAAATATGGTTCCGGCCACAAAATCGTCGATGCTGCTCTTGTGATAAGTTTGTTCATCTTACCAGGAAGTTTTTCTCCGAACCGACTCGTAATAGGAAAATTACTGGTAGAGGGTAATAAGGCGTTTGGTCCTTGTAGTTCTTGGAGTCCAAAGAAGGAATAATCCGAGTAACGAACCATACACTGTTCATAAAACACGAAAGCTTCTTTTTGAGAAGTGCAGCTTCTAGAGATTTCTGTAACTGCGTTCCGGACACAGATTCTACAGGTTGATTTGGTGATGTCTACTCTACAATGGTACATACCATAGACTGTATCGGGGCTAAGACCCTTCGTGACGCTGAGATAGGGTGGTGTGGTGGAGGAAGTGGTCCGGAGATACTTGAGAGCGGATCTACGGTTTGTATCATAAGAACTGTCTTCTGTGAAATTTTCAGATCGGTTGTTGCAAGAGGTGAGCAAGTGATTAACTCGAGGCTGGGAGATGGTTTGGAGAGATGAGAAAGAGAAGAAGAAGAAGAAGAAGAACCAACATAGAGCCGAAGAAAATGAAATGACTCTTGCCATTTTTGTATATTCGAATCTCTTGTTTATTATGTAGACAGAAACAAAGTACAGAGCAGTTCAGAATTTATAGAAGGATATATGTATATTTTGAAACAATCAATTATAATGCTCAAACATAGCGTCTTATACCAATTCAGAGGGAGAACATCTGAACATGTTATGTTGACATAAATACTCATTTTTTCATTTTCAAGTTAATGTGATGATTTTATTAATGACAATTAATGAAGGCTTGAAGCCATATATTCTTGTACAGAAAATATCATCTTTCATTTATTTTCTTTAAACCAATTAAAATAAGACAAAAAAAACATATAGTTAACACACAATTATCGGTTTTGTTAGCGTATAAAGCAATATAATACATACAATTGTTCAGTAGCTCTATATCATTGTGGAAGACACGATTTTGGTGCGGTATAGAGAAGAGGAGAAACAACTTAGTCTCCATACCTTCAATGAAACAAAGGAAGCTTCAAGGTCCAACTGTCCAAGTTTCGACTTTTTCCCTTTCATTTATTTGTTAATTCGTTTTTTTTTTAGCACTTTTGTCAGAAAGGATTCTTTCCAAAAAGAGTAGTTATTTAAACGTGGGGATAATAAAGTATTTCTATACTTTAAAAAGTGAAAAATAAAGGGAATGATATAAGCATAGAAGAAAATGTATTAGATGACTTTTATTTTGAATTTTCTGGTCCATATTTTCGAAAGTTGTACTTAATTTAGTACTAACTAAAACTGTTGACAATTAGCAAAAAAAAAAGTGTAAAATGTCAAAGATATCATCGATTCAATACATGCGTAGAGCGTAGCTCTATAATCCTCTTGATTGATGTCCACTTGCAAATTGCAATGTCTAACAATTCGCACCGATCAGACGATCAAGTGGCTATTCTTAACAACAACAAAAATTGTTGAAGAAGACTACCTTAAACACTGAAAAACTATTTAACCTTATTTGTTGCCTGGACTTTTTACTGCTGATACGGCTAGCTACCATTCTCATCATCACGTTCCCAGATGGCGGATTTAGAAACTTTTTTTTTTTTTTTCAAAGTACTTTTAGTTGAAAACATATTTAATAAAAGAGACTTTTTTATAAACTCATTAAAATAACATATTAAATCAAATTTATCTAAGATTTATTCAATAAAAATAAAAAATAGGGGGCACGTGACCCAGTACCACACACCTACGTCCGCCCCTCCCAGCCACGCTATATCCAGACGTGTATGGCAGCAGCAACAACAGTTTGGTTCACGTCGTGATACACAATCTTCAAAACTAAATATTTGTATTTTTTTTTCTCTAGAATTTTATTTTCCTATCAGCAGTTGATGTTTTGAATTTGTTAAAGTCTGAACACCAAATTGTATATGTGCTAGTAATCAATTAGGTATGCAGATTTTTCTTTTCTTTTTGGTTTTAAAAGTAGGTATATATAGGTGTTCAGTTAAATTAATTTCCAGTCCAGTCCATGCATACAGCCCCATTTTTATTTCGCCAATCCATCCAATTAAATTAAACGTCAGCCAAACACAATGAAAAGCATAGTGAATTTCATATATTCAGGGAACTTTTTTTATTAACGAGAATTAACACTTCAAATGTCTCAACAAAAAATAATACATCGAAGGTGTCACACATATTCGTGGAATGAAAATATAAATCTATCTTCATTCTTCAGAATCATTGGATTCGATCATAAACCCACAAGTGCTAACACCAAAGTTGTCATGACAGTAATGAACATTCGCCCAAACATTTCGTTTCCTGCAATACATAAAAACAAGCCAGACATATATGTCAATGCATGCTTCAGCTGCTAATTTTATTATCTTCTCTTGATATAGTTGGATTTTATAATGAGAAAATCATTAATTATCTCAGTTTTTTGTCAACACATATCTCAATTATAATATGCAAAATATCTCTGTTTACTTCCAATTTTTTTTTTATTTCTAACAATAATATAATCAATCTATTTGCTATGACTATGTCATATCAAATTTTCTTTTGTTTTTACGTTTACATATATATTACAATATTTTTCTAAATATATATTTAAATTTTTTAACATTTTTTCTACTCGTTCCCATAATTTTTTTTTTTGGAAAATTGTAATTAAACGCAATACAGAAAACCGAATTTCTTTCTTTTCAGGTTTCTCAGTTAACAGATAAATTTTGATTAAATAATGGGAAAACGAGGTATGTTGCTCACCTTTGTATATTAACGTGTAAACGTAAACAAAATTTAAAACCATCAAGGCCACTGAATTATGCTCACCTTTCATAACGCTCATAGAAGATGAACCGCTCTGTGAACCAGTTGTGTCATATTTCAAAAGACATTTGGGAAGAAAGATGTGAGCCCAACGAGCATTGTTACAACACTCTGTCATTTCTTTGACCGCAAGTCTCAAGCAGAGGCCGCAGTTTTTTGGATCAAGATCAGGACTACACTGAACCATTGTATCTAACCAATACGATTCCAATTGGTTCACTTGTTTTCTATCCTTGATGTAATACGGCGTCGAAGAAGACAAAGAAGACTTTGATGCTGTGAGGATAATTAGCTGTTCGACCTTATCGGATAGCACGAGCCGGAACGCAAACAAAAGAGAAGTAAAAGAAACATTAGAATATTTAGCGACGTAAGGCGCGGAGTCGACTAAGACCAAGAAAGAAATGTCCGAGTATCGAACCATACACTCTTCATAGTATATTATGGCTTCTTTTTGATAAGTGCAATTTTTAGCGACTTCTTGGGTTGCGGTTTTGACACAGACTGAACAAGATGTTTTGGTGATGTCTCCTCTACAGAGGAACATGCCATGGACTGTGTCGGGGCTAAGACCGATTGTGACATTGGAATATGTTCCGAGGGAGGAAAGGTCTCGGAGAGAAGAAAGTAGGGTTTCACGGTTTGACTTGTATGAGCTGGTCTGTGTGAAGTTGTCGGATAACTGGTTGCAGAAAGTGTGCATGTGTAGAGGTTGGGACATAGTTTGGTGGGTTAACAGAGAGAAGAAGAAGAGGCAAAACGGAACAGCAGAGAATCTAATGAAAATTTTCATTTTCTTGTTCTTTCTTGTGTATCAAGATAGATTAAAACAGAGGAGAAAGCTAGCAATATATAGGGGAAAGTTCTTGTCTTATTTTATTTAATTCAAATATGTAGTGTCTTATACCAAATCAGAGGGAGAACATATCTAGTATCAGGTGAATAATCAGTTAATTTCATCAATAAGAGTTGAATGGAAAAAAAAAAATCTCAAAGAAAATAAGATCGAGTTGAATCCAGATTTCTTTACATTAAAATATCATCTTTTAAATACTTGTTCTTTTTTTGTAACAAGGGTTATATATACTTGTTCTTTAAACACAATATTTAGCTTTGTTAGCGTATGAGGTTGAACATGGACTTGTTCTGAACAATTTTGGAAGACAAGATCTGATGCAAAGAAACAATCAAGAGTCAACACAAATTAACAGTCATTTGGAAGTTCGATCCATAGTATCTACACACAAAAAATGAAACAAGAAAACCCAAATAAAATAGTTATAAAAGTCATTAATTTAGTTGAAGATCTTTAAATCTTTTCATACTTTGTTTTAGAAATTATTTAAAGGGGTTATTTTATAGGCATTTTGAGTTAAAACGGTTCAAGGGCTAACTAATAGCTAAAAGTATCGTAGTTATAGAGATCTCCAAAAGATCATATATAGTTTAATTATATTTATACTACGTACAACATAATCTGATATTTTTAAATTTTATGGATAAATTTATTCGTTTGTTTTATTTTGTTTGGTGCTCTAACGTCTTATATCCTGAACAATAATTTATACGTCTGAACCATAATCCAAAAATACTTCAGAAATCCTCTTTTTAACTCTAGAAATTAAAGTGAAAAGGATTTTTTTTTTTTGGATGTGGATATAATCCATATCAATTGCCTTAAGTTCCACGACAACGAACCGCATGGTCATGCAATTTTCGTTGACTTCGATCAAGAAGCCACGGAAGGATCTTAGATTAGTTTTACCATCTTTGGCTAGTTTTAATAATTTTAAAAGAGGGTAACTATAATAGCCTTCAAAAATCGTGAAATTATTTTAAATAACCTTCAAAATTTTTAATTATTAGAATAACCTACGGTACATATTCTACCATTTTGACATTTGTTGAGAAAAAACGTAATTACAAAACTGCCATTATTATTTATAATCCACATCAACAAAAGTTTGATTTATTTACGAAAAAACCAACACGCTCAAATATACAAGTTTATCAATATTTCACGGTAGACTTATAATTTTTTGGTAGACTTATATTTGAAACCGTAAATTTGTTTTGGTTCAGTAGATTTATTCGAAAACGATAGATTTGTTTTGAAGTCGATAAACTTATTTTGATAGATTTATTCTTATGTTAAGTAGAGATGTTAGTGGTCAGTAGACTTATTAAATTTCTAGTAGACTTGTTTATAATGAAGATAGATTTGATACGATCTGGTAGATTTTTTTCGACAAAGTTAACTTTGGTTGACTTTTTGGTAGACAGTATACAGGATTTGTAGATTTATCCTATTTGACAGTAGATTTATTTTCCTCTGAGACAGACTTTTGTGTAATAATAATAGATTTATCGTTGGATGGTTTGAGTCTCAATAATTTTTGTCATAATGGTAGATTTATTTTTAATGACGGTAGATTAATAATGCTTTGGTAGATTTAATAGTGTGTTGGTAGATTTATCTTCGTATTGGTAGATTTATTGTTGAAATGGTAGATTTGTTAGTAGACACGGTAGACTTAATGAATGATAAAATACAGTTACTATATTTTTATGTGTAGTAGACTTATTTGAAGAGACAGTAGATTTATTAACAATAGACAGATTTGTACAAAACTTGGTAGATTTATTAATAATGACAGTAGATTTATAAAAAATTTTGAAAAACACAAAATTGGTAGATTTATCGTAAATTGGTAGATTTAATTATAAATAGGTATATATATATGATATTGGTAGATTTATCTGAAATTGATAGATTTTTTATTTATTAATGATGGTAGATTTATTGAAACTACGGAATGTCAAATGACAATTTTACCCTAAAAAAAGTTTATATTTGCAAAAAAAATCAGGCACCCATCATGAAGATGGTCGTCACAGGACTAAGTATGACAAAAATTATTGTTTGGTGGTAGATTTATTGTAATGATGGTAGATTTAGTTTAATATATGAATTTTTTGAAGTACTAAAATGTCAATAACAAATGAAAAGTTGTATTATTACTTTAATCTATATTGAACCATTTAGAATATTTGGTTATTTGCTAGACAATGCTTGATTGTGTTAGAAATGACAAATGGTTTTTCTTTTTATTTGTGCTTGTTTGTTTTCTTTTTTAGCATATAAAATGAATATGTATTTTAATTTGTTTTATATTATTGGGTTGTATCATATGTTTTTAGTTTATATCTCATTCATTTTGATTATACATACTGTTGATACTGTGTATCACACAAAGAGTTTTTATTGGTTTATTGATGTTATAGCTGAACTCAAGATGAGCTGCCTACGTATCCTTGAGAAGGGATCAAGCCATTCGTAGTTCTGTTATTAAAGTTGTGTGTGATCTTTGAAAGAAGAGGAGTCTCTTCTATTTATAGGGCTTTGAAATCGGTCTCTCTCGACGATTTCCTTTTTCTATTTGGATTTGAATTCGAGAATATTTCTTTTTCTTGGATAATATTAAGGAAATATTCCGTAAAGTTTAGATGTTAATGCCGATATTGTAAATCGGGTTTTAGAAGACCATAAGCTATTAATGGGCCGAATATCTTTTGGATATGAACCATCGTAAATCGGGATCAATTGGGCCGATTTCGGTTCATACCGGACTAAACCGGGGGTGCGGAGTACACCACCAACACATACTAAGTAATTATTAAATTATTATTTAAAAAGAAATTTACTATAATTTCGAATAAATCTATCAAATCCTAAATTAAATTTACCATTAAATAAACAAATCTACCACTATTCAAGCAAACAAATCTACAAATATTTTTTTGATAAACAAATCTCCATTTCCGTGCCAGTAACTCACTCCCCTTCCATCATATTGTTTATCTTTTGATCCACCATTCGTCGTCATTCACCTACTAGAGAAGAAGATAAATACACAAAATCCAAAATAAATCTATCATTATTTCAAAAATAAATCTACCATTATATCAAAAATAAATCTATCATTATATCAAAAATAAATCTACTGTATACTAAACCTATACAAAAATAAATCTTTCATCATTTGACAACAAATCTACCACTACTAGGAAAATAAATCTACAATTAATGAAAATCTACGAATAAGTCTACCATCATTGGCGGAATTTCGTCGAACAATTGGTGGGCATATCTCTTGAATCATCACTTTAGACGGTGATTGCCCTAAAAAATTCAGCGGCGGTGTTTAAAGTTTTCTTGGCGGTTAAAAAAGACGAAAAGACAAAAAGAAGAAGACAAAATAAGAAAACAAAAAAAAAATAAAGAAGAAAACGAAACGGAGAAGATGAAGAGATAAAGGAGAATGGAGATACCTTATTTACTTCAAGCCGGAATCGATGGCCTTAAAACTAGAACAGTTATACAATCTTGCCGGAGAAGAAGACGGCTTCGAAATCGGAACCACAATCGCGGCAAAGATTTGAGAGGTTTTTTAAAAGAGACACAATTAGGGTTTTTAACCCTTTTGTTTATGTATTTCTAATTTTATTTATTTATTTATTTAATTTTTTTGTTTATTATATAGATAAATATAAAAAGGAAAAATCATAAAATTTAAATATAATGGCATTTTTGTTATAAAAACGAAAACATAAATTTTAATGTCTTTAACCAATTTATTAAAATTAGTTTAATTTTTCAAATTTGGGGTAGAGTTATTCTAGTAAAGAGGCAACTTTTGAAGGTTGTTCTAGTAATTATCTCTAGTTTTAATATTCGTAAAATTTGAATAGTAGTACATGAAATATTACTATTTCGGACTCTTTCGTTCACTTCTCCTGTATGTTTCTTTTCTTCTCTATAAGCAAAGAAAGTAAAATATTTGTAAACCGAATTCTTCCACAGTGGGAAATCAAAGTCGGGATAATAAAATAAATCTTAAACTTTAAAAACAGAGATTAATAACCATGTCAAAGATAATGTATTAGATGACTTTCATTTCGAATTTCCAAATTGTTGACTAGTTTAAGAAACGAAAAGTGTTGACAAAATATCAACCTTAAAATACTTCAATTGGGACCACTAGGATCAACTATAATTCTAAGCAACTAACAATAAATAGCACTGAGAACATACTAACAATTATTAATTTGACCCAGCTATGCGAATATTTATGTACATCTTTCGCTGTAAACTGATAAATGATAACCCTAAGAACAAGTTTGTACCTTTTCGTTTCTTCTTAATTTGACTTTCAATTTCTTGATAAATCATATATGATGACCCCGTCAAATTTTTTTATAAGAATAATACAATTTATGTTTTAGCAGTTTAACCACTAGATTTGGTGTATCATGTTTTAACAATGCTTAGTAAAAAAATTGAAAATAAGATTTCGTGATACAGTCGTTGTGAATGAATCAATCTAGACATTAATGTTTATGTACAGTGTTAATTAGCTGTAGCAAAAAGTATTTAAATGGAAAAATTGAATATATCATAATTTCTTCTCCTTTTTACTGATCAATCCACACAAACAGTATAATCAACATAATTTGTTTTTGACATTATATACATTTTTGTGATTTTGGATCACGAACATAACACATCAAATAGATTGAAGGAATACCACTTATTACACATCAATATTTACCATCCACAAATCATCAAATGTGATCACAAATCCACAAATGCAAACACCAAAGCCGCCATTGTAACAACAATTCTCCCAAATATTTCGTTTCCTGCCAGAAAAGTAAAGAAAGCCAAAAGAAACAAACTCAGAGCCAAGTCTATCAATAATAAGTTTAATCACATTATATAATAATTTTTTGAATAAAATCGGATGTTTTATCGAAGAATCTCCTTTATCTCTCTATGCAGTATGATCAAAAAGTATTACATAAAAATAAGTAATGTAATGATATACCTTTTATAACGTTAAAAGAAAACGATCCACTAAGACTTGGAACGTTCTGTGGCGGCGTGAAAAGCAGTGGCGGCGGTGGTGGTTGAGGTGTTTGCGATGAAGATGGAGGTGGCGAAAATTGAGCCGGGATGGTAGAGGCGGCGGAGATAGAGGCGGAGGAGATGACGGAGACGACGTTGGAGAAGGCAAAACAGAGGTTTTATACCTCAAAAGACATTTTGGAGTAAAGACAAGAGCCGAAGTTGGTAAACCGCAACAAGTTGAAACTCTTAAGAACGCAAATCTGAGACAAACAGTATTAGACTGGTTAACTTAAATTACGGTTTAGCTGGTTTACTCTGCTGGTTTAAGTTTCCTTTAGCTTTGACCAGTATATATATGTAAACACTGTACATTGTTTGAGGAATCACTGAGAAATATCTTCATTCTCTTTCTTGTTCGTGAGCTGAATTCGAAGTCGTGATATGGTATCAGAGCATAATCTGTTCATCCCTTCGATTTCATTCCTCTCGATCTCAATTCATGAGTGCGTCAGCGATCTGTGTTCATTCGTGATTTCTGCATTTCGCTTTTCTTGTTCTTTGTTGAAATCGTTCGAACGATCTTCATCTTCTTCTTTGATCTTTGATTTTTCCCTTTTTCAGAAGTTTTCTTTCACAATTTGTGATGTCTGCGAGCTCCGGTTCAAATCCTCAAGCTCAGATTGTCCTTCCACCGATCTTTACGAAAATCCGTACTATCTTCATAGCAACGATCACGCGGGGCTTGCACTGATGTCAAATCGACTCACGAGTGGCGCAGATTTCCATTCTTGACTGCGATCTGTTCGTCTCGCTCTCAATGTTAGAAACAAACTCCGCTTCGTCAATGGTACGATTCCTAAACCTCCAGATGGTGATGTGAACTCTGGATCTTGGTCACGATGTAATGACATGGTCTCTACCTGGTTATTGAATTCGGTTGCGAAGAACATTAGTGCTAGTTTGCTTTTCATGCCTACTGCTGAAATAGTTTGGAATAGCCTGATGAATAGGTTTAAGCAAGCAGATCTAGCTCGTATTTTTGAAATCGAACAAAAACTGTGTTCTGTGAATCAAGGTGCTCGTGATGTCAGCACATACTACACTGAATTGGTAACGTTGTGGGAAACGTATACGAATTTTGTTGAATTGCCGATCTGCACTTGTGGGAAGTGCGAATGTTCTGCGACAACAAAATGGCAAAAGATGCACGAAAGGAGTAAGGTCATGAAGTTTCTTATGGGACTAAATGAGTCTTACGAATCTACTAAGAGGCAAGTGTTGATGCTAAAGCCTTTGCCTAATATCAAAGAAATTTTCAATATGGTGTGCCAAGATGAGCGTCAAAGGGTATTGAAGCCAATTACAAGTGTTGAGAACGTGGTGTTTCAAGCTTCAACTACTCCAACTGAAGCTGAATTGCAGCATTTTGCGGCTTATGCTAACTACAAGGCACGACCTCATCCTGTTTGTACACACTGTGGTATGACTGGTCATATGGTGAACAAGTGCTACAAACTTCATGGGTATCCCCCTGGTCATCCTGCGGCTTCTAAAGCTTCAAGCACTCCTACTCCTCCTGCACCAAAGCCTGCACAATCAACTCAACAATGGAAGCCTCCACAATACAACTCTTATAACAAGACCAATGTTATTGCTAAAGCTGTTGCTGATGCCATGCCACAAATGCCAGTTTACTCTACGCAAAACAGTAGCTTGGATTTGAGTTCATTCACATCTGCTCAAGTTCAACAGCTCATTACTCAGTTACCTCACATGTCAAGCCTCAGGACACTACGGTTCAGCATCCATCCGCATCAATAACAGAACATGACGTGATGGCTTGCAATGCTTCTGCAGGTACTGTGTCTTTCCCTTCCTCTAATCTTCGTTTTGAAAATCAAACCCTCACATACCAACACCATTGTTTACCCGCTCTTTCAAATATGATTCCTAATGGTGCTTGGATAGTTGACAGTGGGGCTACGGGCCATGTTTTTTCAGATCTCTCCTTGTTTTCTGAAGTACAGACAGTCAGGGATAAGACAGTATCATTACCTAATGGTGTTAGAGTACCCATTTCACACACTGGCATTGTGCATTTATCCACATCATTGACATTGTATAATGTTTTGCATATTCCATCTTTTCATTTTAACCTGATTTCTGTGAGTTCTCTGGTGCAACTTAGCTTATGTTCTGCTCATTTCTTTCATGACTGTTGCATCATTCAGGACCTTACTCTGGGCTCGACGATTGGGAAGTGTAGTCTCATTAACATCTATATGTGTTCACTGCAAAAGACTTAGCTTCATCTGCTCTCATTCAACCGTTTGTTGGATCTTTGGTTGCTGATGGGGACTTATGGCATCAACGCCTTGGGCATCCTTCTGCAGCCAAATTACATTGTTTGTCCAAAGTTTCTAAAAGTGTCCTTAGTGCATCTTCTCATTGTTCTGTCTGTCCTTTAGCAAAAAAAAAAGCGTCTTCCATTTGTTTCACATAACCATGTAGCTGATAATGCATTTGATCTAGTCCATCTTGATGAATGGGGTCCATTTGCTCATGAAACTGTTGAAGGTTTTAGATATTTCCTCACTCTTGTAGATGATTCTACTCGTGTAACATGGATATACCTTTTATGTAATAAAAGTTCTGTTGCTACGGTTTTCCCTGCATTTCTTAAGCTTGTTGAAACTCAATTTCCTACAACCGTTAAAGCAATTCGATCTGATAACGCTCCTGAACTTGCATTTCCAGATATCATTAGGGACAAAGGCATGATCCATTATTTTTCCTGTGTTGATACTCCACAACAAAACTCAGTAGTTGAACGCAAACACCAACACCTGTTGAATGTGGCTAGAGCTTTGTATTTTCAATCTCATGTGCCTGTTAGTTTTTGGGGTGATTGTGTACAAAATGCTGTTTACTTGATCAATAGGACTCCTTCACCATTGTTAGGAAATCAAACTCCTTATCAAAAACTTCTTAAGAAAGAGCCTGAATATGAATCTTTACGTGTCTTTGGTTGTCTCTGTTACGTTTCGACCTATCCAAATCTTAGAACAAAGTTTTCATCTCGTGCAAAGGCAGCTGTTTTCTTAGGATATCCACCCGGTTTTAAAGGCTATCAAGTTTTTGATCTTGAAATCAATACTGTGGTTATTTCCCGAAATATTGTGTTCCATGAAACTACTTTTCCTTTTAAAGATACAACTCTGTTCTCTCAGGTTCCTGATTTGTTTCCCACATCTATTTTGCCGATGCCTGTTCCTGATAACTCATCCCCTGATATTGATTCGTTTCCGCATAACATTCCCTCTGATCATTCATCTTCATTTGATAATGCATCGTCATCTTCCTACTATAGATCCATTATCATCATCATCATCTCATTCACACTCTAACACTGCACCTATCACACAACATACATCTTCTGACTTGGCTGTTCATACTTCGTTAAACAATGGGAGACCTAAACGGACACCCAAGGCACCATCTTACCTATCTGAGTTCCATTTTTATCTTATTGACCACATTACCACTACCCCAACTTCCCCCCGTTATCCACTGTCTTCTGTTATCTCCTATGACCATTTATCCCTCCCATATCACCAATACATCCTCTCCATCAGTACTGACACAAAATCGAGAAACTTTGCTGAAGCTATTAAGTCTACTGCATGGACAAACGGTATGGATGATGAGCTTCAGTCTCTTGAGCGTAACAAGACATTCTCTGTAGTTCCATTGCCACCAGGGAAGAATGTGGTTCGTTGGAAATGGGTCTACAAGTTGAAGTATAACCCTGATGGCTCTATTGATAAGCATAAGGCGAGGCTAGTCGCAAAGGGCTTTACTCAACAGGAAGGAGTCGACTATATCGATACTTTCTCACCGGTGGCCAAACTCACAACTGTGAAGCTTATTCTTGGTGTTGCTGCTCGTTTTGGCTGGAGTCTCACTCAAATGGACGTTTCAAATGCTTTTCTCCATGACACATTGGACGAAGAAATCTACATGGCTCTTCCATTGGGTTACACACCACCACCAGGAACCACTCTTCCGGAGAATCCGGTTTGCCGCCTACACAAGTCCTTATACGGACTGAAACAGGCCTCACGACAATGGTATCATCGTTTCTCTTCAGTTCTACTTGATGATGGTTTTATTCAATCTGCTGCTGAGAACACATTGTTTGTGAAAGTTGAGGGTACTGCTATCGTTGCACTTGCGGTTTATGTTGATGATATTGTCATTACCAGTAATGATGATAGTGCAGTTGATCGTGTTAAGCAGACCCTACACAAGGCTTTTGTTATCAAAGATATGGGTCTTCTGAAGTATTTTGGTTTAGAGATTGCCAGATCTTCCAAAGGTATATCAGTCTGCCAACGGAAATACTGCTTAGACTTGGTGCAGGAAACATGTCTTCTGGCTGCCAAACCTTGCTCGGTTCCTATGGATCCTTCGGTGAATCTAAGTTCTGAGACAGGCAAGCCACTTGATGATCCACGACCTTACAGAGGACTGATTGAGAAACTCTTATATTTGACTATCACCAGGCCGGACATTACATACGCGGTGAAAAAACTCAGCCAGTTTCTCTCTAAACCAAATGATTCTCACCTTAATGCAGGCCATAAGGTTGTTCGGTACCTGAAGTCAAACCCAGGTCAGGGTCTCTTCTATTCTGCCTCTACAGATGTCTGTTTTAACGCATTTGCTGATGCAGACTGGACTACTTGCAAAGATTCCAGACGATCTGTATCTGGTTACTGTGTTTACTTAGGGACATCACTGATCTCGTGGAAATCGAAGAAACAGAAGGTTGTAAGCCGTAGTAGTTGTGAAGCTGAATACAGGGCAATGGCTGATGTTACTTACGACTTACTCTGGATTGATCAATTGCTGAAGGATCTTCACATCAAAACAACTGGACCTTCAAAGTTGTTTTGTGATAATAAATCTGCTCTTAGCATTACTTCAAACCCTGTCTTCCACGAGTGCACAAAACATGTGGAGGTCGACTGGCACAACGTTCGAGATCAGCTGAAGAATGGTTTCCTAAAGACGTTTCATGTTAGCTCCCAGAATCAACATGCTGACATCGTGACCAAGCCGCTTGGTCCCTCTCTGTTTCATTCTTTGTTGTCTAAGATGTCAGTTTCAAGTCTCTTTCGTTCTTCTTCGAATCCGAATGCGACTTGAGGGGGTATATTAGACTGGTTAACTTAAATTACGGTTTAGCTGGTTTAGTATGCTGGTTTAAGTTTCCTTTAGCTTTGACCAGTATATATATGTAAACACTGTACATTGTTTGAGGAATCAATGAGAAATATCTTCATTCTCTTTCTTGTTCGTGAGCTGAATTCGAAGTCGTGATAAATAGTACAGTTTAACAGATCAAGATCAGGGCTACACTGAACATCGACTCTAACACATAAGAACCCTCTGAGTGAGTCACAAAATATGGAATCAAAGAAGACGAAGATACGTTGCAGATCAATTTGTTGAATTTATCAAAGAGTGTTTGGTTGAACTTATTTGAGTTTGGAGTAGAACGGGGAAGGTAAAGAATGATTCCTGGTCTGACCTCAAGTTCAGAGAAGAAAGAAACATTGGAGTATCAAACCATACACTCTTCATAGTATATGACCGCTTCTTTGTTAAGACTACAGTTTGTAGCGATCTCTATTGTTGCGGTTTGAACGCACTCTGAGCAAGATGTTGCAGTGGTGTCTCCTCTACAGAGGAACATGCCATGGACTGTGTCAGGACTAAGACCGATGCGTTAGAATAAGTTCTGAGAGAGGAAGATTCTCGGAGTGAAGAGAGTAAAGTGTCACGGTTTGCTTCGTATGAACTGGTATGTGTAAAGTTTTCGATAGGATTGCAGAAAGTAATAATGTGTTTAGGTTGAGACACGGTTTGATGAGAGAACAGAGAGAAGAGGAAGAAAACAGAGAGAGTGTAATTATGATTCTTGCCATTTTTTTTGTGTGTGTGTATTTGTATGAGACAATACAAAACAGAGGAGATAAAGACTTTATAGTAGAAAGAAAAGAGTTTTTGTTGTTGTTGATTTTATTCAAAATTAATGATTTTATGCTAATTCAGAAGACGAACATGTAAAACTATTATTGTTTTCATCAGTGATTGATAACTATCTTTACCAAGACAAAATCATAAAGTTGACTCATTTGATTAGTTAGTCTCTGAAGCAACACAGAGACTTAGTTCTACAATTTGGAAGACACAGTGTGATGATGTATAGCGAGAAGAAATTACTGCAGAAAATATGAAAAGGATAGGACGAGGAAGTAATTCAGCTTCTTCTTCATTCAATCAGCTTTTAAATTTATATATTTTTTTTTTGTAAACCCACAAGAACTAAGAACAGCGTTACTTAATACGCTAGGAAAATACAGACAATTCTGAAATCGGTAATAGTATTTTTTTTTTGGAATTGTTCATAAAGTTTTGTTTTATAATAATCCTTTCCTCGTTAAATAAATTTAAATTTTTCTCTAACAATTTCTTACGTTTTTCGTTTTTATATTCTTAAGTTGACTATCAGTTTAATAGTTAAGACCATCATATATATTATATTTATGGGTATGATTATACATTTTGAAAATGTATAGCTGACAATTTATCATGTTTTGAAAATGCAGTGTAAAATTTAACTGGTAGATAACAAGAGAAACGTTAAAGAAAAAATGGATACGTATCAAATTCAAAAACATATTTTATTGATATATACAAGCAAAACATAGGCACATAGGCCATAGCACATCACAATTCACACGGATTGAAAGAGAACAAATTATTTTAGATCAATATTTATAATCCATAAATCATCAAATCTGATCGCATATTTACAAGTGCAAACACCAACGCTCTCACTATTAATTAAGGACAATTATCCCAAATGTACAGGACCAAATCACAGAAGCACAGGGCGGATAAGGTTGAACCGGACTCGGTTCTCTGGTTCTCCATACGGCTGATGTGGATCTATGGTTCTCCATATGGTTTAATCTGTTCAGTCCATATGGTTTCCTCTGTTCTCCATATAGAGCTTTGGTTCTTACGTACAAGCGCTCAAAGTGTTGTTCTTTTGAGCTTCCAGTAGATTATAGATATGGTGATTAATAAAACTTCTATCATCTTAAATTCTTGGATCTTTTTGTGATAGGGTATTGGCTCTATGATAAGAAATATATCAATGACACGAAGAGTGGTTGATAAACGAGGGACCTTTGAAGCAAATGCATAATCTTCTCTTTTACAGAGATTAGTGCATACATACCTACAACTACAATTACAAACATCAATTTTATTACCTTCCCATCCCGAATATGCATTATGAATATCATTATTTGAACCAAAAAGAAAAGAATGTATGCATTATATATAGGGAAAATTAGCAAATTACACTAATTAGGTTTCTGAATATATTATTTTTTGTATTGCAACTATATTGCAACTCACGGTTTTTGTAGCGCCGTTCTTGCAAAAGCTTCTTAATGGCTACTGATTCTCCAGTTTCCAAACACTTGGTCTAGAAAGGAAAGTTCATAAATTAGTCAGAAATGGAAGAAAAAAAGGCTATTGCCTAGAAAAGCTAACAGTGACAAGCACAAAAGTTACCTGGAATACAATTCCGAAAGATCCTGTTCCAACAACCCGCTCGGCCATGTAACTAATGGTCTGTAAAAGCCATAAAGACAAAACATAAGCAAATAGGCCTACTTAAAGTTGGCATTAATGAGACACAAATGGTTAACCCTAAAACTTAGGTAACCCTTCACACATTAGTGTGCATCGAAATCATGAGCAATAACTGCATCATTTGTAGATCTAATCCTACCTGTTTAGGTTCACCGTTTTTGCCTCCAATTATAGTGGAAATGATGTGACCAGTAACAACATCATTTCCCTCTATCACAGTAGCAGACATGTCCAGCAATCAAACAAGAACATATTATTACAAGCATTAAACTATTCTTGTCAACGAAGAATAAAGGAAACTGGTAACATTTAGTTTTTTCTCCCATAATAAACATCAGATCACAAAATAATAACCAATAGAAAAACTAATCTAAATTATTTGAATCCTTCTTCACTCAGTCTTTGTCAAGCATATGGTCTTTTAAATAGCTTTCAAACCTAGCAACATTAGGATGTCAACTATTTTGTGGACATCAAATCCGTACATTCAAAAGATACAAACATTACACACCATGGAACAAAACACTGTTTAGAATGAAGAACAAAACAAAAGAAAGTTCATAATCAATACAGACTGCAAAAAGAGAGAATGGGCCAAGAATCACATAATTACACGCACAAACACTACAAAACCTGTCAGGATTAAAACTCGAAGACCCACAAGTACTTTGTGGAGTGAATAGTGTTGAATAAAACAACCGAATATGAATAACAAAAAGCCAAATAAAGTAATAACATTCACCTGAGGAAATATTTTATAGATGAAAGGGAAAAACGAAATTAATCAGTAAAACAAGCATTTACATCGTGTTCTTGCTCTTAAAGTTTCTGTACCCTAATTGTTAAACAAGAATCAGGATCTTCACTAAGGAAAAGGTTGAAACTTTCATCTGACTACAAAAAAGTAAGACTAGCTACTATCAAGTCAAATTCGCCATCTTCGATGAGAAAAGCCACTTCGTGTGAGCTCAAATCAGAAAACAACACGAACGAGCCCAAGAACACATATCGATCTGCTGAGACACCGAAAAAAGAAAAACCCGAGCTAGATCTAGCCGAGATATAGAAACACCCACCAAACGTAAGATTGAAACGCATAGTTTACCAAACAAAGACATAAGAGGATCAAACAGAGAAAGAGAGACGCAAACAAACGGAAAGGTAACAAAAAAAAACTTTTCTGTATCCATACCGGGACGACGTTTCAAAGCATCGCCGTCGCAAAGGTGCGGCGGCTGAAAAGCTGTAGCCGACGGCTGAGGAGCTGTAGCCAACTGCAGAGGCCACAATGGTATTGAGGTAATGTGCTTTACAGCTCTTCTTTCTCTCTCTCTCCCACACTGAGGACTAAAGACTCTCTTTTTTCTCTCCTCTCTCCTACTGTGTCTAAACTTCAGAATTCTTTCAAAGATACAAGAGGACCCACGCGCGAATATAGCGCGTAGGCCTTACGCTCCAATGAGAACGCTAATCTCGTAATTGTTTTTGTCAACAACACTAATCCTGTAATTAGTACTCATTACTTGATATTATTAGCAGTGAAGTCAATACTGAAAAGTGTTGATAACCTCACAATCCCCTTAACAAATAACTGGTACATGTTATATACAAATTATAATTACAACATAGTGCCTAGTGATAACACAATTTTTAATTTGGGTAACAAATGATAGCATTTGCAGATTTTTACAAAAAAAAAAGAAGAAGTTAAATCCATTTCTGAATTGGGAAAAATAGTTATAAAAATAGCATAATTTTATGTATTTTCCACTTGTAGACGATTCTTTATCAATTTTGCGTGATGAGAATAATAATACTCATACTATTGTTTATGTCTGGTGTTCAAGAGATTTTCTAATAATCTATTACAAAAAATAAATTTAATTTACGAAAGAAAAACTAGGAAAAAAATCTCTATATATGTTCATTTGAATTAAAACTATGGAAACTGATGAAGAATTCAACAAAATCAGGATTTTTTCTAATAATGATGAAACTTATTACAAATAAGAAAGAGTACAAATACATATAATCTCAGCTTACAATGAACCTGCTCACTACTAAGCAAAAAATATTTTTCCAACAATGTCTTCTAAACCCTTTCATCTGCAACTATATATTAACCCCAGAAGCAGCAGCATGTTTGCAGCTAAATGAGAATTCTGGATTATACCCACATCTTTGCATCCCATTAAAGTTGAGGTTCCATGCATTTTCATTGCTGGATGCTTGTGGTATATTCTCCTTTCCATCATGGCTTTGGCTTTTGGGTGCTCCATGTTGCTCTTCGACCACTATTGTCTTCCCCTTTCTGGCTGCACCACAAGCATCCTGCCAAGTAGCAGCAGATGTTGTTGACTTAAGCAGCAGCAACAACAACAATTCAAATAGATCGTCTCTCCCAAACTTCAATCTGAGAAATACCTCTTCTTCTACCGAAGTGGAGATCCCTCCTGTTAGCGCAAAAAGTTAAAAAATATCTTTGCTTTATCCCAAAATTCTGTTGGTTTCATGATTTTAGGCAAGGCTTCCAATACAAAGCCTAAAATTCATGTAAAGAACAGAATTTTGGAATAGAAGCAAAGATATATTTTACCTTTTGCAGCTCACAAGATGGATCTGCAACTTCGGTAGAAGAAGAGGTATTTCTCAGATTGAAGTTTGAGAGTGACGATCTATCTATATATATGTTGGTTATTTTTATACAATAAATAAAAATTAAGATGCCGTCTAAAAAAAATAAATAAATAGGATAACACATCACACGTCACACATATTCATATATAGTCAATCAATTAATTTTAGATTATAGACCGACAAATGCTAACACCAAAGTTGCCATGGCTGTAATGATAATTCTCCCATATAATTGGTTTCCTGCAACACCAAAAGGCCAAACATATTAATTTTTTATGATTGCGAATTCAATTATCTTCCTGATAGTTGGACTTTTATTATGAAAAAGTCAAAATAAAAACATCATTTTTTAAAAGAAGAAAAAATGAGGTTTTCATCTAAAATCTAAACAAGCTATTTTAGCATGTAAACATAGACCAAAGGATGTAGACGCATAAAAAAAAATAATCGAGAACACAGTATTATGCTCACCTTCCATAGTTTTAACAGCGAATGAGCCACTCGGTGACTGTGCAATTGGCAACCCGGCTGTGTCATACCTCAAAAAACATTTAGGAATATATAATTGAGCTACGAGCATTCTTGCAACAGTGTGAGATTGATAACACCATATTTTGACCACTTTTATGGATCGTTTTGAAATACTTTTTCTATGTTTTTAATTGCTTTTAACTACTTTTATTACGTTTTTCTAGTATTTGTGGTTCCAAGACTCTTTTCAGGTAACTTAGGGAAAAGCTTAACAAAATGGATAGAAAACCAGATTTCAGCTCAGAGTCAAACCGTCAGAAGTTCATCCCTGATTGAATGCCTTCTCACCGTCTGATCCAGCTCAAATTTGGAGACCTTAAAGGTGGAAGTATCAGCTTTCCAACACACTTTACAGCTTGGCAGTCCAACGGTTCAATCAAAAGATACGCGAAGAGCAAGATGTCCCGTAAACCAGCCGGCAAGCATTTCCACCCGCGGCTAACAGGCCATTTCCCGTTGTCAGAAGCATCCCGACCGCGGCCAGCCATCCAATTCCTGCGGTCACAGACATCCCGACCGCGGCCAGCCAACCCCAAGCCCGAAGGCCCATTTCTGAAGCCCACAATGATTCCCTCATTTGGAGAAACCCTAAGTGACGTCCAGAGATGTCTTGAGCACTATAAATACATGTTTTAGGAGCCCTAAAAAGGGAGAACCGAATTATTACTTCATATTTTTATTGTTTTTGCTTTAGCTTTTAGGGAGAGAGATATTTGTCTCTTGAACCCTTGTTCTTTCTTTTTCAATTTCGGTTTCTATTCTACTTATTTATACTATGTTTTTGATTTCGTTCATCATGTCTGAGTAGTTTTATTGTTGGGATTAAGGGATTTTCGATGGGGATTTATATGTTCGATGAGGATTCCATGAGCTTTTGAGCCGAATCTTAGAACGTTTTCTTCTGAATTCGTTTTTACTGCATGAGAGTAGCGTCATGAACTACAATCTGATCCAGATGCTTGGTGACACGAAAGTGTTCATCCGGTGTCAGATCTAGTTTGGGAGAGCAAAACAAACAAAGGAGTGGAAACCTACCTATGGGCGATTTGTGAATGCTGACGAGTCTTAAACATAATGCATCTCTTCTCTTCCAGGGCCAGAGTGGAAACCTACTGGTCAGGGTTGAGAGAGATAGTTCTCTATGATCACGATAGTGGCGTATTCATACGTCCGTGACTCCAGTTCGAAAAGTTTATGCTAAGATCTTATCAAATTACTCTCTAGCAATGTTTTGAATCGTTCGTACCCCTGAGAAAACTTCCCTGAACCCCAACGCTTTCTTTCCTATAGATTCACACCGTTTTTATTTCAAGCTTTAGTTCAATATTGTCATTCCTTTTTAGTAGATTTTCATTTAAGCAATCAGAATATCTGTTTTTCTCATTTTTATTCATTTTCGTTAAGTTTAGTTTTTAGACCATTTAATTCCTGTTGTTTCTTTTTAGATTTCGTTTTTACATTTTAAACACACCACCCAAACCCCCACAAAACCGTTTGGTTCTAGACTTTCTTACTTTATATTTCTTTCAAAGGCTTTTGCAGGAAAAGATCCTCCTTCCCTGTGGATTCGATCCCTAAGTACTACAATCGATCAGCTGTGCACTTGTGGCTATTGATTTCAATTAGGGTAAAACTTGACAACCCTTAACACACCGACGACACATCAAGTTTTTGGCGCCGTTGCCGGGGAAGGCACGCGTTTTCTTTTCTGCAAAACCCCGAGAAAGATTGGTAAATCGACTCTAGAACCCCCTTTTTTGGAATTTTCCATTTTTCGGTTATTTTGTTTCCATTTTAGAAGATATGGATCCTACAAATCGAAATATACACTACGAGGAAGGTTTCTATAACACTCCTCAAGCCACCAGACGCAGAGAGAAGCAATATCTACGCGATCTCTACGAAAAAAGTCGAACCGAGGACTACAGAACGAGCCCTACGTACCTCCAATGGCCAACCCTGGACATCCTGTTTGTCGTTTGCCTCACCAAGATGAAAACGTCCAACTCATTCACCAATTGAGTCAACTAGAGGTGGCAGTCTTGCACTCACTCGACGCTCAAGCAACATCCAGAGCCGCCATTCGCGAGAAAATTGACAACTTGTCAATGCACGTTAACAGAAAGCTTGAAGATCTTTCTGCTCAAGTCAAGACCATCGAAACTCAAGCAAACAAGGATGCTGAAACTATCAAGGAGAGGATAGAAGCAGTCGAAGGACGAGTTGGAGAAAACGAAGTTCGCATTCGCAAAGCCAGTGGGAACATCCGCACCTTAGAGGTCAAGCTTGATGAAGCAGAAGAAACTATTAACGACCATAACAACCAAACCTATTCCTACATGGAAGAGATTTGGGATGGAGTACACAAGGTTCAAGACAAAGCAGAAGAAATCGACTCAACCGTGGACAAAGTAGTCTATGCTCTTGATGAAGTCGAAGAGAAGATCGAAAAGCTTATGCAAGGACGTGAAACGAATGGTTCGATGCTTCTTATCAAAGATCTTAGCCTAAAAGAGGAGGAAACAGAGTTAGAAGGTGCAGAAATAAGTTTAGATGGCAAGAGAGCAGATGAAACAGAGGAAACAACTTGGAGTCCCTCTCCTGCGGTCATGAGCCTCCTGACCGCGGCAAAACACTCCTTTCCCGCGGTCGTGCAGCCTCTACCCGCGGCAAATGCTCCGTCAGATACCTTTCAGCCCTTTTCCACTCCTACAGGTCAATGCTTATTTGATACATCTGTTGGGATGGTCAAAACCCCTCTTCATGAGCAAACGGTGTATGCTATCAGCTCCAAAACATCTCAAGAAGAAAATGAGGTACTCCCTTGCAATATAGTTTTAGCATATGAGGATGAATACGAAGGGCACTACCTCGAAGATGAAGACTATCGTCTGTTCATAGAAGGAGGCAATCCAAACAAAATGGTGGAATTAGGAGCACCAATCTCCAGAGAAAGGCTCATTGAATTCAACAAGTTTGTGAAATCGATCCCTCTTTACACAGGTTTCGATGATATATGGCATCTTGGTTGTTTGCAAGTTTTGTTTAGGTACAACAAGGAGACAAAGGAGGATATCAGAACCTATTTTGGGAGGGCCAGACATCTGAATCACTACAAGAAAAACATCATTTTACGACGGCCGAAATGGTCGGTAATTCGTCGTAATAGGGCCATTACGACGGATTACCGACGATTTCAAAATCGTCGTAAACTCATCGTCGTAATAGACAAATCGTCGTAAAATCGTCATATAATATACGACGACTTTGTTTCGTCGTAACATCGAGGCAAACAAAATCGTCGTAAATGCGTCGTAGAATTTACGACGAGTTTACATCGAATTGCCTCCACTTGGTCTTCACCTAAACCGTCGTTAAGTGGTTGTTAATGATCGACGTAAGATCGTCGTAAAATGTACGACGCAATAATCGTCGTAAATCAGTCGTAAAGTATTTCTTCATTGCGTCGTAAAATCGTCGTAAATCTCGGACGTATAATCGTCGTATTTGTCGTCGTATATTATAGTCGTAAAGTTGTCGTAATATGTACGACGACATTACGACGGTTTGAATAAATCCATTACGACGATTATACGACGATGTATATATATGAAAAATAAAAAAAAATTAATTGGAAATTTAAAAAAAAAAATAATTCGAATTAAAATTTAAATAAAAAAAATAATTTACAATTTGAAAAATTTTAATTTACAAAAAAAACCCTACAGGTCATCTAAATCTAAATGTATATCGTCGATCCCGTCACCGGCCTCCTGGACATCGTCTTGGACGTGCTCCTTGCCGGGTCTTCGGTTTGATGGTCCCACCGCCTGATCTCCGGCTCCGGCTGTAGGAGGGTCGACCCCGAGAGATCGGAACATCTCCGCGTCCGTCTGCACCGGCGGCGGTCGAGTCTTAGTAGATGACCCGACGGCAGACGATCCTCCGAGAACCCCATCCGCCTTCAGCTTGTCCAGCTGCGCCATGAGTACCGGGTTGTCGGCTCCCATGATCTCGAAAAGACCGTAGAGCATGTCGATCTTCGTCTCGTACCGGTCGATCGTCGTCTCGTACTGGTTCCGCATCTGATCGATCTCCTGGCGGATAACCGGATCCGCCGGAGCCCAGACGTGACCAGTCGCCGTAGCTCTCGGGGTATCACGGATGGACCCCATCCCTAATACCCGCCCCTTTTTCTTTGGGGCAACCTACAAACATATAAAAACATTATGGTTAGGAATATAATTAATTTAAAACTAAAGTTACATTAATTAAAAAAAGTATTCATAATTAATTACGTACCTCTTCGAAGATCTGGTCCATCTCCGCGACCGTCAGCGCCGGGGTCGATTGGACCGAGCTACCTCCGTCAGACGTTTGACGCGCCTGCTGAGTCAGCTGCGTCTGTCGCTCCTTGATCGCCGCACATGCGGCGTTGTAGATCTCCTCCGCCCGAGGATCCGTGAATTCGCCGTTACGCTTTTTATGCGTCTCGGCGAAAACCTTCGTCATCGGAGGAAGTTCTCCTCCGTTATCTTCGACCTACAAAATAAAAAAGAAAAAATTAATTAGTATCAAGAAATAAGAGTTTAATTATTAGTTGAGAAAAAAAATTTAAGATTTTTCAATGTGCTTACCATCATAAGCCGTCTTCCGGCAAAAGGAATCTGGCTGGAAGTGTGCGGGACGTTCTTCTTATTTCCCGCATCGTCAGTAGCGTTCCTGAAAAATATTTTGATTAGAATCTATTAAAAAAAGAAAAAAATAATGTAAATATTAATGAAATTAACTACGACTTACCTAGATACGGAACACTTGGCGGCGGTAGTCTGGTTGGTTGGATCCGACCAGAACTGGACAAGGCCCTGCCAGACGAACTTGGACATAGGCGGCGGCTTGGCCTTGTCGCCCTCGTCCTCCCACTTCCGTTTCCAGTCGGAAACGGTGTTGTTGAGGCGGAATTTGACCTTCTCCTTGAAGGCCGTCTCCACACGTCCGTGTGCGGATGGTTCCCAATTCCAGTTTTGCTAGGAAAAAAAAAAGAAGTTAGTAATTATTGTAAAAAGATAAAATTTAAAAATAAAATTAAAGGAAAGTACTTACCGCAAAACACTTGAACCAAGTGTCAAGTGTGGCCCGATCCAGCTTCTTGTAGCTGGTATGGGGTTGTACGAAAAACCCCTTGATGATATCCGAAACGTTACGACCGACTGCATTGTCGGTCGTAAACCTAGTCAAATAAAAAAATAAATAGTTAATTAATATCAAATATATTAGACGAAAAATTAATTAATTTAAAAATATTGTTGGGAAAATTTACGTACCAATAGGTGCCGGGGGCTCGATCCGGGTCGAGTTTGTTCATGCTCCCACGACCGGGTTGCGCCAGAAGATCATGTACCGTATACTGGGCATACGGTATAGGCGGGATAGGATCATCGTGATCAGGCTCGGCCTGTGCGGGAGCCGCTGGTTCGACTGGTTGTGGTGGAGGCGGTGGTGGCTGCGGAACAACGACCGGTTGGGAAACCGTCTGTTGTGTTCCCGAGGACTCCGGGATGGCTGAGCCGGTCGCCGAGGTAGACGGAACTGAATCGTCAGAATCGAAGAGCTGTCGGTAGTGAAATCTCTTTTTCCGAGGAGCCATATCGACAGAATCTATTAAAAGGAAAAAAAAAATTTGTTACTAATTTTATTAAAATTAACAAAATCCGGATAAATCTAAATTCCGAACCTAAATCTAAATTCCGAACCTAAATCTAAATTCCGAACCTAAATCTAAAAGAATATGTAATGAAATTAATTTAGAAAAAAAAACTTACAAGTAATGGCTGGAGAGCAGGGAGAGAAAGAGTGATTTTTTTTTTAGAGAGAGAAAGTATTGTAGAGAGAGAGGGGAGAAGAGAGGAATGAGCGACGAAATGGGGAGGACTCGCGTCCCTTATATAGATTTTGTGATCGTCGTAAAACCGTCGTAACATTACGACGGTTTTACGACGATTTGGTTGTATAAGAGTCGGTCCACTGCATGACACGACACATGTCGTGATGTCATCGTCGTGAAGTCGTCGTAACTTTACGACGGTTTTACGACGACTAGTCCAAAATCGTCGTAAAACCGTCGTAACGTCTTAACTTTAATAACCTCGTACCTCGGATCAAGAGCCTATCCGGTTCAAACGTTACGACGGTTGTACGACGATTTTGGGTTTAATCGTCGTTCGACCGTCGTATAGTTACGATTATATTACGACGGTTTTACGATGTTTTTTAAAAAAGTGAGTAAACCCTAAATCTTATAAATGGGATATTGCATAAAGAAAAATGCAGAGGTTATTGTATCCTAACATATCATAAAAGGTTTACAACTTTGCATGTATGATGAATTTATGACATGAGATAGTAAAAAATGAAATTCCGTAATCAAATATATAACCTTTCACTTAACATTTACGAAAACATGCACGACCTTATAAATATGTATGTTTTTTTTCAAATTTTTAATTTTGATCAGATTGATAGCATTTCATATAAAATAAGATAACCAATCAAAAACAATTGTGAAATACCTTACAACCAATAAGATATAAAAGATCAAATCTTGGATTTCAACATTACGACGGTTTTACGACGAACTAGTGTACTCGTCGTAAAACCGTCGTAACGTTACGATGACATTACGATGGTTCGTCGTAAAGACGTCGTAATGTCTAAACGTGTCGTACTTTCGTGCAAAATAGTATGACGTGAAGTGTGAAGTCTCTTGCGTTAAGCTTCCAGCCACAATTGAGCTTTCCACTTTAAGCTAGATTTTTGGCTTTGCCTTTAAGATGCTTCATGAAACGCTCGAATGGATACATCCACCTGTACTGAACGGGTCCACCGAGCTCTGCTTCGTATGGGAGATGAACAGGAAGATGTTCCATAACATCAAAAAATGATGGTGGGAAGATCTTTTCCATATTACACAACAAGATTGGAATATTCAATGCTAGTTGTGATATTACATAAACTGATAATGTTCGTGTACTAAGATCCCGAAAAAAGCACCAATGCCTCCAATAGCTTCATGGACGTTTTTGGGCAAGAGTTCAGCAAATGCAAATGGAAATAATCGTTGCATAAAGACATGGCAGTCATGGCTTTTCATCCCAGCAAACTTTACCCCCTTCTCAACAGATTTGGAAAGATTAGAGACATACCCATCAGGAAATTTAACGTCAGAAGAAACCCATCTGAACAGTGCTGACTTTTGATCTGCACTCAACCGAAATACAGGAACTGGTGCTTTCCCGTTTCTTAGATGCAACTCACTTCTGTTGCATAAATCAGGCAAATCCAATCTTGATTTACCATTGTCTTTTGTTCTTCCCGCTACGTTCATAATTGTATGCATGATGTTATCAAAAAAGTTTTTTTCAATGTGCATGACATCAAGATTGTGTCTGAGCAGATGATCTTTCCAATAAGGTAGTTGCCAGAAGATACTTTTCTTGTGCCAATTATGATGAACTCCATAACCTTCAGGCATATTTGTAGGAGTGTGCCAGTTTCCCCCACGAGTTACTGTTTCTTCTGCCCTCCAATGATCTATTTGCACCTGTATATCAGCTCCTGTTAAATTAACGGGAGGAGGAACACGTACACTTTTGTTCTTCAAAAATAACCTCTTGTTCCTCCGATATGGATGGTTATCCGGTAAAAACCTTCGGTGACAATCAAACCAACAAGTTTTTCTACCATGTTTTAGCTGAAACGCATCAGTTCGATGAAGACAATAAGGACAAGATAGCCTCCCATGTGTAGTCCAGCCTGATAGCATACCGTAAGCGGGGAAATCGCTTATTGTCCACATAAGCACAGCCCGCATAGTAAAATTCTTCCTCGTAGAACAGTCATATGTACGAACGCCAGTATACCATAACTGATTCAACTCATGGATGAGTGGCTGAAGAAATACATCGAGAGCTCGCTTCGGATGATTTGGACCTGGAACCAAAATACTTAGGAAAAGAAATTTCCTTTGCATGCACAAATCTGGAGGAAGGTTATAAGGAGTTAGGATTACTGGCCATAATGAATATTGTCTACCAGACATACCAAATGGACTAAAACCATCAGTGCACAGACCAAGATAGACATTCCGTTTGAACTTAGCAAAATCTGGGTATACCATATTGAAGTGTTTCCATGCCTTTGCATCTGATGGATGAACAACTTCTCCATCTACTTGTGTATGTTCCGCATGCCATCTCATTGATGCAGCTGTCCTTTCAGATTGATAAAGCCGTTTTAACCTATCAGTTATAGGGAGATACCACATACGTTGGTACGGTATCCTTTTACGCCCACCAGTTTGAGGCCTGTATCTTGGTTTATGGCAAAATCGACATTCCTCCAGCTGATCATCGTCTTTCCAAAAAATCATACAATTGTCAACACATACATCTATCATCTCAGAAGGTAGACCAAGACTAAAAATCAACTTCTGAATTTCGTAGTATGTTCCCGCT